>NW_024543067.1:36270000-36870000 GCF_018167655.1 Microtus oregoni
AATATGGTAAATATATACAATATATATATCAATACAATATATGTCAATACATAAAAATGTTTTAAACAGAGGTAGAAACATGCATGCGTACAATAGTCCATATAATTTAACTTTGTTTCATTATACAAGAATTGATACCAATATATTTGTCTAAAAGCAGTAACTCACAATTATAAATCTATTATCCCATCATTCCTTCTTTTTTTTTTTCAAAATGATCCTTGAGCTTATAAAATTCCTCTCCCAACCCTCAATCATATACTAATTATAATCAACCCCTAAATGATGTCCCTAAACCCAAGGGCAAACTTTACTGGGAGAGGGGACGTCGTTCTCTAGAATTACTTCCAGCTGTCATAGGGGCGACGTTCTTTCTGGGGGATCCTGTGAAAGTAAAATGATGGTTAAATTTCAAGATAATGTCTTTTAAAATTGCAAATAGTCTCTGAGTATTTTCGTGCAGGTCTGGCCAAAATGTTGTATAAGATGTGCACCATTTCAGCTAACCAAGTTGGAACTGTCTTGTGCAGCTGGTACCAAAAGCAGGTCTTGTAGTAGCGCTATCAGTATCATGACGTCATATCAACCAGGTGGAGTTGTTGTTATGGGGCCCCATCTTCTTCCTGGAAACTTCAAATGTCACTTCAGGAAAAACTCATTGTTCATTATGAAAAACTTAAACATTAATCATATAGACATATATATATATATTCAATGAAAGACATGATAGATATATTCAATGAAAAGTATGATAGATATGAAGAGAAGCAAAGATGTTTTCTAAACTCATATTTCTTTCTGTCCCATATCATGGCTCTTGACATGAGACAGAAACTCCAGAAACTCTGGGTTTTTCTCTTACTAACAGGCTTGGAATTGGAGAGGGACTGAGCCAGAGTCCAACTTCAAAACCAGCTTTATAAATTTAGAAATATGGTTTAATATTACTTACACAACCCATTCAGTTGTCTTGATATTTCCTATTGGGCAGGTATTTTTCCATCTGTCAGTATCCAAACATCCAGGGTCCCTTGAATTTCTCAAAGATGAGTGTTTTCCTGTGGAGATAAGAACAGAACCCTGCCCCCATTCTATATGTTTTTCTTACCACCTGTATGAATATCATCGTTGTGGATGAGTTGTCATTTCTCCTTTCCAAGAGGTTTCTCCTCTTCAAATCGAAACTTTATTAATTTTGATGGTATCCACAATTTTTCTTCTCCTGTGGAAACAAGAGCAAAACCCCTTCCCCAACGTAGCACATCTCCTGGCTTCCACTGAGAGGTCAGCACATCTTTGAAATAAATCGGTTGATTTAGTTCAGCAGACTTTTCCATTATCCAATGTCTTTCTGCTGCTGTCGTTCCTTTCTCATTAGCGTTAAGAAAATTCAAGGTTAGTAAAGCATTATGTAATCTATTTCTGGGGGTATTTTCAGTCCCTTTCTGTTTGTTCAGCATATCCTTTATAGTACGATTTGATCTTTCTATAACTGCCTGACCTGTAGGATTATTTGGTATACCTGTAATGTGTTTTATATTATAATAATCAAAAAAGCGTTTCATTTTCTTAGATACATATGCTGGACCATTATCTGTCTTTATTTGCGCAGGTATACCCATGATGGCCATAACTTCCAATAAATGTGTGATTACTGAATCAGCCTTTTCTGAGCTCAGGGCAGTAGCCCATTGAAAACCTGAATACGTGTCTATGGTGTGGTGTACATATTTTAATTTGCCAAATTCTGCAAAGTGGAACACATCCATCTGCCAGATTTCATTCCTTTGGGTGCCCTTTGGATTAGCCCCTGCAGGCAGTGGCGTTTGGTTATAGAAAGAGCAAGTAGGGCATTTCTTTACAATCTCCTTAGCTTGTTGCCATGTAATTGAAAACTCTTTCTTCAAACCTTTGCTATTAACATGATGTTTTTTATGAAATTCAGAGGCTTGTAGCACACTACCAATCAATAATTGATCAATTTCTGCATTACCTTGTGCTAGAGGACCTGGCAGACCCGTATGGGATCGGATGTGTGTTATGTACATAGGGCAAAGCCTGTTCCTGATCAAATCTTGAACCTGGAGGAACAATGAGGTTAGTTCAGTATCATCAGGTATAAATTCAGCAGTTTCAATATGTAAAATAACTCTTTCTGCGTATTGTGAATCTGTAACTATATTAATAGGTTCTTTAAAATCCCTTAGCACCATAAGAATGGCATATAATTCCGCCTTCTGGACAGAAGTATACGGACTTTGTTCCACCTTATCCAAGTCTTCTGATTTGTAACCTGCCTTCCCTGATTTATTGGCATCAGTATAGAATGTACGGGCTCCAGTTATTGGAGCATCACGGACGATTCGAGGAAGAATCCAAGAAGTTCTCTTTATGAAGTTAAGCCGCTTGCTTTTTGGATAGTTGTTATTAATGTCTCCCAAGAAATTAGCACAAGCTCTTTGCCATGGTTCATTATCTTCCCATAATTTCTTTAGTTCATCAGCAGTGAAAGGCACTATAATTTCTGCTGGGTCTATGCCTGCTAGTTGACGAAGTCTCAGCTTGCCTTTTATAATTAACTCAGAGACTTTTTCCACATAAGTTTTCAGTTTCTTACTTGGTTTATGTGGTAAAAAGATCCATTCCAAAATAATATCATCTCTCTGCATTAAAATTCCTGTAGGAGAAATTTTTGATGGTAGTATGACGAGAATACAATCGAGCTCTGGATTCACCCTGTCCACATGTGCCTGTTGTAATTTTTCCTCAATCATTGTCAGTTCCTTTTCTGCTTCAGCTGTTAATTCTCTGGGACTGTTTAAATCTTTATCACCATCCAAGGTTTTGTTCAAATGAATTATTAAATCAGGTGTTATTCCAATAGCTGGTCGTAGACTGGAAATGTCTCCTAACAGTCTTTGAAAGTCATTAAGAGTCCGTAGGCGATCTCTCCTAATTTGTGCTTTTTGTGTCTTAATTTTTTGCAAACCTATTTTATAACCTAAATAATTAACAGAATCTCCCTTCTGAATCTTTTCAGGAGCTAATTGCAATCCCCATTTAGGTAAAAGTATCTTTATTTCTTCAAACAGTCTGTTCAAGGTATCCATGTTTGAATCGGATAACAAGATGTCGTCCATGTAATGGTATACTATAGATTTGGGAAATTTCTTGCGTATTATTTGTAATGGTTGGTTCACAAAATATTGGCACAGGGAGGGGCTATTTAACATACCCTGGGGGAGAACGGTCCAGTGGTACCTCCTCGAAGGTTGAGAATTGTTATAAGTAGGCACTGTGAAGGCAAATTTTTCTCTATCTTCTTTTTGCAAAGGTATAGTGAAAAAACAATCCTTTAAATCAATAACTATGAGAGGCCATCCTTTTCGTAATAAAGAGGGCAAAGGAATTCCAGATTGCAGAGGGCCCATAGGTTGAATAACCTTGTTGATGGCCCTGAGATCTGTCACCATTCTCCATTTACCTGATTTTTTCTTAACCACAAATACAGGAGAATTCCAAGGGCTGGTAGATTCTTCTATATGTCCAGCATCTAATTGTTCTTGTACCAGCTGTTCTAAAGCCTGTAACTTTTCCTCAGCTAAAGGCCATTGCTTTGTCCATATTGGTTTCTCAGTCAACCATTTTAGAGGCAAGGCTGTTGGTATCTCTGACGGGACATCAATTGCTTGTTCTTTTACAGCCTGAATGGCCGGTTTTCTCAGTTTGTAATATCTTTTAATATTATTCTCAGAAATATAGGCTCTAGATTTAGCAGGAATGTTAATTTCAGTATTCCATTGTTGTAATAGGTCACGACCCCATAAATTCATTGCAATATTGGCTACATATGGCTTTAATTTTCCTATTTGTCCCTCTGGCCCTATACATTCAACCCATCTCGTGCTCTGCCTTACTCGAGATAGGGTTCCAATTCCCAGGAGCTGAACATTTACATTCTGAAGAGGCCAATACGGATGCCAAGATTCTGGGGTAATGATACTTACATCAGCACCTGTGTCCAGCAGGCCAGTAATAAAAATGCCATTTACACACACTCTCAGTTTAGGTCTTTGATCATTTATAGAAGTTTGCCAAAACACACGTAACTTATCTTTCTGATCATTATTGCTTGTAACAGTAGGCATGGGGCTTCCTAATTGTCCTGATGAGGCACGTTCTCTGCAGAAACTGGATATGACTGAACCATGTTTGCCATGGGGGCCTGTGAGGCCCCCCCTCTCACGTTTCCCGGCTGTATCAGGTTGCCTTGTCTATCTCTTGTAGACCTGCATTCATTCGTCCAATGTCTGCCCTTTCCACATCTTCTACATAAACCTGAAGGCTGAGTCCTCCTATTTCTGTTATTTCTAGAAGATGCATTATTATTATTATTTCTGAAAGATGCATTATTATTATTATTATTATTATTATTATTTCTGAAAATCCGTTGTTTACAATTCCTTTTAATATGACCCATTTTTCCACAATTAAAACATTTGGTATTCTGGTGTCTCCTTTTACCATTGGAAATTGCTTCTTCTACCCATGCTTCAGTGCCATAATCAAATGTATCAACATTGAGTGTATGCAAGACCCATTCTTCCAACGGTGCTGATCTGAGCTTTAAAGGACCCAAAATCCTTTTGCATTCCACATTTGCATTTTCATAAGCCAAAGACTCAATCATTATACGTCTTGCTTCTGGGTCAGATATTCCTATTTGTACAGCCTTAGTTAATCTTTGTAAAAAGTCACTAAAGGGTTCTCTCTGACCCTGTTTAACTCTGACAAATGATTCCATTCTCTGTCCTGGGTCTTGTACCCTGTCCCAAGCCCTTAAGGCTGCTGTAGTACACATGGAGAGTGTGTTTTCATCCAAATTAGCTTGTTCCTGAGGATCAGAAAAGAGCCCTTCACCTAGAATTTGATCTAGGGAAATGTCAATTCCCTTCGCTTTTTCCTGCTGTTCTAAGCGTCTAGCCTCTTGCCTGAATAAGCATTTCCATTTCAATTGCGGTCCACTCTCCAGTACCGCAGAGCTCAGCTGGAGCCAGTCTGAGGGGGTTGCTCTGCTTGTCGTGGCCCAAGATCTTAGCATCTCCTTAACAAAAGAGGCTTGCATCCCAAAAGTCATGACAGCCTGTTTTATTTCCTTGAGATCATTCATACGCACAGGTTCCCATGTATCCTCCTTGATGACCCTAGGGTTTTTGGAACCAATCACCTTCTCTGTTGTTATTACTGGAAAGGCAGGTAGAGCTGTAGGTAGAGCTTTGTGGAAATTGTCCCGGAGAGACTTACCCACAGATGTAGTTAAAATTTTCCTTTCTACCCTTTGCTCTTCCTCATCAGAATTTAGAAATTCCTCAATCTTTTCAATTCTATTCACCATTGCTTTCTGCAATGTCTGAATCTCCTGTCCAGAATTATGTTCCAAAGCCTTCATTGAGGATTCTAAAATATGAAGTTTGTCCGTTAGAGATAACATCTCATCTTTGGACATAATTTTTATGGCATAAACCGTGCCTTCTTGTATTGACAATCTTTCCGTCAATCTGTCATAAGCTTTAGACAAAATCCGATTGTCACATTCAGCAGTTTTGATTCTCTCAGTTAATGTTTCATTTCCAACAGAAAGGGACTTATCCCTACAAGGCCCCTCATGTTACAGGGTCATTTGCTGAAAACTGAAATCAAAACCTCATTGCCAATGGCAATATTCACATAGTTCCTTGAATGAAGAGAGGTTAAATTGGTGCTTGCCTAGAGCTTTCAGCCCTATGTTCCAATCTATTTAGCTTGAGAGGGTACTATGCAGGCTACAGACAGAGAAGCCAGAATTTAAACTCTCAAGGTATAGTCTGTTCTGCCTGTAAGATATGCTGAGACAATGGTGGCTGCAGGATTTATAGGAGTGGCCAACCAATGTTCTGTTTAGTTTGAGGCCTACTCCCCAAAAGCTAGCCTGTGTAATCTACTGCCTGGATGGCTGAGAACTAGAGACTGAATAGTTTAGAAACCTAGGGTAGAACCAAACAGGATTGGTAAAAAGTACCAAACAAGCAAATGAACAAATGATAAAATTATTCCTAATGATATTCTGCTATACTAATAGATCAAAAACTTGTCTAGCCATTATCAGAGAGACTTACTCTGACAGCAGATGGAAGCAGATACAGAGCACAAGGTCAGACTTTGTGCAGAGAGATAGTCTTAATAGGAGGTCTCCATAAGATACTTCTCAGAGATGAGGAAATCCAACAGAACATGGTGAGGAAAAATTATAGGAATCAGAGTGGATGATGGACACTAGGAGTACATGGCCTATTGAATCAATGAAGCAGAGCACATGAGATGACAGAGATCGAAAGAGCAAGCACAGGTCCTGCATGGGTCTGCACCATATTCTCTGTGCATAAGTTGTGGTTCTTAGTTGGTGTTTTTTGTAGGACACGTAGCATTGGGAGCAGGTGTATCTCTAATTCTTTGACATGCTCCCAAGACCCATTTTGTCTTATTAGCTTGCCTTGCCTCATCTCAAAATGAGGATTTTTGTCTTGTTAAAATGTATCTTGTTTTTTTTTTCCTGTTTGGCTGCCATCTCTAGTAGGCCTGTTCTTTTAACTGAAAAAGAATAGGTGAGGGAGTGAATCTTGGAAAAAGATGAATTGGAGGACAAATGAGAAGAGTAGAAGGAGGAAAAAACTGTGCTCCAGATATATTACATGGTATATGAATCTATTTTTAATAAAAATGAAAGAAAAGAAGGAAGACATTTCCTGTAGTATAACAAGAAAAAATATTGACTGTCTACCAGACTTACTCTAAACTCTCAAGCAAAAATAAAATTAAAAGTAATTTCATCATATGTATAAGGTAAAGTTCCTATAACTTTTAAATGGCTCACAATTATCTTAAAACCCACTCAAAATGCATCTGTAGTAGTTCATGTTATCTATCCTATAGATGTATAAAAATGTCATAAAACCATCACTAGTCAGTGTTTTGAATAGATAGATTCAGCATTGATTTCCTGACACTTTATTTGACCATCTATGGATGTATCAAAATGTCATAACAAACATCCCTAGTCAATGTTTTGAATAGATAGGTTCAGTATTAATTTCTTGACACTTTATTTGGCCATCTGAGCAAAAGCTTCTAAGTATAAAATTAACATTGATAAGTAAATGACTATAATTATATTTTTTGTAAATATGTATGTGTTTATGTGTGGTCAGGTACAGATATATATTTTGAGTTCACATGAACATCCAAGTGCATTCTTGTATAGGTGAAAGAACCAACTTGGGTACTGTTCCTCAGTCTTCAGATACTTTATTATATATTTTTTTTGCTATTTTAAGGAAAAGTATCTTATGGAGACCTCCTAATGAGACTATCATATAGGAAGTGAGGCAAGCATGCTCTAAGGATCCACCTATCTTTACTTCTCCCACTTCTTAGATTACAAGATCACACCAATATTACTATTTTTTTAAAAAAATATATCTCTTTTAGAGTTCAAACTCAGATCCTCATGCTTGTATGAAAAGAGATTTGCCCACTGAACTGTATTATAAGCTTAATAATAAAATTCTTTCAAATTTCTTTATAACAGCTTCTGCATATATGTGCTATAATTTTTAATTTATAGGTAGTTTGATAACTTATACTCAGTAGGTCATCTGTGGGATATGGAAAGTATCCCTGCAGGTGGTCATTAGTTGTAGTTAAAAACTGTTGCTTTTCAACAGAAATCACCTAGTTAATATTGCTTAGATTGCAAGCAATCCTTGATAGTAATTAACTCTAAATTCATGTGAATATAATTACTGGAATCTCTGTATCATCCTAATTGAGCCTAGTCTCATGAGACTCATAGCATGTCACTGTACAATATAAACACACACCAAAAAATTTAAATGAGAAAAACAAATATAAAGTCTCCTATGGAAACATGCCAGAAGGCAATCTCTCAGTGATAAAAACTAACTATATAATAGCTCTAAGTAATCAGCAATTTCAAAAGATATGTCCTTAGAGAGCAATATTATTTGGCTCCAGAGAACATAAAAGTAGTTGACAGTGATAATAATTATTTTAGTGTTTGATTCATACACTCAAAATTGTTATAGAGTCTCCAACTTTCTTTTAGAATAAAGCAACATATATAATTGAGTGAGATGATTGTGTCCTCTTGGGAACTGCTAGATGAATGTATTTTCTATGAGCAGGGTAATAATCACTTCAAAATGTGCATGTTTCCAAATTTCACAATCATACATAAACAAAGTTAAGAAAAACTCATGCTGATTGGAATCAAATGCTGATCTTATCTCTGATGCCTCATCATTTCTTCCCTCCTTCAACTCTTTCTCTCCCTCTCCCTTCTCTCTTTCTCTGTGTTTGCATGAAGCTAAATGAAAGGCATTAGAGCAGTTTTGCAAGGGAAAATAGTGAATAACAGTATATCATCCCTTGAGGAATTTTAGAAATTACTTCCACATCAATTATTTGATAACTGTAGGGGTGGTAGATTCAACTGCATCTTCCTTTAATTCTCACATTTAGACAATACAGAAAACAAATAGGTCAGGGAGAGAGACAGTAAACCATTGAAAACTCAGTCAAGTAGTGAATCCAGTTTCAGCTGTTGTCCTTACTTTAGCATATTAACTCATTTGTGGCTCATTTTATGCAGTTATTGATCTAAAAATGACTCCATCTCTATACTGTCCATAATAAGATCATAAACTATTTGATTACAAGCTAACAAGACCAGCAATATACATTTCTCACTGAAGTATTTGTTAACTCCTCAGCCTTGTATAATATCTAAGTTCAAAAGGATGTTGATTGCTTGTCTCTTCCACAATATATTTATGACATTAAGTTGAATGTATCAAGTGTGCAAGAGGTAGCAACAATTTCTAGCTTACTATTAACTTTATTGCATCACTGGATATGAAATGAATCCAATCAAAAATCAAGGACCTGCTATTTCAGAGAAGTTCTTAGGATATCAGTGGTGTAAGACATGCAAGGATATTCCTCTGAAGTGAAGAATAAATTATCACACCTGACTTCACCACCACCAAGAAAACGCACAGCATTTAGTTAACCCATTTGGATTCTGGAGACAACATTTTCCTTATTCCAGAGGGGTACTCCACCCCATATACCAAGAGACTCAGAAAGCTGTTAGGTCTGGGCAGGGCTTGGAACAGGAGGTGGGTCCTTGCAAAGTTAATACTACTGTGCAGGTCACTCTATCTCTTGGGACACATGATCAAGCAGACCCAATGTGACCTGAGATGTCAATGGTTGTTTTGGATACTGTTTGGGGTCTTTGGTAAACCTAAATAGGTGAAACACAGAAGAGACCTTTGGGATTTTGAAACAACTATCTGTCATCATGTATAGACAACTATTTTCTCTATGAGAAATATTTCTTGGTCTATTATTGGACTTTGTGGAAACTGAACATTTGAATTGGGCCACTACGTTATCATATGATATGAGAACTTATGATGAGGTAAATATTATCTGGCCTATGAATTCAAAGGTAAGCTGTGCCTCCCAGAATTTCATCATAAAATGGAAGTTATATACACATGATAGAACTCAAGCAAGTCTTGAGAGCATAAGCAAGTTACAAAAAATATGCCCAAATGCTTGTATATTTCTGTCACAATGTAGTCTGCTACCAAGCATGTACCTATTGTCTCATGAAGTATGTTGAGAGAGGAAAAGACAATGAGGGCCTGCTTTAATGATGATTTTGCATGTATGTAAGCATCATACAGAAGTAGACAGCAACGGCATTACAACCAATGAAAAACACCAACAAAAATAAATTTTCCCAGTGGGTAGAACTATGGGGTGAACAATATATTGTTTTTAGCAAAATGATCAGATGTGTGATTGTTCATCGAGTTATGAGCTATAGTCAATGGATTAGGTCGATGGTCAGGGACTTTGAAAGACAATGATTAGAAAATCGATGAGAAACACAACTAGGGAAATAGTATGAAGATAAATTTCTCCTCATGGGTGAAGCAAGTCAAGACACATCTGTCCCATATAAATTCTCTTTAAAAAGTGACTTCATCTGAAGAGGCATTTAATTATCAATTATATAGGATGACCCATTTTGTGAATGGACAGCCTCTTCCCAGAGCCATCTATGTCATTGTCCAATGGGCCTATGAACAAAGAGGTCATGGTGGCGGAGATGGGAGTTATGCATAGACTTGACAATGTGAACTGCCAAGTACTAAGATTGTCCTGTCCACATCTGCTGCTGACTAGAATATCAGCCAATAGTAGAGATCAACATCAAACCTCAGAAATGGCATCATTCTTTCAGTGTCCAGCCAGTGACCTGGTGATAGGTTGATTACAATGGATCCCTATCTCCACAGAAAGAATAACACTTTGTCCTTACTGGAGTAGATACTTATTCAGGTTTATATTTGCCTTTCCTGCATGTACTATTTCTGCCAAAATCATGATACATAGACTTACGGAATGATTTTATATCTTCATGTTATTCCACACAATATTGCTTTTATCCAAAGCACTCTATTCACATCCTGAAATGTGTGACAGTGGGCCTATAGCTATGGATTCCACTGGTACTACCATGTTGTCTACTGAGGCAGCTTGCCTAATACAAAGATAAAATGGTCTTTTGAAGACATACTTGCAATGTGAATAAGGTGGCAGCAGCCTGAAGGGCTGGGATGCAGTTCTCCAGAATGAAGTATATGCTTTGAATCAGTATCTAATATATGGTATGGCTTCTCCCATACTCAAGATCCATGGAGTTTGGAATGATGAGGTGGGGGTGGTAATAATTATACTCATTTATCACTCCAAAGAAGCTACTAGGAAAATATTTGCTTTTTCTTTCTATGACCTTAAGCTAAGCTGGCACAGACATTAAGGGAAGCGTCGAATAAATGGGACCTCCTCAAACTGAGAAGCTTCTGTAAAGCAAAGGACACTGTCACTAAGATAAAAAGGCAACCTACTGACTGGGAGAAGATCGTCACCAACCCTGCAACAGACAAAGGTCTGATCTCCAAAATATATAGAGAACTCAAGAAACTAGACTTTAAAATGCTAATTAACCCAATTAAAAAATGGGGCACGGAACTGAACAGAGAATTCTCAACAGAAGAAATTCAAATGGCCAAAAGACACTTAAGGTCATGCTCAACCTCTTTAGCAATCAGGGAAATGCAAATCAAAACAACTTTGAGATATCATCTTACACCTGTCAGAATGGCTAAAGTCCAAAACACCAATGATAGCCTTTGCTGGAGAGATTGTGGAGTAAGGAGTATTCTCATCCATTGCTGGTGGGAATGCAAATTTGTGCAACCACTTTGGAAATCAGTGTGGCGGTTTCTCAGGAAATTCGGGATATTCGGGATCAACCTACCCCTGGACCCAGCAATACCACTCTTGGGAATATACCCAAGAGATGCCCGATCATATGACAAGGGCATTTGTTCAACTATGTTCATAGCAGCATTATTTGTTATAGCCAGAACCTGGAAACAACCTAGATGTCCTTCAATAGAAAAATGGATGAAGAAAATGTGGAATATATACACATTAGAGTACTACTCAGCGGTAAAAAACAATGACTTCTCGAATTTTGCATGCAAATGGATGGAAATAGAAAACACTATCTTGAGTGAGGTTCCCCATACCCAAAAAGGGGAACATGGGATGTACTCACTCATAATTGGTTTCTAGCCACAAATAATGGTCATTGAGTCTATAATCTGTGATCCTAAAGAAGCTAAATCAGAAGGTGAACCCAAAGAAAATCATATAGTTGTTATCCTGGGTATGGGAAGTAGACAAGATTGCCGGGCAAAAAATTGGGAACTTGGGGATGGGATGGGACGGGGGTAAGGGTAGATGGGGAGAGAAAAGTAAGAAGGGGAGAAGGGGGGAACTTGGGGAAACGGGATGATTGGGAGAAAGGAAGGTTGGATAGAGGAGCAGGGATTCACATAACTTAATTAAGGGAGCCATCTTAGGGTTGGCTAGAGATTTGAACCTAGAGGGGCTCCCAGATGCCCAGGGCAATGTCCTCAGTTAGCTCCTTGGGCAGCTGAGAATAGGGAACCTGAAATGACCCTGTGCTATAGCCATACTGATGAATATCTTGCATATCACCATAGAACCTTCATCCGGCGATGGATGGAGATAGAGACAGAGACCCATACTGGAGCATCGGACTGAGCTCCCAAGGTCCCAATGAAGAGCACAAGGAGGGAGAACATGAGCAAGGAAGTCAGGACCGCGAGGGGTGCACCCACCCGCTGAGACAATGGGGCTGATCTATTGGGAGCTCACCAAGGCCAGCTGGACTGTGACTGAAAAAGCATGGGATAAAAACGGACTCTTTGAACATGGTGGACAATGAGGGCTGATGAGAAGCCAAGGAAAATGGCACTGGGTTTTGATCCTACTTCATGTTCTGGCTTTGTGGGAGCCTAGCCAGTATGGATGTTCACCTTCCTAGACCTGGATGGAGGGGGTAGGACCTTGGACTTTCCACAGGGCAGGGAACCCTGACTGCTCTTCGGACTGGAGAGGGAGGGGGAGAGGAGTGGGGGGAGGAGGAGAAGAGTGGGAGGAGGGGGAGGGAAATGGGAGGCTGGGAGGAGGCGGGAATTTCTTTGTTTTTTTCTTTCAATAAAAAAAATGGGAAAAAATCAATACTTCACAGAAAAAAGAAGAAGAAGAAGAAGAAGAAGAAGAAGAAGAAGAAGAAGAAGAAGAAGAAGAAGAAGAAGTTCCCCTGCAGTCACTCTGGAGTCAATGAGCTCTCACTAGCTCAAGTCAGCTGTTTCTTTGGGTTTCCCCATTTTGGTCTTGATCTCTTTTATCATATTATTCCTCCTCCTCCTCTCTCTCTGACTGAAATCCAGGAACTTGGCCCAGTATGTAGCTGTGGCACTCTGCATCGGCTTCCATCACTTACTGGGTGAATGTTCTATTATGACAAATTAGTCATCAATCTGATTACAGGGAAAGGCCAATTCAGGCACTATCTCCACAATTAGAGTCTTAACTGGGGTCATCTTTGTGGATTCCTAGTCATTTCCATAGTACCAGATTTCTCAATAACCTCATAATTGTTACTTCTATCAAGATAACCCTTTTCCTTCAATTTGGGAGAGAGAGAGAGAGAGAGAGAGAGAGAGAGAGAGAGAGAGAGAGATCCTATGGGATTTATTGTAGTGTCATTGAGCTCTCTTGTTCCAACAATCTTCCCTCCCCTTCTTCTGCAGGATTACAAAAGTTCTGCCTAATGTTTGGATGTAGGTATCTTTATCTATTTCCATCAGTTTCTGGATGATTCTTCTCTAATGACAATTATTTCATGTCCCAATCAATGAGTACAGCAGAATATAATTAGCATCATTACATTGACTGTTTCTTTTTTTGCCTGTCATGTATGGTTCTATCCTAGGTCTCTGGGCTATCCAGCTAAGAGTCTTTGCTGAGGCCACTCTCGAAGATTCCTGGGAGTTTCCACTACACTATGTTTTTATCTCACCCTGAGATGCCCCCTTTTCAATTGTTTCTTCCAGTACTCTCTCTGTCTGTCCACCTACCTGATGCTTCTTATTCCCATCTCTACTCACCCTTAGTGCAACTGGTGAATCTATTCTATTTCTCTTTCTGAAGGAAATTAAAGCATTGCTCACTTTAGCCCTCCTTTATAATTATCTTCTCTGGGTCCGTGGATAATAGCATGGTTATCCTTTACTTTAGAGCTAATACTCTCTTATAAATAAGTACATACTGTCTTTGTTTTTCTAGGTTTGGGTTACCTCACTCAGAAAGACTTTTTTTAGTTTTCTTCCATTTCCTCCAAATTTCATAATGTCATTGTTTTTAAAACTGAGTAATACTCCATTCTTTTTCTATTCTTTGGTTGATGGATGTCTAAGTTGTTTCCAGTTTCTTGGCTATTATAGGAAGACCCACTTTTCATCTGGATCTCTGAGGAGGGAAGTCACATATTTTAATCCAGATATTTTGAGGTGGGAACACACACTTCTATTCTGAGTCATACCTTCTGCTGGGTATCTATATAAAGGACATTTAAAAAGACCTCCCCTCTCTTTGCTTGCCAGCTTTCTCTTCCACTGTCACATCCTTTCTTTAACTGGCATTAGAGCTTACTTCTTCAGGATTCTAGCATCTATTGAAGACCAACTGGGATATCCAGCCTCATAGACTCAACAGCTCCTGGATTCTTTTACCTTCCATTCATAGGCTGTCATTTTTGAATTAACTGGAACACAGCCTTTAAATCATTCTAACAAATCTCTTTTATCTATAGATATAGATAGATTCATTCTGTAATTTATGTTACTCTATATATTCTTAATATAATGTATTAATGTGTAAATATGATTAAAAAATATAAAGTTAAAATGAATAAAACACATGAAAGTTAATTCAAAATATGTCTCAGTCAAATTAAAATATCTTTACCTTCATTCATATTATGGTATATTATAAATATTTGTGCCTGTATTTGTGTGCTTGCATATTTTAGTGTTTAAGCACAGGACTATTGCCAATCTTATAATGAAATGTGCATTTTATCATTAACATTGGACATAATTTTAGTTACTAAAGCAAATATTATGATATTTACATGGTATTTTACTTTCCATAAGAGAATTGCTTCTCCGTGAATTAGGTATTGATTATCAGTGTAGCCAGACTGACCCAAGAATTAAGCAGGCCATAATGAAAGAAAACTGTGAACTTTAGTTATGTGTTCTTATCCAGGAGCAGACTTGGCAAGTCCATTATGAGCCAAAAGCGTTAAAAGTGTCAAGGTTGAGGTTTGTGGGGAACTAGCTCTTCCTCCTGGGCTTTATTAGTTTTAAAGCAGTTATGTGTCTTAGATATCCTGCATTATTCTTGCCAACATTTTCTGATTTAGTTCTGTGCTGACATTGGTCATTTCTCACCTGTAATCATATATAGGATTCTTTACTTCTTGATAAATTTGCTTGGCATAAGTCCTCAGCTTATGCAAGACCTTCAGATTCTAGATATTGTTTTTGTCTATTTTTCATCTCCAATCCTCCTATTCAACATTATGCTATTCCAGACCCTTTTTCCTGTAGGTCAGCATGCACTGAGGAATCCAATGTTAGTATTAGGGAATATAGAGAAGTATCCTTGATCAGAAAAGGTAATTATTAAAAATATTTCTTCATATATAAATGTTACATATAGGTCAATTAATGAATGGATCTGACAAACATAATATATTTATAAGTTCTGTGTGTTTCTGTATATTTATGTTTTCTTGTGCCTTTTCTTTAGTATTTTCTTTTATTTGTTTTGTCCCATTCTGATCTGTTTTTGTTTTACATAATTTTATTTTTTATCATTTACCCCAGATGCCTGTTAATTTTCTAATAAGAGATAGAAAGGGTTTGGATCCAGATGGGAAAGGAGTAGGGAAGAACTAAAAGGAGTTGAGAAAGGTAAAACCGTAATCAGAATAAATTGTATGGGAAAAGTATTTTCATCTAAAGAAAAATAAAAGAAACTAATAATACAATTTAAACATTTATAGAATAAATTTCATAAGGTTTCATTGCTCATAATATGAAAGGAACCTTCATTCACTACTCAGTACAGCAATATAAGCTTTATTTTGTTATTATTGAGAATTTCATCATTGAAATATATCAATTGCCACACAATCCTCTCTAAGCGCTAATATGACTGCTGACCATAAATAACTCAGAAGATACAACTGTCCACAAATATTTGTATTATCAAGAGTAAGTCTTAGCAAACTACTTACACATTGTAAAAAAGTAAGTATTTGCTCTAAGTATGGAGTATTACTAGGTTTCAATTATAGAGAAATTAACCCAGGAATAAGGCAGAAAATGTTCTTTGTTTTTTTTTTATCAGGTATCTTTTCTAACTTTTTTTTTCTGTAATCTTCAAGTAATGGAGAGAAAGGTAAAATCTTAAGTGTTTCTTCAAGTTATCCTTTAATGGAATTTGAATGCCATCGTAAAGCAACCCCAACACTTGAGCTTAACTTCCTCAGGGCTTCTTTCATGTCTTTGTTTCTCAGACTGTAGATAAAAGGGTTCAGCATCTGAGGGACGACAGAATACATCACTGAAGCCACTACAGTCTTTTCAGGAGAGTTAGTCACTGCAGAACTGATGTACACACCCAAAATTGTACCATAAAACAGCGAGACAACTGACACATGAGAGCCACAAGTGGAAAATGTTTTATATCTTCCCCCTGTTGATGGCATTCTTATAACTGTTGATACAATGTGAGTGTAAGAAAAAATTATCCCAGAGATAGGAATGCCACCAAATACACATGATGCAAAATATACCAAGATGTTATTAATGAGTGTATCAGAGCATGCAAGGTTAAGTAGTTGAGCAAGTTCACAAAAGAAATGAGGTATTTTAATGTCAGTACAGAAAGACAAGTGTAAAACCATCAGAGTGTGCAAGAGACCAAACATAAAGCTAAGGACCAAAGAGAATAAAACCATCAGGAGACACCAAAAAGGGTTCATGATTGTGGAGTACCTCAGAGGGTGACAAATGGCCACATAGCGATCATAGGCCATCACAGCAAGGAGACAGTTTTCCAGTCCAGTGAAAACCAACACAAACCAGACTTGTATAAGACAAGATGTGTAAGATATGCTTTGATTCTGAGTTATGAGGTTTGTGAGCATCTTTGGTATTGTGTTTGTGCTTAAACAAATGTCATTAATGGAAAGACTACAGAGAAAAAAGTACATAGGTGTGTGCAGGTGTATCTCAGAGATGACAGCCAATATGATGAGCAGGTTTCCTAGTACAGTGACCAGATATATGCATAGGAACAGAATGAATATAAGCTGCTGGAGCTGAGGATCATCAGTTAGCCCAAGGAGAAGAAATTCTGAAACAGCTGAAATGGAATGGTTTCTAGATTTCATTTTTCTGATAATTCTTATGGAAATGAGGACTGAACGTAAAAAAAAAACAAATAAAAACTTTGCTAGATTTACAATACTTGTATCACCTTCTCATTTGATGGAAATGACAATTCTAGAACTGTTTTATACTTCCTGATCACTTCTAGGTTTATGGCTCTGCAGTGTTCATTCAGCACTCAGGATGTATTTGTAAATGTATAAAATTGAACACCTAGAAGGAAAAATAAAAGAGAAATTGACTCTTCATACATTGTATAAAATTTAAATTTACAGGCTAATGATCTTTGTTCACTTTCATCTTGTACCTCTCCAATCACATTTATGTTATCAGACTACAAAGAATTACAAAGTGTTAAATCACTAAACTCTATGAGATACATCATACAACTTTACAATTAATATGTGCTTTTAAAACATCAAACTTGACACTTACATTCTAGACAAAACATGTGAGTAAGGCCATGCTGGAGAATAATGTGGAGGACACCTGATACAATAGTGGAGACACTTCATGCTCTCAGTTATAGAAGCACACAGAACACCTCATGAAATATAAGAAGTATGGACTAGAGATGAGATTCCTGAAATCTAGAAGGATGTTTTAGGCTAACCCCTACTAATACATGAAAAAGTTCTAAAATGTTTAATGGTCTCTCAGATTTCTCAATTTACCATTTTGCTTTTTTATTTTTCTGAAATGATCCTTTTTTTCCCATGGACTATTTCCCCCATTTCCTTTAAGATATTCTCTTTTTACATATAGCTGAATAATGCAGATGAGGAGAGCAATTATCCAAGGTGTTCATAGAATTATTAAATTTGAGAAGAGGTAGCTTTATATTTGAGAGAAAATGTTATAGAGACCAGATGTTTATCAGAATACCACGTCTGATGTGGATGGCAGTGTAGATGAGACTGTGCAGAGAAAATCTAGGTTACCATTTTTGTTCTGCAAGAAGTTCATAGGCACCTGGTTTGCATGTATGTTCAGTTTCCTTGTTGCTTCTTTTGCATGAAATTATCAAAATATCCCTATTTATAGTCATTCACTAATGAAGTACTTACAAATTTTCTGTTGTTGAGAAGAATTGTGCTCAACAGCTCACCTAAGTGGGAGAAAGCAAATGTCTTTTTCTCTGGTAAAAGAGGTGCAAAAATGGCTTCCTGGTTAGATAACAAGTAGAAAGAAGAGAGTGAGGCTACTGCTGACTTGCAGCTCAGGCATTTTGATTCAGTGTTTATATGTCTGACAACTATATAGTCTCAAAGTCCCCATGGCTTGATGGTGAAATCTCCTCATTATACACCAGAAATAGTATCATAATTTTTATCCCAGGAGTGCAAGCAGGAGTCAATATGACAAGCATTCAGTATAGTTGATAAATTGACCTTATGTTTATACTTCTGTTATTCAGTGTCCTCTGTTTTTTCCATTTCTTCCATTTAATACTTCATAATCACTGATCATTTAAATTCTGTAAGCAATTTGTGCATTCTACTTGTGTTCTTTATTTCTTGTTATCAAGAAGCATATTTGAGTGTGAAGTTTGAATACTTAACTCATATTTTATTATTTATTCAGGTTAAAGATATAATCAGAAATAGGCTTTGTTTCATATACATAACATACATCCAATACCATATGGGGCTACCGGGTCCTCTAGCACAAAGTCATGTAGAAACCGATTGATTATTGATTGGAAATGTGATGAAGGCCTCAGAATCTCACAAAAATATCATGTCAGCAGCAAAGGCATAAAAAAGGGCTTTTCCACTACACGACAACAAGCTGAGAGGATTATAAGGAGATGTCCTAATTTTTTGTTATATAACTAAACACCACTGCCTACAGGATGTAGCATAAAGAGTATTCAAAGGAATACCCTTTATGAAATCTGGCATATGGTTGTGTTCCACTCTGTAGAATTTTGAAAATTAAGATATGTACACCACACCATTTCACTCTTTCTGGTTTCCAGTGAGCAACTGCTTTGAGTTCAGCAAAGGCTCATTCAATAATCAGACATTTCCTAGAAGTTATGACCACCATATGAAGCATATTACAAGTATGCCAAAAAATCTTACAGGTTAGGAAGTTATAGAAAGATGAAGCTGAATGATAAAGGATATGTTAAACAAATGAAAGGGATGAAGAATACCCCCAGAAATGCATCACATGGTGTTGGGGGAACTCCTTCAGACAATAGCTTTTAAGATACAAACCCACTTGGTCATGGTCTCATATACCATGAGGTTGTGTTCACTCTCTCTTCCAGTTGCTGAATTAGGTTCCTATTCCCTATTCATGCAGAGGACTGTGATCTGTGAGTCTGTCTACCCCGAAATAACCCTCTATTATACTGAATTCTGAGCTAGTGTGGGATTTCTTTTTGGCATCCATATTCAGCACACTCCTTTATTAATCTTGACTTTTCTTTTATTCAAATTTTTTATGGTTTATTTAACTTTATTTTATGTGCATTGGTGTGGAGGTGTCAGATCCCCTGGAACTGGATTTTCAGACAGTTGTGAGCTGCCATGTGGGTGCTGGGAATTGAACCTGAGACCTTGGGAAGAGCAGTCAGTGCTCTTAACCACTGAGCCATCTCTCCAGCCCATAATCTTGATTTTTCTTAATGCTAATGAAAAAGAAACAATGGCAGAACAGAGACATTAGATAATAGAAAACACTTCTGAATTAAGTAAACCGGTATATTTCAAGGATGTGTTAACCTCAGGATTGAAAGCAGGAGATGTGATATGTTAGTGATATTCTACCTTCTAAGAGCAATCTGAGTTGTATCATCAAGGCAGAAATAGAATTATCAAATAGCTGATATAGACATACAGTGAGTACAGCAGTAAGTTCACAATATAAAAGCTGTCTGGATAGATGTTGCAGAGTTCTGTGACCTCTTGTAGGGTAATATATATAGCCATCATTGAGTGGATCCCACACAAGGGAGAATTTTGGTAATTTTTGTCTTGGATGTTTTTGTCAGGATGTTTCCCTGATTTTTATGATCGCATCAACTATTTGATTGACTAGAGAGTACACTCTGGGAGTGACCCCCATGATGGTGTGTAGATTGACTAGAGAGTACACTCTGGGAGTGACCCCCATGATGGTGTGTACCCATTCTTGTGGTTGTGACCCCTGTACAATGGCAACCAGCATGGTCTTTTTTTCCTAATAATATCCAGCCTTGGATTGGAATGTTGGGATTATATCTCACCAAAGAAGCCAAATGGAGCTCATTGACTTCTGTGACTGCCTGTTGACCCTCAGGGGGTAAGAAAATGATCTCATAAAGTTGTCCCACTTTTAGGAAATCATATAACACATCTGGTCTCCCAGTCTCTATGGGCAACCAGGGCCTTACTCGATTCATTTTCCCCATTATGTTTTGTAATAAACATAAAGTTATAAAGTGAGAGGCTAAGGCAGGATTAGTTGGGGTTCATTTACTTTGTATTGAGTGAGTGCTATTTGGAATCCCAATATATGAAATGGGGGTACCTTTTATATTTTGTTTGGGGCTATTTTAAAGCCATGTTGTTGGAGGATATCAAGAATAGTGGTTACCCAGGGAGCTAGCCCTCATTCCTCCAAATGCCCAATGACTAGATCATCAGTATAAACCTATAAAAGAGTAGAAGGGTTTTGTCTCGGTCAAAATAAGGAGAGAGGGTACTATACAAATATTGTTGGCAAAGCTTGAACTATTGGTTCTCCCTTTGGAAGAACAGCCCATTAGTATCCCTCATCATGTCGAGAGTAGTTAACTGTAGGAATGGAAAAGACAGATCTTAGCATTCCTTCTCATGAAGAGCAATTGAGAAGAAGCAATCTTTTAGACTGACTACAGTGAGGTGAAACTGGGAGGGGATTTCTGGGACCAAAGGTAAACCTTTTAAAGGGGCTTCTGCTAGCTCTGTATGGGTAGTGATTGCTCATAGGTCCTGTAACACTCTCCAGGTCTCATTGGGCTTAAATATCACAAACACAGGACTATTCCAAGGACTCAGATTTCCAGTGATTTCTCTGAGCATCTTAAGTTTAAGTTCTGGTAATGGCCACTGCTCCACCCATACTCACTTACCAGGTTCCTACCTAATAGGGAAGATCCTGAGGACAGTGGTCTCTACTTTTGGGGGTGAATCCAGGTGTCAGGGGTCTTCCTGATGACACCTTGCTCAGTTGTATCATCATAAAAGGCTAGGAGGTCAGTTGTAGTAACAACATCTATTTGTCTTAACAAATAGATTTGCAGACCATGGAGGGTCAGAGACCTGACCTTTCCTTTGTCTATACCTGCCCCCCCCCCAGGATATGGGAATGGCCATTCCCTGGGATATAGACCTTTTCCCAACCCCCACGATAGGCAGCCTGGTTATGAGATTGCGGCTTGTCTGGACCTCTCTTATTTCTGATAACTGTTTTGTCAGCTCCTCTATCTCTCAGGCATTAGAATCTTTGTCCTTCAAAGATTATAGTCACATTGAATTGGAACTCCTCTGCCATTGGAATGGTCCAGTTAATTGAAGGTGCATCTTTTCTTTCTTTGGTTAAGCTGGCTGTAAGTCACCTCCAATCTAGTTTAAAGGTTGATTTGAAATGGGTTTCCAATTTATATCAAATTTGGAGTGGCATTCCAAGGCCTAATGGTACCTCTTCTGGCAGTAGGGAAGGGAACCTTCTGCATTTGGTTCTTATTGCCCTTTTGTGGGAAAACCCTATTAAAATGCTCCAGTAGACCAAATAAGAAACATTAACCGTGTGTTTGCTTTTGTTGTCCAGATGCCAGGGCTTACGTAATAGAAAAGGCTAGAGTTTGGATCTGGGCCTGAAAAGTCACTACAAGAGTCTGCTTGGTATGTGCCTGAGTCCTGACAGTCTGCAACGCCACAACTCATTGACTCTTGGACCCTTCTATAAGGCCAAAACAAGCAATCCTAGTATCTTGGTTCATACCTTCCCAGACTAGGAGCTTTGTAAATTGGACTCTAAGCCCACTGGCAGGCGGGGGGCAATTTCCTCTCAAGGCTGGTCTGTACATGGACAATAAAGTCTGGAAGTGGCTCCCCTGGTTTTTGCCTTGTGCCAACTATAAGTGATTCAGTGGGTCCCTCCTAGCTTTGCCCAGGTCTACCTAACTGACTTGGTCCTGATACAGAAGTACAGTTGTGGTTTATTGGACCCCAGTGGAAAAGCTTTCCCCTGTACCAGTTAGCATTGGATAAGTGATGGGAACTGGGGGTTCAACCACTCTATTGAACTGTCCTAGTGCAAGAGGCCTCCTTAAAGAAGGCCATTCATTTTACATATTGGGTTTGCCCAGGGTGGCCTTAGCCAGAACATACCAGTTCTTGGGGATACAAGGATGATAGGCTACCTCCTGAAAGAGGGTCCTGAAGGAGGGGCCATACTCGGCCACTGCCTTCCTCAATTCTTTCTGGTCCTTAGATTCCCAAGGATACCAGGCTAGGGGGCAATTAGGGTTGGGGCAACACTGATTGTGAAGGCTTAGGATCTGTAAACCTTAGCGCTATATGCCTCAGCATAAGTAGGGTTAGGATCCCCAGAAGGCTCTGCCCTATGTTCCTCTGTGTGAGAGGTCCCAACTTTGCTGTTCCTCCCATATTCATTTCCTCCTGGCAAGGATGGAGCCCCTTATTTGTCCCATTCTCCTTTCCCATTTTATTCTTTCCAGGGCAGCTCACGGCATAAGGAGGTGACCATTCCCTATCACAAACAATATCTACTTTCCTTTTTGTCTTTGCCTCTGCCTGCCTTATTTTTTCCCCTGAAACCACTCTTCAGTAAATTGTGCCCATTTTTCCTCCTTGTCTGACTCCTTTTCTCCCATTCTTTTGGTTAGTTGGTTACTTTTGGATTCTTTAGACAGCTCCTGATC
This sequence comes from Microtus oregoni, assembly GCF_018167655.1. Classification (NCBI taxonomy): domain Eukaryota; kingdom Metazoa; phylum Chordata; class Mammalia; order Rodentia; family Cricetidae; genus Microtus; species Microtus oregoni. The sequence goes on from NW_024543067.1 coordinate 36,292,960, forward strand.
TTTGGCCTTTTCCTGCTCCTCACCTATCTCCTTTTCTCATGCCCTTCTAGCCAGTTGATTATTTTCAGATTCCTTAGACCTATCCTAGTCTCTGTCCTATTCCTTACCATCTGTTGGGGAAGGCCGAGCAGTGGTGTGAAAACATGTCTTAAGGGCCGTAATAATTGGATAGAATCCCTATGGTGAGGGTATATCAAAGTGTTTTGATGGAGGAAGGTCATTGGCTAATAAAGGAACTGCCTTGGCCCATTTTATTGGTTAGAGGATAGGTGGGAGGAGTAAACAGAACAGGACGCTGGGAGGAAGAGGAAGTGAGCGAGCTCAGTCTCGACAGCTCTCCTCTCGGGAGCAGACGCCTGAGAGAGACGCCATGCCCCGCTCCCGGGATGAAGCTCCGACCCAGGATGGACATAGGCTAGAATATTCCTGGTAAGCGCACCTTGGGGTGCCATACACAGATGATTAGAAATGGGCTAAATTAGTATGTGAGAATTAGCCTAGAAGAGAATGGGCCAAGCAGTGTTTAAATGAATACAGTTTGTGTGTTGTTATTTCGGGCATAAGCTAGCCGTGCGGGCAGCTGGGGTGCTGGGGACGCAGCCCCGCCGCCCATAATTACTACAGTGTTTTTCCCTTTCTCTGACCAGAGGCTCTGGTGTGGGAGAATTGTCTGTATTCTGTCAATCATGTATTTTAATAAAACGCTGATTGGCCAGGCAGGAAGTATAGGCGGCTTAATCAGACAGCAAGTAGAGGCGGGGAGATGAGAACAGGAGAATGCTGGAAAGGAGGAAGCCCATTCCTCATACTCCTGCCCAGACCACTAAGAAGCAAGATGTAACCCACCAGCTGAGAAAGGTACTGAGCCATGTGGCTAACATAGTTAAGGATAATGGGGTAATATATATTATAAGAGCTAATACAAAGCCTGAGCTAATGGGCCAATCAGTTTGTAATTAATGCAGACTCTCTGTGTGATTTTTTTTTGAGGCTTGTGGCTGTCGGGTACTGGGCAGGACAGAAACCCCCACAAGCAGGACCCATTTGTGTTACAAGTCTCCACCTGGTTCCATGTGTCCCATGAGAAAAGATTACCAGTGGGTACCCAGGGGGCCACAGTAATTATATTTTCCCATACCTCCATTGAATTGTAGTCTTACAATTCCAGACCTTGGGAGAGTAGCATATATCTCAACGTGATAATCACTTGGTCATATTTGTGTAAATTTGCATTATCCATCATGGGATCCCACTCACCTTGACCAACCACTTAGCCCTGAGACCAGATGTGTCCCTGTTTGGGTGCCAGTTGCCAGGCCTCCTTAGCCTTATTTCCCAGGGAAAGGTGAGTGTGCTGTCTGCCCATTCTGCAGCCGCATGACGCACGACAATCAGATCTGATAGGCAGTCAAGTCAAAGCAGGAACTTAGTTTATTAATGTGAGTGACATCATATATAGGTCAAGTGACATCATGTGATTCAGGGATACCTCCATCAAATGAGAGACAGCCAAGCCCTCCCTCTGGCTGCAGGGGAGTCTACCTAGATTTTGCTGTCACATCCTCACTTGAAAGCTTTACGACTATCTTTCAAACTTGATACAGGTTTTCTCTGTCCTACAGGCCTTGAGGTGCATGCCCTGAGATAACTTTGATCTAAAAAAATTCTTCTCTAAAATTGACCACATACAAAGCAAATCCCAACAAATTCAAAACAATTGGAAGAACCCCATGTATCATATCGGATCACCATGGCTTGAAGTTAGAATTCAACAACAACACTAATTACAGAAAGACTATAAACTCATGGGATTTGAACTGTGTTTAACTGAATCACCCATGGAGTCAAGGAAGAACTGAAGAAATTAAAAGACTTTCTAGACTTCAATGAAAATGAATGCACAGCATGTCCAAATTTATGAGACACTTTGAAAGCAGTGCTAAGAGGAAAGTACATAGCATTAATTACCTACATAAAGATCCTGAAGCAATATCACACAAGTGACTTAACAGCACATCTGAAAGATCTAGAAATAAAAAGAAACTCACCCAGGAGGAGTAGACACCAGGGAATAATCAAATTGATGGTTAAAATCAATAGACTAAAAACAAAGAATGCAATACAAAGAATCAATAAGACAAAAAGTTGGTTCTTTGAGAAAATCAATGATGTAGCAAACCCTCATACAAAGCAACCAAATAGGCTTAGAGGGAATATGCAATTTTGTTGTGATCCAGCTGTCCTCACTCCCCCTGACTGACAGTGGAACTTCCTTGTGGTCTGTATTTGACAAGGGTGTTTGTGTTCTTTCTGGCTGGTGGGTCTCCACAGAAAGAGTAGAGGTATAAAAGGTTGCTGGGCAAAATAAAGGTTGCTGTTCTTCCACCTGAAAAGAAGCCTTTGTGTCTCAATACCACCACCACCACCACCACCACCACCACCAACCCCCCACCAGTCTTGGCATCCAGGCTGCGCTGGCAGCAGCACAATTTAACAAAATCAGAAATGAAAATGGGGATATAACAACAGACACAGAGGAAATCCAGAGGATCATCAGGTTATACTTCAAAAACTTGTACTCCACAAAATTGGAAAATTTAAAAGAAATGGACATTTTCTGTATAGGTACCATGTATAAAAATTAAGGCAAGAACAGATAAAAAATTTACATGAACATCTAATACCTAAAGGAATAGAAGTAGTCATCAAAAGTCTCCCCCCCCCACCAAAAAAAAAAAACAGGGCCAAAACAGTTTGAGTACAGAATTATAACAAAATTTCAAAAAAGTGTTAACACCACTTTTACACAAAAAAATGAAAGGGACAATAACAAAATCTTTTTATGTGGTGACAGTTACATTGGTTAACACAGAGACGCAACTAAGAAAGAGAACTGCAGGCCAATATTCTTCATGAATATAGACGTAAAAATACTCAACGAAATACTGGCAAACTAAATCCAAAAACACATCATAAAAATTATCTATCATGATCAAGTTGGCTTCTTCTGAGAGATTCAGGGATAGTTCAATATATGAAAATCTATCAATGTAATAAACCATATAAATAAGATGAAAGAAAAAAGTAGATCATCATCTCCTTACATTCTGAAAAAGCCTACAACAAAATTCAACGCACCTTCATGATAAATGTCTTTGAGAGCTCAATAGTACAAGGAATATGTCTAAACATTATAAAAGCAATAGACAGTAAACTCACAGTCAACATCAAAATATCAAATTAAATAAAGAGAAATTTAAACTGATTCCCTTGAAATCAGGAACAAGACAAGGCTGTCCACTCTCTCCTTACCTATTCAGGATAGTTCTTTAAGTGGTAGCTAGAGTGATAAGACAACAAATGGAGATCAAAGGATACAAATTGAAAAGGAATAGATGAAACTTTTGATGTTCACAGATGGTATTATAGTATAAATATATGTCCCCAAAACTTTGATGAGGGAACTACTATAGCTGTTAAACAGCTCAGTAATGTGGCAGGATACAAAGCTACTAAAAAAATTCAGTAGCTCTCTTAATATACAAATGATAAAGCTGCTGAGAAAGAAATCATAGAAACATCACCATTTACCATAGTTAAAAATAACAAAAATATCTTTGGATAATAGTAACCAAACAAGTAGAAGACATGCTCAAAAAGAACTTTTAAGCCGGGCGGTGGTGGCGCACGCCTTTAATCCCAGCACTCGGGAGGCAGAGGCAGGCGGATCTCTGTGAGTTCGAGACCAGCCTGGTCTACAAGAGCTAGTTCCAGGACAGGCTCCAAAACCACAGAGAAACTCTGTCTCGAAAAACCAAAAAAAAAATAAAAATAAAAATAAATAAATAAAAGAACTTTTAAGTCTTTGAAGAAAGAAATTGAAAAAGATATTAGAAAATGGAAAGATCTCCCATGCTCTTGGAGAGGTAGGGTCAACAGAGCAAAAATGGCAATCCTACCAAAAGAAATCGGCACTTAATGCAACTCCCATCAAAATCCCAGACCAATTCTTAACAGACCTTGAAAGAATAATATTCAATGTCATTTGAATAAACAAGCAAACAAAAAACAGAATCGCCAAAGCAATACTTTACGAAAAGGAAATTCCAGAGGTGTCACCATCCCTGACATCAAGATCTATATTAGAGCTACAATAACAAAAACAGTTTAGTCTTGGCATAAAATGGAACAGGTGAATCAATGGTATAAGATTAAAGACCATGATATTGATCCACCCACCTATGAACACTGATTTTTGTCAAAGTAGCTAAAAGTATTCAATGGATTAAAGAAAGTATCTTCATCAAATGCTTCTGGTATAACTGGTTGAAAACATGTAAAAGAATGTGAATAAATCCATATCTATCCCCCTGCATATAACTTAAGTCCAGATAGATCAAATACCTCAACATAAATCCAGTCACACTGAATCTTACTGAAGAGAAAGTAGCCTTGAACACATAGGCAAAGGAGACCACCTCCTAAAGAGAAACCCAGTAGCACAGATACAGTGACAAGCAATTAATAAATGGGACCTCCTGAAATTTAGAAGCTGTTAAGGACACAGTCACTAAGACAATAAGGCAACCTACTGAATGGAAAAAGATCTTCACTAACTCCATATTGGAGAGAGGACATATCTGCAAAATATATAAAGAACTCAAGAAACTAGACACCAAATTATCAAATAATCAATCAAAAATGGGGTACAGTTCTAAACAGGGAACTGAAACGGTGGGGCTGACCTAATGGGAGCTCACCAAGGTCAGCTAGACTGGGACTAGAAAAGCATGGGATAAAACTGGACTCTCTGAACAAGACGGACAAGGAGGGCTGATGAGAAGCCAAGGACAATGGCACTGGGTTTTGATCTACTGCATGTACTGGCTTTGTGGGAGCCTAGCCTGTTTGGATGCTCACCTTCCTAGACCTGGATGGAGGGGGGAGGACCTTGGACTTCCCACAGAGCAGGGAACCCTGACTACTCTTTGGACTGGAGAGGAAGGGGAGTGTGGGGAGGGGGAGAGAGGGAAATGGGAGGCGGGGAGGAGGCAGAAATTTTTACTAAAAAAAATAAAAAAGAAATTTAGGCTGATGTTTATCATGAGTTCATGAATCCTCTTTCAGTAGGGTAGAAAATTACTTTTTCTACTTATATTACTCAAACAGTTTATGCTAATGGATCTCTTATAACTCCTTTTTAAACGGCTAATATTCACTAACAGTGTTCAGCATTTTAAACTAAGCATGTAAGCAATTTTCACATATAACCTTAATAATAAATGAGTAAATGACAAACAAACATATCCGAACTTTACAAGCAGTGTTAAATATATGTGAATTTGAAAAAATTATTCGTTATTGATGTATTTAAGGAGTTTGAGAAAAGGTATATTTATTTACTTCTTTACCTAAGCATGTTTCATCATGAAGAAAAAAGTAATAATTCTCTTAAACCATGAGGTTTGTCTGAAACAAACCATTATGGAGAGGGAAAGTGAAGGAGAGAAGAGGGAATGGGAAGGATGTGAGAGAAGGGAGAAAGGAAGCAGGGCTGGTTTCCTAAAGGGGCAGTGTACCCAGGTGACAGACCAGGCCTAAAGATTATAACATCAAGTTATATAACAAATAATTCAGTTTTAATATAAAATTCAACTCAATGATTAAAATGCACCCTGGTGTTCTTGGAATCTCCTATGATTTATCAGTTTACAATGAAATGAGTGGAAATATTTATGAACAAAATAAATAACATAAGAGAAATTTCTCATCTCAATTTTATGATGCTCAAACACTGAAAATTCATTATCACCTAAGATAATCAACATTACATGGAACATGAAGTCATTAAATATATGCGGGTCATAAGTAAATCTAATACAGAGGTTATGTATAGTAAATATGTATAGTAAATATTATGCCCAAGCATAATATAACCAAACTTTTCTGTGCTGCAACAAGACTCTAGATTCTGCCAGAATCCAGCCTTCTTACAAGGACCAAGCATACTTGCAGGCTTCCACAGATCCCTTCTCTACTGCCCTTAAAAACATTACTCTGTAATTAGACTTCACCTGTCCTCTGCCTGAATCAAGCCTGATCTCATTACATGGCACATAACAGCCTACATTACAAAAGACACCATAGAAATTTGGACTATTATAAGAGAATACTTTTAGAATCTGTAGAATTTTGCCATCCTTCATGAAGATCTTTGGCCAGTCATTTTCAAAGCACTCAAAAAAAGAAAGAAAGAAAGAAAGAAAGAAAGAAAGAAACAGAAGTAGCACTCTCAAATTCTTTCCATAAAACCACTTTTACTGAAATACCCAAACCAAATGATAACACAATGAAAAAAATCACAAGCTGGTATCTCTGAGGAACATAGGCTAAAAAAATTCTATAAAATACCTGGCAATAAAATCAATGCATACATAAAAAAGATTATGTACTGTGAAAACTCTGGCCTTTTCCCTGAAATGCAGGGATGATTCATATATGCAAGTCAATTAATGTGATAAGCCATGCAAATGAACTTAAAAGCAAAAAACGCATGATCATTTCAGTATATGGAGGAAAAAAACTTTGATAAAATCCAATGTGCTTTCATGTACTAGGGAATGTAGTGCTGTTATTCCCAGGCTGGGGTTCCCCCAAACGACCACCAGGGAGACCAACTCATTGAAATGCAAAAGCAAGGTTTATTGTATTCACAAGACCAGCCAACAGGGACCTTGTCAGTGCAGCAGCAGCAGCAAGAGGAGGTAACCCGCCCTTCTAGAGGCCATTATTGTGAATATATATATTCACAATATATATATCATGATCAAATAAATTTTTAAAAGATGATATTTAATTGGGGGCTTACAGTTTCAGAAGTTTAGTTTATAATTGTCATGGTGGGAAAATGGTGGCAGGCAGACATACATGGTGTTGGAGAAGTAGTTGAGATCTTACATCTCATGCAAAAACATGCAACAGTAAAAGAACTAGAATCATCCTGGCATAGAATTTTGACACCCCAAAGCCCAACTCTAGTGACATACCTCCTGAAAAAAGGCCACAACTACTCAAAAAATGCAATCCGTCCTTATTATTCACAAATAGCTTAATTGCCTATGGAAAAAGCATTTCAGACAAAATGAGTATATGGGGGGGCATTCTCAGTCAAATCACAACAGCTAGAAAATGGAAACAACCTTAATATCCTTCAATCAACAAAAATGTTTTAGTGTGTGAATAAATGTATATGTATACATCTACATATATATGATGTAAATACATGATTCAGCTCTAAAGAAAAAAGTGATATGAACTTGGTAGATAAATAGATAGAAATAGAAAATATCTTATTGAGAGAGATAACCCAGACTCAGATAAAAAAAAATCATGTATTCTCTTCTATTGGAGGCTGTGGCTCCAAATCTTCAGATTTGCATACATAGCATGGGGTGGCTGTAGAAACCATGAAGTATAACAGATTCATTGCCAAAACAGGAGGTTTGGGCAGCAATAAAAGAGAAAAATAACAACCTTTTCAGTTTTGAGGGAGAGAGGTATCTACAGAAGGAGAAATGTGGGTGGATTAACAATAAAAGTATCTGAAAAAACTCTAATGAATGAAGTCATTTATCTAAAAATCAGTAATACAAATAATTCTGTACTAAACTTATAGAGTTTAATGAACTGTTCAGATTTGGCCTGATAATGGTTTGTCCAAAATATAAAGAACACCTAACAAAAACCTCAGTAATGGACATGAGAAGCCCTCTTTTAAATTATTTGCCAGACCCACTGACTGGGAGAAGATCTTCACCAACCCCACAACAGACAAAGGTCCGATCTCCAAAATATATAAAGAACTCAAGAAACTAGACATTAAAACTCTAATTAACCCAATTAAAAAAATGGGGCACTGAACTGAACAGAGAATTCTCAAGAGAAGAAGTTCAAATGGCCAAAAGACACTTAAGGTCATGCTCAACCTCCTTAGTGATCAGGGAAATGCAAATCAAAACAACTTTGAGATACCATCTTATACCTGTCAGAATGGCTAAAATCACCAAGGATAGCCTTTTCTGGAGAGGATGGGGAGTAAGGGGAACACTCATCCATTGCTGGTGGGAATGCAAACTGGTGCAACCACTCTGGAAAGCATTGTGGCGGTTTCTCAGGAAATTCGGGATCAACCTACCCCTGGACCCAGCAATACCACTCTTGGGAATATACCCAAGAGATGCCCTATCATACTACAAAAGTATATGCTCAACTATGTTCATAGCAGCATTATTTGTATAGCCAGAAACTGGAAACAACCTAGATGTCCTTCAATAGAAAAATGGATAAAGAAAGTATGGAATATATATACATTAGAGTACTACTCAGCGGTAAAAAACAATGACTTCTCGAATTTTGCATGCAAATGGATGGAAATAGAAAATACTATCTTTAGGTTCACCTATTGTAGACTCCGTGACCCTTATTTATGGCTAGAAACCAATTATGAGTGAGTACATCCCATGTTCATCTTTTTGGGTCTGGGATACCTCACTCAGGATAGTGTTTTCTATTTCCATCCATTTGCATGCAAGATTCGAGAAGTCATTGTTTTTTACTGCAGCATAGTACTCTAGTGTGTATATATTCCATACTTTCATCATCCATTCTTCCATTGAAGGGCATAAGGAAAAACATATAGTTATCCTCTTGGCTAAGGGAAGTAGACAAAATTGCCGGGGAGAAATTTGGGATCTTGGGGGTGGGGTGGGATGGGGGTAAGGGGAGATGGGGAGAGAAAAGGTAGAAGGGAAGAAGGGGGGGACTTGGGGAAACAGGAAGATTGGGATAAAGGAAGGTTGGATAGGGGAGCACGCAACCACAATTCTTAGTTAAGGGAGCCACTTTAGGGTGGGCAAGAGACTTGACCCTAGAGGGGCTCCCAGGTGCCCAAGCTGAGGTCCCCAGTTAGTTCCTTGGGCAGCTGAGGATAGGGAACCTGAATTGACCCTATCCTAGAGCAATTCTGACGAATATCTTGCATATCACCATAGAACCTTCATCTGGTGATGGATGGAGATAGAGACAGAGACCTACACTGGAGCACTGGACTGAGCTCCCAAGGTCCCAATGAGGAGCAGAAGGAGGGAGAACATGAGCAAAGAAGTCGGGACCACGAGGGGTGCACCCACCCACTGAGACAGTGGAGCTGATCTACTGGGAGCTCACCAAGGCCAGCTGGACTATGACTGAAAAAGCATGGGATAAAACTGGACTCTCTGAACATGGCAAACAATGAGGGCTGATGAGACGCCAAGGACAATGGCACGGGGTTTTGATCCTACTTAATGTGCTGGCTTTGTGGGAGCCTAGCCAGTTTGGATGTTCACCTTTCTAGATATGGATGGAGGAGGGAGGACCTAGGACTTACCACAGAGCAGGGAACCCTGACTGCTCTTTGGACTGGAGAGGGAGGGGGAGAGGAGTGGGGGGAGGGGGAGAAGGGCAGGAGGAGGGGGAGAAGTTTGGGAGGAGGGGGAGGGAAATGGGAGGCTGGGAGGAGGTGGAAACTTGTTTTTTTTTATTTTTATTTTTTTTCTCCTTTTCTCAATAAAAAAAAGAAAAAAAAGATAAAAAAGAAAACACTATCTTGAGTGAGGTTTCCCAGACCCAAAAAGAGGAACATGGGATGTACTCACTCACAATTGGTTTCTAGCCACTAATTATGGTCATTGAGTCTATAATCTGTGATCCTAAAGAAGCTAAATAAGAAGGTGAACTCAAAGAAAAACATATAGTTGTTATCCTGGGTATGGGAAGTAGACAAGATTGCCGGGCAAAAAATTGGGAACTTGGGGGTGGGATGGGACGGGGGTAAGGGTAGATGGGGAGAGAAAAGTAAGAAGGGGAGAATGGGGGGAACTTGGGGAAACGGGATGATTGGGAGAAAGGAAGGTTGGATAGAGGAGCAGGGATTCACATAACTTAATTAAGGGAGCCATCTTAGGGTTGGCTAGAGATTTGAACCTAGAGGGGCTCCCAGGTGCCCAGGGCGATGTCCTCAGTTAGCTCCTTGGGCAGCTGAAAATAGGGAACCTGAAATGACCCTATCCTATAGCCATACTGATGAATATCTTGCATATCACCATAGAACCTTCATCCGGCGATGGATGGAGATAGAGACAGAGACCCACACTGGAGCACTGGACTGAGCTCCCAAGGTCCCAATGAGGAGCAGAAGGAGGGAGAACATGAGCAAAGAAGTCGGGACCACGAGGGGTGCACTCACCCACTGAGACAATGAGGCTTATATATTGGAAGCTCACCAAAGCCAGCTGGACTGGGACTGAATAAGCATGGGATAAAACTGGATTCTCTGAACATAGCGAACAATGAGGGCTGATGAGACGCCAAGGACAATGGCACTGAGTTTTGACCCTACTGCATGTACTGGCTTTGTGGGAGCCTAGCTGGTTTGGATGCTCACCTTCCTAGATCTGGATGGAGCGGGGAGGACCTTGGATTGCCCACTGGGCAGGGAACCCTGACTGCTTTTTGGACTGGAAAGGTCGGGGGAGGGGAGTGGGGCGTGGGGAGTTGGGGTAGGGGGAGGGAAAAGGGAGGCAGGGAGGAGGCGGAAATTTTTAATAAAAAAATTTAATAAATAAACAAAAATAAATAAATTGTTTGCCAGGTCTGTCCAAAAGAATCCCCAAGCACACTTTTTATTGCTCTTTCACTTGGCTACCCCTAAATGTGGAAGACAAATTCCTATTCCTTAAAACATTTTTTATTGCAGAAACAGGTCTCAAAGATTTCTAGGGTGGAAATTATCTGAATGCCCCTTTTCTGAGGACTGTTCTTCATTGTAACCAAGGCTGTCATGTAATATTCCAGAGGAGATAGGCAATTAAGAGTCATACCCTGCTTTGATGCCTATAAAACACATTGGTGACCAGCATGGTATGATAATCAAGGTGTAGCAGTGTCATGTAAATTTTTTCAGTAAACAACAAGTTTCTAATTGCCTTAAGACCTTTCAGCAAGAGGAAAACAATGCTTCCTGCTGGAAACCTAGTAAAATAGTGCAGTCATGTAGACATTGAAGGAGGATCTGCAAGCACTACTTTACTAAGCCAGATAATGCCTAATGTGAATATTTCTTCATATCCTGTGTTACATGTTCTCCTCACCCCTTATCAAGGAAACTATTCTTTGTAATAGAAACCACTGAAAAAAGCCACAATAAATAAAAATGAAGAGTTGAGGACCCAAGTTCCAATACAAAAACACTTCTGAATACAAGGAACATTGAAGATGTAGTGGCAGAAAGATTTGAATTACAGAATCAGAGAGTTTCTTGTAATATCAACTGTTCCTCAATCACATCTCACAAATATGGCTGTTGTTAGGTAAGGATGGCTTCTGTAACACTATATTATGGAGCAGGGCATTCACAGTGAAAACATAAAGATTTTGCATGATAAAAACATGGGGGGAATTTTGCTATGTGTACTACAGAAAGTAACAAATAGCCACAAAAATAATCATAAGCCATAGGGAATGGGAAACCACCTCATCTGGTAAAGTGCTTGTTATAGAAGGAAGTGGACCTAAACTTTATCATCAGGTTTTTTTTTCATAATTATGTGTGAGTGTGTGTGTATGTGTCCTATTATCCATATAGACACATTACTTTCAATAGCCTGCAGAGTCCAGCTCTGCTGGCTTCCTCCCAGGGTTCATGTCAGTTATCACAATGAAGCTAAGGGAACACAAAGGGAACTTAGAAGATTTCTAGTCTGAGAGGTTACAGAATGACCTCATATTAATACTGCTTGCATAATGTTTATTTATTCTTATGTCTCTATTCTAATTCTCCTGTTCTAATTCTAATTGTTACTAGTGTCTCCTCCTCTATTCTAACTTTTTCTTTTGGAGAAGGCTTGAAGCAATAAAAATTTTAAAAGTTACCTCTCATTAGTCAAAAGCACGTTTCTCAAGTAAGCAATGAGGAGCTGAATCATTTACCATGGAAACATAAGGTTTTAGGAGTAAAGATGTGATCAGACTCCAATGGAACTGTGCCCAGTGACAAACTTTGAGACATAGGTCTTTTGTTAGCTAAACTTGGCAAGTGAAGAATTGGCATGCTTTTCTTGTGGTGCTTCGTGTAGTTACCTTAGCTAGACACCTGCGACTCTGACCTTGTACATAGGTGTAAAGCTTTTTTTTTTTTTTTTTAGGTCTTATAACCTTATATTTTCTTTTTTAAAAAATGTTTTTATTTATTTATTTATTAAAGATTTCTGTCTCTTCCCCTCCACTGCCTCCCATATCCCTCCCCCTCCCCCAATCAACTCCCCCTCTTTCATCAGCCCAAAGAGCAGACTGGGTTCCCTGCCCTGTGGGGAGTCCAAGGACCTCCCACCTCCTTCCAGGTCTAGTAAGGTGAGCATCCAAACAGCCTAGGCTCCCACAGAGCCAGTACATGCAGATCAAAGCCCAGTGTCATTGTTCTTGACTTCTCAGCAGTCCTCATTGTCTACTATGTTCATCGAGTCCGGTTTTATCCCATGCTTTTTCAGACCCAGGCCAGCTGGCCTTGGTGAGTTCCCGAAAGAACATCCCCATTGTCTCAGTGTGTGGGTGCACCCCTTGCGGTCCTGAGTTCCTTGCTCGTGCTCTCTCTCCTTCTGCTCCTGATTTAGACCTTGGGGTTGTTGTCCGATGCTCCAATGTGGGACTCTGTCTCTGTCTCCTTCCATCGCCTGATAAAGGTTAATATCCAGGAGGATGCCTATATGTTTTTCTTTGGGTTCACCTTCTTATTTAGCTTCTCTAGGATCACGAATTATAGGCTCAATGTCCTTTATTTATGGCTAGAAACCAAATATGAGTGAGTACATCCCGTGTTCCTCTTTTGGGGTCTGGCTTACCTCACTCGGGATTCTGTTTTCTATTTCCGTCCATTTGCATGCAAAATCCAAGAAGTCATTGTTTTTTTTTTTTACTGCTGAGTAGTTCTCTAATATGTATATATTCCATACTTTCTTCATCCATTCTTCCATTGAAGGGCATCTAGGTTGTTTCCAGGTTCTGGCTATTACAAACAATGCTGCTATGAACATAGTTGAGCATATACTTTTGTTGTATGATAGGGCATCTCTTGGGTATATTCCCAAGAGTGGTATTGCTGGGTCCAGGGGTAGAAGTCCTCAATATCAGTCCGAACACACTGAACCTGATAGAAGAGAAAGAGGGAAGTACTCTACAACACATGGGCACAGGAGACCACTTCCTGTGTATAACCTCAGCTGTAAAGCTTTAAATTTATAAACTATTTACAAAGGCCTTTAATCTAGATTGAACTTGATCTGAGGAAAAAATAAACTAATTCTGTGTAATTAGTCTTAAACTGAGGAGAAATTGTTACTTCTTGTGTTAGTCTGAACAAAAGGAACAAGGCAGTTTTTTTGTGTGTCTTACAGCCTCATGGAACAATAAATCTAGTTATGAAGCATGTCCTAGTATTTTTTTTATATATCAAAAATATACAATTAAATGAAAAATCATCTTCCTGACTACCCACAGATATATGAGCCAATAAATTTAAAATGTAATCATGAGATTACATATACACATCATGTGAGATTACCTACTACAAAGCAGTTATTAGGGATACACCAATCTGCTTTTGCAAGCTTGAGCAAGAATTTCCAGAAACAGTGGTCCTGTAGAATTTTCCCAGACAGGATTAACCTCCATCAGAGAAACATTCTTCTGGTGGGTTGACATCTGAACATGAGTTGTCACCTGCTGTAACTCTCATGGCCTTCAACAATTTACCTCATGCATTAAGGAGCTATCATGGTGCTTTAAATTGAGGCATTTTTATTACATAATATCTGTAAAATTGATGCTGATGAAAAAATATACAGAACTACATTCTGCATATGTTTGTATTAAACTTACTAAAATGTATGTAACTAATGCTTACAGAATGTTATTATTGTGTGTTTCTTAATATTTTCAAAGTAACTGATGTTGTCTAGCAGTGATAGTCCATGCAGAAAAAAATATGATTATACAATTTCAAGTTTTACTTATATTTAAGTAACATACCAATAGTTTCAATAACTTTCTTAACAAAAATTACACTGTTGATATTCTACTTCAATTATAGTTGAGGTGGTAATTTCAATATTTGATATGTATGTATATACATGTCATATAACATTATCTTGTACACTAACATCAAACATTTTATAAAGAAAAGGAGAAATAAAGCAACTGATTTTGCAATATAAAGAGATTTCCATACACTCAGGATAATTGATCTGATTTAAATCATCAATTCATTGGTAGAGAAGTGGTTTTGTTTTTTTCTATTCAAAACATCTTTTACTTCATAACTTTAACAATCCTGCATACTTATTAATGAAGGAAGGTTCCTCTATTATTAATTTCATATGAGCTAATGATTTTAAGTACAGACTGTTTAAAATTTCTTTCAATATGTAGTTTTTGTCTTTTATTAATGCTATTAACTATATTCAAATTTAAACAAAACCAATACAGATGAAATATAGAAGATAACAGTAATATAGCCATACATTAATTATTCTACCAGTTACCAAAACCATAAATATTAAATATTAATATAATTTTTTCCAGTACCACCCTCCAATAAAACTGTCTGATGGCTAGATTGAAACCATTACTCTTTGCATTTATCATTAATCTCATCAAAATGTTTTTGAATTATACAAAAATTTCAAGCTATCCTAGCAGTCATTAATTTGTAAGAAGAGATTTATAGCTGTTTCCTATTCTCTTATTCTTGCTGAAATATACATACATAAATTTAATTATGGTGTTTACATATTTGGATAGTCTTATTAGTATTCATTTGCAGTTGTCCTGTCATATACACCCTGACCACAACCACTGTCTCCCTTTATCAACTTAAATTTCCCCTTAAATATTTTCATTATTCATAGTACTCCAATGATAGAAATGTAATTTTGAAAAAAATATAATATATCTATTCTTTGATAAATAATATGAACTTTAATAACAAAGATATTTATCATGACAAAATTTGCAGACACTCAAAGCATGAATTGAAAAATAATAAACCAATCAGTGTGGGTGGTAATACAGCTCCATAAAGACTGTTTTCCTGGGATGTTTTCAGTAATTATTTAGAAAGTATGAAATTTCTGTTAGTGTGGAAAATAGTCTTTCTGTGGGTTACAAACCAAACATAATCAAGCACAGGATGTGGCTGTATCCAGTTTTTAATATAAAGTTGATATTGTACAAGTTTTTATTTACCTGTATGTTATTAACTTTTACTTTTCATAAACATGTCAATTAAATTTTATTAAAAACAAACAACAACAACAGCAAAACACACCTTATTTGCTTCTGCCTCAGAGAAGTCACAGAAATGAAATGAATAAAAAATAAAATTATTTGTAGAACACTATATAAATGAAAATTCAAAACCAATATCATACTTATGAACCACATAATAATATGCTTAAACAAATCAGGACCCAGTCATTTTTGAAAGACTTGATGATGAAAGGTTTTGCTAATCATTGTCACAAATGTTTCTCTCGTTCTGACTGTTTGTATAAACTCAAATTATAGAGATGATAAGACCACAGAAATGATGAGGTGTCTCATTGCCTGTTTCATTTCTTTGTTTCTCAAACTGTATATAAAAGGGTTCAGCATTTGAGGCACCACAATATACATCATAGAAAATACTACATTTTTAACAGAAGATTCAGAAATGGCAGAACTCATATACACTCCAAAAGCTGTCCCATAGAATAAGGACACTACTGAGAGATGAGAGCCACAGGTAGAAAAGGCTTTATTCCGTCCCTGGACTGATGAGATCTTGAGAATTGAGGACATAATTTGAATATAAGAGAAAATAATCCCAGCAATAGAAATACCACCAATGATACTAGGAACTGTGTATATAAGAAGGGTATTGGTGAAAGTATCAGAGCAAGCAAGTTTGATGACTTGAACAAGTTCACAAAAGAAGTGGAAGATATTATGGTCTGTGCAGAAAGACAAATTTAGCAACATCAGACTATGCAGTAGTCCATACATGATACTTATCAACAGTGAAAGAAAAATAAGCAATACACAGAGTAAAGGGTTCATGATAACTGTGTAACTCAGGGGATGACCTATGGCCAAGTAGCGGTCATAGGCCATCACAGCAAGGATACAATTTTCTAAGGTACCAAAAATCAAAACAAAACACACCTGGGACAGGCAGCCGGCGTAGCTGATACTTTGGTCCTGTGTTTGGATGTTCACTAGCATCTTTGGGATTATTGTTGTGCTTATACAGATGTCAGTAAAAGACAGATTAGCAATGAAGAAGTACATAGGAGTATGGAGGTGAGAGTCAGAGCTTACAGCCAGTATAACAAGAATGTTTCCGAATACTGTAACAAAATATATAGACAGGAACAAGGTGAAAATAAATGACTCAATATCTGGAGCATATGTAAGCCCAATAAGAAAGAATTCAGAAATATCTGATTGATTTGAAAGTTCCATATTGATGCTGAACATAACATTAAAAAGAAGTAAAAATGATCTTAATTTTGGGGGGGGGGGTAATTATACTGTTTCATTAGTGTATAGTGGGTATCATAATTATTGAAACATTTTGTATGCAATTTTTATAAATTCCTTGGCATAACTTATTGAATATATTTTCCGTAAATGATGTCACTGAATTTGATTTATTTGAAACTTGAGAACCAGTGCTTTAATATTTTTAAGCTACGTTATTAATATAAACTGAATTAGTAGTTCTTTTTTTTTTGGTTTTAGGAGACAAGATTTCTTTATATACTAACCCTCACTGTCCTGAAACTCAGGCTGTAGACCATGCTGCCCTCAAACTTACAGAGATCCCACTACCTCCTGGCTGCTGGATTTAAGGACATGCTTCATTACCACCTGGCCCTAGCTCAACTTCTAATACACTTATATTCCATTCCTCTTATGTGATGTTCCTACACTTCAGTTCTCTTCAATGAATGTTGAAATATTTGTAAATATAGTGGCAAATGATTTTATTACAAAAAATAAAGCATGCCATTTCCTCGAGATGCCATCCATACCTAGGAGGAAGATATCAGATAGAGCATAGTAAACCTGTGTGTCTACAGCAATTTGTACCAATATGGGAATGCCTCAGATTTTTTTTAACTACTCATCAAATTACAGAATATGTTCCTGCTATGAATTCTGATGACCGCTATGTTGATTACATAAACATAAATTATATATACAGAAAAAAATAAGAAGTCTAATTTCCTAGCATTCTGTTTTAAATATATGATAAGTCTACACTCCTGCTTTCAGATATGACTCAACTAATATTCTAAAATAATGTAAAGGATTTTATCATGTTTCTGTGGCTACAATAAAGCACCATGACCAAAGCAAATTACAGAAGAAAACATTTACTTTGAACTTAAGATTTTTGAATAATAAGAGTCCATTTTAGCAAGGGAGAGAAAACATGACAGTTAACATCAGGTCAGGTGGTCACAATATTGACCTGATAGATCACATCTTCAATCACTAGCATGGGACTTAAAGAACTAACTAGAAATAAGAAGAGCCTATTTCTTCAAACATGACCTATAATCGTGTGTGTGTGTGTGTGTGTGTGTGTGTGTGTGCACACGCGTATGCATGTAGCATGCAAGGATGTATGTTTCACTTTCCTCATCTCAGTGCAATTGTCTTTCCAATTTCTGTTCAGTTAACTCATACTGTGCAATATAGAAGAATTATGACAGAATTATATAAAGAATTCTTAGGGGATGAGATGGAAAATAGTGAGAAATATTGATGCAAATCTACATTTTAGTAGTCTTTATTTTAATTGTTTCCAGCTCTGAAACATGTCAATGACTTTTTTTTTCACTGTGGCATCCAGTTTCTATTCACAAAGAAAAAGCTCCAGTCCATCTTTTAATTTTTTTTGAAAAATTCCTGACATTACAGAACTAAACTGAAATGTATTAATATTCCACTCATACATTTCCATGACAAACAAAAATTCATGAGCCAAAAAAAAAACCCCAAAAAAAGGAAAAGGGGGGAGCTTATAAAACTAAATATGGATATCTCAGCGTAACTGCTGAACAGAGAAAGAATTAAAACACTTTTAATTAAAAAATCATGAGTGGATGATAAAGTGTGTAGAAACTGAAAATTTACAAACTATTTAAAACCTGGAATCGCTGACTGTTTGGATGCATCTGCTCAAACTACTTCTCATGAGCTCACCATTCCAAATAATTTGATTGGCTGCATAATTGGGCGTCAGGGTGCTAAAATCAATGAGATCCGTCGGATGTCTGGGGTGCAGATCAAAATTGCAAACCCAGTGGAAGGTCAATGACTTTTATGTCTATGTAATTGGTAAGTCCTTCTGGACTCATGAGGGAGGGGAGGGTTTGCATTTATGTTTTTCAGCAAAATGCTTCTGTTCAAAAGATTTAGTAATTGAAAGAGAAAAACTGAAGGAGAATAATGAGGCTTTCTATACATCAACATTTTCTTTATAGATATACACCATATGACTACGTGATAGTCTAATCATTTTGTGAAAAGTTGTTTTCAAGAAACATAAAGGAAAAGAGAAGCTACTCACAGACATGGACTGATGCTCTATTTAGAATCCATTTAGTGAAAAATTATCCTGCTAATCCTCAACATCTGATTATACTTGGGAAGAATTTCTGGGGAAAGAAATTAAGTTAGAATGTGGCCATGTCTGAAGTCCAGTTGAGCTTGTGTCTTTGTAATAAGAAAATAAATATAACACCAACCCCCACATGCACACAGAATGGTACAATAAAACAAACCTCTAAATATAAGAAGAAATAAGCTATGCTGATATTTGATCTTGCAACTTCTGCATCTGAAAGAGTGAGAGAAGAGATAATCAGTTATCCAGCCATGTAGATTGTGCACATACCATTCTGGAAGACATAGAAAACTCAGGTACACATAAAAACCCTATTTATTTACACCATAATGTTTAAAAAAACATCAGAATAATTTTTTTAAAAATTGTAAAAATGGAAGAAAGGTATATTTCTCACCATCAAAAATATATCCTTCTCTAATATACATTTTAGGCCTATAATAATGTAGACAAGGTGCATGTCACTATAAACATATTTGAGAAGTTTTCAAGAGACTAACAATTGATCAGAGACTAAAGGGGGCTAAATTTGTAATTTGATGTGTGTACTTTCTTCAATGTTTTCC
This sequence comes from Microtus oregoni, assembly GCF_018167655.1. Taxonomy (NCBI): domain Eukaryota; kingdom Metazoa; phylum Chordata; class Mammalia; order Rodentia; family Cricetidae; genus Microtus; species Microtus oregoni. The sequence continues at coordinate 36,312,295 of NW_024543067.1, forward strand.
AAAATATAGTTGTAAGAAAAGACCCACTTTCATTTGCAAATCATTGACTGAGGAAAACTGAGATCTCTGGCTATCTTCACTAACGCTGAAGTCCAGAATCACACATGGATGCTGCACAGGGTTTGTTTTCAGGACAAGTAGAAATATCAACTTACTCCACCATTTATTTAGAATCAAGGGCACCTTTAAGCTTCAATGCAGAGGTTTAACAACCAAAGTCCACTAATTATGTGGTTTCAGGCTGACTCTGATAATGTATGTATCTCATGGGGGTCAATGCCCAAAGATTCCCATTAGATTCAGTTTCCTGCTATTACTCTAACCTCAAGAGAGCAAGTAGACATTGGATCTACACTCAAAAGTTAAAATATGTCCTCATTGATTATCAGATCCCATGGGTATGAATACTATATTCAGTTCTATTTATTGTATCTGCATATTTTGATTATTAACACTGGAAATATATTTTATTATAGTTTACTGAACAATAATTAGAGATTTTTAAATTAGAAAGAAAGCTCTACATGTTCGTTATTTAAAATACAGACAAGATTATAACTGTATGTTTTTAAAAATCACTTACCTAATTTTTAGTACTGTCAAAAAATAATTACTTTTTCTTAAAGGCAAATGCATTTTAATTTTCCAGATCATTATATATAATTGAAGAATCAAATGTTTCAATAAAATTTAAAACAGTGGAATAAAGATGTGTGTATAAATCATGAAATTTGTCTACAACTCATCTATACTTTCACAGGTAGAGATGATGATATTCCATACTTGAATTCACTTTGAACTTTTCAGTATTAATGAGCTCAGAATTTATATGTGTATATCAATATACAATATGTTTTGATGATTATATTAACAATTCTCTCTCCAATTAGGTATAAAATTCATTAGTAAATCTTATAAAAGGAAGACAAAGTTAATACTGAGATGGGATAGAAGGTCACAGGAAACAAAAGGTTTAGAGCCATATATGATCAAGATAAAATAGGCACATGTATAAAATTATGAAATCATAAATTCAAATAAAAGGATTAAGCATGGTGACCAAGTGAGATTTATCCCAGAGATTCAAGGTTTACTTAACATTTGCAAATCAACAAATATAATACACCATCTAAATAAGAAAATAAATCATATCATTATCCCAACTGATACAGAAAAGTCATTTGATAAAGTTAAACATTCTTCATGATAAAATTTCTAAAGAAATTAGAAATAGAATATTCCTCAAAATAAAAAAATATGTGAAGAACAGAACTGCAGTCCAAAGTCTAATAACTGAATTTTGTCTACAATAAGGAATTAAACAAAAATGCCTATTCTTGTATGCCTTATTCAATATACTGATCAAAGTCTCCATTTCCTACATCTTCTTAAATTTGTTTTTGCTCTTTGGTGATGGCTGATGTGGTGATGATGGAGGACTGATATAAAAGTCTTTGATGGTGCTTCCTCTTTGCTTATGTTTCATACCCATTAGATTGTTTTCATCCTTAAGAATCAAAATTTTCATGCCAATAGTCCATACCACTATTGAATAGTCCTTTTCTACCTCATAAATCTTATGTCCAATCATAAGCCTCAGTAAAGTCATGAAATTTCTATGTGAGTCCAAACCAATTTAACTCAATCTCATAACTTTCACAGAACCTAACCCTATCTGGCCCAATAAACTGAGCATCAATCACTACTACTTTTTTTATATCCTCTCTTTCATCTGATGTACTCCACTAATTAACATTACAATAACTTTAATCCAAAATAATCAGTATCCATAATGACTCATGCGAGCTAGTCCATCAGAGAACGATGTCTCTATCATGCTTCAAGTCATATAGCTTTTTTCTCAAGGTGGGATAAAGTGGTTTTATTATACATCTTCTTGCCTACTTTAGTTCAAACACTGATTCTATCCTTCAAGACCATCACAGCCACATAAGTCAGAATGTTAGTAACACTCTTATTTCTTTTTTTCTTGCTTCAAATTTATTTTTTTATTGCTTTGATTGAGTTATATATTTTTCTGCTTTTCTCCCTTCCTTTTTCCCCCTCCTCTATGCTACCCTTCAACCCTTTCCCATGGTCCCCATGCTTTCAATTTACTCAGAAGAACTTGTCTTTTTCTACTTCCCATGTAGATTATTAGATCCTTATAGTTGTCCTTGTTGTCTAGTTTCTCTGGTATTTTGAATTTTAGGCTGTTTTTTTTTTTTGCTGTATGTCTAAAAGTGACTTATGAATGATTATATATGATATTTGTCTTTCTGGGTCTGGGTTATCTCACTCAATATGATGTTTTCTAGCTCCATCCATTTTCCTGAAAATTTCAAGATACCATTATTTTTCTGTTGTGTACTCCATTGTGTAAATATACCATATTTTCTTTATCCAATCTTTGGTCAAGGGACATTTATGTTTTTTCCAGTTTCTGACTATGACAAACAATGCTGCTATGAACATAGTTGATCACATGTCCTTGAAGTACAATTGAGCATCCTTTGTGTATATACTCAAAAGTGGTATCATTGGGTCTTGAGGAAGGATATTTCCTAATTTTCTAAGAAATCACCATACTGATATCTAAAGGGGCTATACCAATTTTCACTCCCACCAACAACACAGGAGTGTTCTCTTTATCCAATTTTCTTTCCAGCATAAGTTGTCATCAGTGTTTTTGATCTTGCCCATTTTTACAGTTGTAAGAGGGAATCTGAGAATTGTCTTGATTTACATTTCTCTGACGGTGAAGGATGTTGAGCACTTTTAAAAGTGTCTTTTAGCCATTTTAGATTCCTCTGTTTTAAGTTCTCTGTTTAGGTCTGTACTCCATTTTTTTAATGGATTATTTGTTCTTTTGATGGCCAATTTCTTGAGTTATTTGTATATTTTGGAGATCAGACCTCTGTCTGATGTGGGGTTGGAGAAGGTTTTTTCTCATTCTGTAGGCTGCTGTTTTGTGTGTACATATGTATGTATGTATATGTATATATGTAGTTATTCATATGTACAAATGTGTATACATATGATAAAACATTAAAAGACTAATTTCTGAATTGAGAGAGAAAGGAATGACATTGGAGGAGTTATAGGAAAAAGATGTGGGAATAGAAGTATAAATATATCACTCATGTATGAAGTTTTAAAATATACTTAAAATTTAAAAGTGATACAATTAGGTTCATATGATTCTGTTTTTTTGTATTCTTATCAAGAGTTAGAGATTTTAATACAAACCAAGCAACAATAATAAAATATTTAATATCTGTAATTCATGAAAGGGTCCATCATCAGTAGACCATTTTTAATATGTTAATGTGACTTTAAGATGTGTGTCTGTTATACAGCAGAAGTATAGATCCTGGTTTTGTAGTCACTTTCTTACTCTTTTTCTTAGAGAATTGAGACCATTGGTGTTGCTGGAGAATAACAATCATTTTTTGTCAAGACCTCTCATTTTTTGGTTTATTTGATTGTATGGGTATGAAGTGTTGCTTTCTTCTTTTGACTTTCTGGTCTTGGATCATTTATTTTCTGTGAGTGTGTGTGTGTGTGTGTGTGTGTGTGTGTGTGTGTGTGTGTGTATGTTTAGATAATCTCTTTAGTTTAACTTATTTTTCTAGCACCTTCTTTTGAGATAGACTTGCAGATAAGAATTTCATATATTTGGTTTTATCAAGGGATGTCTTAATTTCTCCTTCTGTAATGATTGAAGATTTGTTGGTTAGAGAACTCTGTGCTGGAATTTCTAGCTCTTAGAGTCTATAGCACATCTTTTCAGGATCTTCTGGCTTTTTAGGTTTCCATTGAGAAAGCAAGTGTAGTAAAAATTGGTCTGCATTTATATGTTACTTGAAATTTTTCTCTTGCTAATTTTAATGTTTTACTTTGTTATATACATTTAGTGTTTTTATTGTTAAATGTGAAAGGGGACTTTATTTTCTGACTTAGTTTATTTCATGTTCTGTATGCTTCTTGTACCATGGCAAACATTTACTAATTTAGATTAGAGAAATTTTCTTTTAAATTTTTTGAAATATTTTCTGTATATTTGACCAGAGTTTCTTCTCATTTCTCTGTTCCTATTATTCTTAGATTTGGTAATTTTATAATTTCCTGGATTTCCATTGGTGTTTTGTTTCAGGAGTTTTTAGAATTAGCATTTTCTTCGACTGAGGTATCCAATTCATCTACAATTTCTTCAATGTCTGAATTTTTCTTTTCCATCATATTTCCTTTTTTGCCTCTGAGATTCTTCTTTGAATTTCTAAATTGTTTATTTCTAGGTTTTTCTGTTTTTTTATTTTGTTTTAGTTATTCTCTTTTTAATCTCAGTTACTATGGGGTTTTGTCATTTCATTACAAAATTTGTTTGTATTTTTATGTATTTCTTCAAAAAATCATTTGCTTTTTAATTATGTCTATCATATTCATAAATGCTTTTTTATAGGTCTTTTATTTGTGCTTTAACTATTCGGGTATATTCATGCCCTACTGTGTTAGAGATGCTGGGCTATATTAAAGACATATTGTCATAGCTGTCATTGATTATGTTTCTTCACTGGTGTCTACACATCTGGGGTTGGGAAGAATGTTATTCTAAGTGCTAATATCTGGTCTCAGTGTGTATTGTCTTCTTTGGTTTCTGCATCATCTTGGGTTCTCAGGAGTATGTGGTGGAAATGTGTTGCCTTTAGTAAAATCTTTTTGGATTCTGATAGGTATGGGCACTGGTGGTTCCTAATAAAATATATTTCTGTGTATTGGGACCAGAGTCTTAGAAATGGGTATGGGATGATGATGGTAGTGTGGCTTCAGGAGAGTGAGGAAAACATGCTATTCCCCATGATTATGCTTAGTCAGTTTCCTTGGAACAGGGGCAGAGAGTAAGGATAAGTCACAAGAGAATTTCTGCTAGAGCTGGGTCTGGACATGGAGGAATCCTGAGGTATGTGAAGACCTGCAGTTAGCCTACCTTCTTCCTTTCCCAGTGTGGAAGTGGGTCCTCAGGGAATACCTACTGGGCTTGGGGGAATGGAATAAAACAATGAGTTGGGGGTAAAAGTTTAAGGGGAATATCTGTGGGATATGGTGTGTATGTGTTAGGAAGTAAGAAAGGCTGCAGCAGATGTGTGGTAACAACTGGAGATGAGACTGGGGTAACCGTCCTGCTTTCCTGCCCAATGTGGCTTGCTGGTTCCCAGGGAATGCCTGATGGAATTAGAGGCGGGAGAAAGCTTTGAATGGGAAAAGATTTGGAGAGGGTTTGATCTATGCCATCTACCAGGGACGGAATGTGGAGGAGCTGCTGCAAGTGTTCTGCTGCAGAACTACTGATGAGATTAGGGAATTAGAACTTGAGGAATGGAGGGAAAGGATAAGATATGTAGTTAGCACTGCTTGCTTCCTTGGCAAAGGTGCTACTTTTAATTTTTTAACCTTTTCTTATGGTGTTTATGGACTTACACACACAAACACATATACACACATTATATGACCCCCTATATTTACTAGCTTACTATTTTGTAGTTGAAGAATATTGAATGTTACAGAATAATTGTACATTGATTTTTAAGCTGAGTAATCACTGATAAATCAGATACAAAGAAGAAAGTGTCCATTTTCATTTAATTATTGATTATACTTTAGAAATTTTTGAATGTAACATAGATGGCACAAATTAATTTGTCACAGTTTTTATGTGTTTCATTAGACTGTATTTTACCTTCTCATTTGTGTATTTAATGGTTTCTTTTTAATTTATTTTAGTAAGTCACACATAAAAAGATATATTTTAACTATCTCATTCACATTTTGTGAATATAATTATTCATTTTCCTATTCCTCCTTCCAAGCTTACAGTCTTAATAATACTACCACAGCTTTCCACATTGATGTTTAGGATATAGTGGAAAAAAAAAACTTTCCTTGAATGATAGGATAAAGATAGGGTAAGATATGCAAGATACTATCCATAACTATGGTAAAAAAAAATCAGATGATGGAAAGGTAAGGTCCTCTTTTTGTGTGTTAATCAGCAAAGAAACTTTCTTCCTTACAGATGTTATGTCTCTAAGGACCTGTGCTGTCCTGTAGCCATCTGAGAGTCAAATGGGCTCCACTTAATTGGGACTTTTGTAAAGCAAAGTCCCATGGGCCACCAACACCATACTTAATCAAGCTGTAATCATCATTTGACTGTCTTTCCCATTTAAGTATGCACTACACCAACATTTGCTTTGAGAATCATTTATTTCTTCAAAGAAGGAAAAGTGCCCTTTTCACAGAAAGAACAATTTCTCTTATGTGTTTGTAAGTTCAAGAAGAACTGTATGTCATTCCTTTATGCTAGTGCCCAAGTAACTTGAAAAACTCCATTTATGCTCTGCAACGTACATTTATTTGAGAAATTTTCCTTTTGCTAATATCTTACCCTGGTCTTAAAACCATTCTAAAGAGCAGTCTACTCTTGGTTCTTTTAAAGAGTGTTCTATAATTCTCAATCATTTTTATAGTGTATTGGACAAAGCAAAAATTGCAATAGTGTATATGTAGGTTAGATAATATTTGGCTCACTATTATAAAGCATCTATTTGCAGAACAGTTCTTTTTTGACTTTTTGCGTATGTGTATTGACAATAATGAGCATATTAAGGCTGATACTGAAGTAAAACTCTTATTTGTGTTTTTAAATATTATTCTATAATTTTGAAAATGCACAACATAGAATACCACATAAAACAAATTAATTACATCAATTTAGAATTATGTAATATTATTATTTTATATGTAGTTCTGTATAAAATCATACACACAGACACATACATGTGAATATATGAATATATATTCTGAATATATATTTTAAAGACTCAGGAGAATAATGAGTACCAAATTCTGTTTCATTTTTCTGTCTGGGAATGGAGCATATATATTCTTCATATTATTAGATGTACATATGTGTTGTTTTAGCAATGTCAAATATTATATAGTAATATGCTTTAATTTATTGGTTAGTGATAGATGATAATAAAACTATTTTAATCATGATGCATAGCATGCTTACCAAAAAATTATAATTATTTGGTATACTTTAATGGTTATTAAAACATTTTATAAGTTTTATTTAAATTATTTTTCTCTAATCAGTTTGATTATTCTTTTTTAAAAAATATATTAGTTATTCATGTTTGTGAGTGTGTGCATGTATGAACGTCTGTGTATGAATGTAGGTATATCCTTGCCATGGTGTGCGTGTGGAGGTTAAAGGATATCTTTGGGTGTTGACTCACTCTTTAGCCCATGTAGATTCAAGGGTTCAAACTATGGATCTCAATCTTTACAGCAAGCACCTTTACCTGCTGAGCCCACTCATCAGCCTCAGATTGGTAAATCTTGTGGCTAACTGTAGGTTATGTTAATTTAATTGCTATATATTTCATTAAATTTATGGGAGAAGTGATAATATTGTTCATCTCTATTGTTAAGTTTTTGGTCTTCTATACACACAAAGTTCTAAGGTTTGTGATTTTACACTTGAATTTGAGATTATAAATCAAGGCTTCTCTATCTTTACTTCATTTTCAAACATTATTTTTATCCTATTTTGAACAGCTTCATGTCGTTAGTAAATTACAAATTATAATATAGGTGCCTCATATATAAAACTATGTTTTGGAATATCCTTGCAATACTTACTTAAAAACGGATGATATGTCACAGTGCTGTATATTAAGACACAAAATATCTTATACAATGATTTTATATCTTCCTTGCATTAAGAAAATAATGAGGCAAAAATTAAAATGAAGTGTGCCAATTTTAAAAATATTACTTGATATGGTGTTTGTATATGCTGTAAATCATTTTGTTTGATTATTTTTTAGTTGAATTCAGAATTTGGAGGAATTTTAGTCAGACACAATGTTCTACATTATTAATACTTAGTGTTTAAATGAAGAAAAAGAAATAATTCAGTTTAATGTAGCCAAAAGAACAGAGCAGAAAAAGCAAAATGGACATTATTACAGGAAAGTGGGAAAAGAAAAAATAATTGAGAATTATTTTAGAAGGTGAAATTTTTCTGTAATGAAGTATCTTTGGAAAAAATATTTATGTCTTAATGTCTGTTTTTTCTCCCCTAGTCTTCTAAACAACATGGAATCCACAAATCATACAGCTACAATAGAATTTCTGCTCTTGGGTCTTTCAGATGATCCAGAATTACAACCCATTCTCTTCGGACTATTCCTGTTTATGTACCTGGTCACATTTCTTGGGAACCTACTCATTACCCTGACCATCAGTTCAGATTTCCATCTCCATACACCCATGTACGTTTTACTCTCCCACCTATCCTTGGCTGACATCTGTATAAGCTCAGCCACAGTACCGAAGATGCTTTGGAACATCCAAACACAGGATCAGAGAATATCATACACAGGCTGCCTCACTCAGGCTTGCTTCGTCTTGATTTTTGCTGGATTAGAAAATTGTTTGCTTGCAGCAATGGCCTACGATCGCTATGTGGCGATTTGCCACCCTCTAAGGTACACAGTTATCATGAATCCACACTTCTGCACTCTACTCGTTCTAGTTTCACTAATCATTAGTGTTGTGAATGCACTACTGCTTAGTCTCATGGTGCTGCGGCTGACTTTCTGCACAGACTTGGAAATCCCCCACTTCTTCTGTGAACTTGCTCAGATCATAAAGCTTGCATGCTCTGACACGCTTATCAATAAGATTTTGATTTATATTGCAGCTGTCCTATTTGGCGGTATTCCTTTCTTAGGAATTTTTCTGTCTTATATTGAAATTGTCTCGTCTGTTTTCAAAATCCCATCAGTGCAAGGACGGTATAAAGCTTTTTCCACTTGTGGGTCTCACCTGTCAGTTGTTTCCTTGTTTTATGGGTCAGGTTTGGGAGTGTATATTAGCTCTGCAGTTACAGAATCTCCCAGAAAGACAGCAGTGGCTTCAGTAATGTATTCCACAGTCACTCAGATGCTGAACCCATTTATCTACAGTCTGAGGAATAGGGACATAAAGGAGGCCTTGAGAATGATCATCTTTAGGATGGCACACTTTATGTGATGTGGTCATTCTTTAAATCAGTCAATAATAAACTTGGCAATAATCAAGTGACAGATTAGTACATGATTCTCAGACAGAAACTGAGAATATTTTCTTCACTCAAAGAATAAAATTTCTTTGAGTCTATTAAATGAGAAAAATTGATTGTTGTGTCTATATCAATATGTCTATATCCTTATTCATTTGACCTTGGAAAATCTGCTGTATATTAATTATATAAGCAAGTATACTTTCACAGGAATGGCATATTCTATATTATATTGGTAGGCTTATATTCTATTGTTATTTTACAATATGAAATACAGTGGTATGAAGATAGAGGACAAAGAATGACTTAATTTAATTATAGATACTGAAATTTCAATATTGGAATTAGTAGTTCAACAGTATGAGTTTATGATTTTGCTCTATGTATCTCTCATATTAATAGATCATGTTCTGTTTTATAAACCTGTACAACTTCTGTGAAGAGGTCTCTTCCTCGTTAAAAAATAAATTTCAAAGACAATGGTTTTCCATGATCAAGGATAGTCTCATTTCTCAATTAAGATATAATTTTAACATTAGCTTTAGTAGGAATGCATTTGTGTGCATGTGTATAGATATATGTATATATATAATATACATGTATTTATACACACATATACATTGTTTTTAACGTGTTTTATACATATATGTATACTTCTATGTAATTTAAATGTACATAGCCATCTTGTTTTGATTAAAATTTTGATAGTCTATTTTTGCTGGTTAAGCAGAGCTGAGTGTATTTTCTCTCTCATGTTTATAAGCAAAATATCTATTTTATTTGATGTATTATTATTTTCAACCTAGATATATTTTCTGATTTAAGTTCTTTCATAAATTCTCTTATTATATTAATATCATACAATAAACATGTATTTAATTTGACATTAAATAAGCTTAAAGAGACTTAATTCATCTTTTATTAGACTATAGAGATATTTTGTATGCTAAGCACATAAAATTTTCATTTTTGGTAAAAATGCATATTGGTAATTTGTGTAATGAGCATCATATTATATTTATATATGATTTGGGGTTTTGTGTATATATATATATATTTCAGAAATTTATCTATTGATATATTAGAACAAATATACTTCAATCACAAAAATTTATCAAGTTTATTACATTTAAAAATGCATTAGAAATATTTTTTCTGTAGACCTTTTGTGAACATATCTCATTGGAGGAAGAAGAAAAACAAAAGTGTAAGTTTTAGGAATGTTCTAGTTTACCACTATTGTCAATTATTCTCACCTACTAGATATATTTTTCAAAATCCTACTTCCTTTGATCTAAGGTATTGGTAGAATTTTGTCTTCCTTATGAGGCATGTAAGAGCATAGTGGATGTTATTTTCCAAAGCTCATTCTATATTCAAAATTATAGAAAATGCATATTTTAATTTAATGTTAGTAGCAGTAATAATATTACTCATTAATTCAATAATATAATTTTATTTTTCTATTTTCGTTAAGCAATTAATCCATTCCATAGCATGCAACATCTTTCTTATTTTATTTCATGAATGAGTATGTGTCTGTAGTGTTGGAAGTGGAGCTTGCATTTGCCAAAACATTCATGTAGCAGTCAAAGGACAACATGTAGAGATGATTTATACCTTCTTCTTTAGTTCAGGTTCTTGATTTGACCTTTCTTTTACTGAGTTTGTTTAGGAAGAACCATTATGCAGCAAGGGATCTTGCTGGTCCACATCTAATTCATAAATACAAAACTCTACATAATGGAAAAAATCCACATGATGTTGTGCATTTATGATAATCATGCAATGTGATTGTGCTAATTTTGTGATATGAAGAACATTTTCTAGTCTTAGAGACAAGCATTTATTGAATAACTAATTCATAATTTCAGGTGTTTTTACTTACTAGAAGTTGCTATAAGAGATTCAACAAATTCATTTTCTTTCTATTTGTATTAAATTGCATTAAAAAATTCAAATACCAAGCGACCCCCAAAACTCCACCAAAGAACTTTTACAGCTGATAAACACCTTTAGTAATGTGGCAGGATACAAGAAAAACTCCAAAAAATCAGTCGCCCTCTTATACACAAAGGATATGGAAGCAGAGAGGGAAATCAGAGAAGCTTCACCTTTCACAATAGCCACAAACAGCATAAAATATCTTGGGGTAACTCTAACCAAGGAAGTGAAAGATCTATTTGACAAGAACTTTAAGGCATTGAAGAAAGAAATTGAGGAGTATACCAGAAAATGGAAGGACCTCCCTTGCTCTTGGATTGGGAGGATCAACATAGTAAAAATGGCAATTCTACCAAAGGCAATTTATAGATTCAATGCAATCCCCATCAGGGTCCCATCAAAATTCTTCACAGATCTTGAGAGGACAATAATCAACTTTATATGGAAAAACAAAAAACCCAGGATAGCCAAAACAATCCTATACAATAAAGGATTGTCTGGAGGCATTACCATCCCTGACTTCAAACTCTATTACAGAGCTACAGTGATGAAAACAGTGTGGTACTGGCATAAAAACAGAGAAGTCGACCAATGGAATCGGATAGAAGACCCGAATTTTAACCCACAAACCTATGAACAGCTCATTTTTGATAAAGGAGCCAAAAGTATACAATGGAAGAAAGAAAGCATCTTTAACAAATGGTGCTGGCATAACTGGATGTCAACCTGTAGAAGAATGAAAATAGACCCATATCTATCACCATACACAAAACTCAAGTCCAAATGGATTAAAGACCTCACTATCAGTCCGAACACACTGAACCTGATAGAAGAGAAAGTGGGAAGTACCCTACAGCAGATGGGCACAGGAGATCGCTTCCTATGTGTAACCCCAACAGCACAGACTTTAAGGGCAACATTGAATAAATGGGACCTACTAAAACTGAGAAGCTTCTGTAAAGCAAAGGACACTGTCACCAAGACAAAAAGGCAACCTACTGACGGGGAGAAGATCTTCTCCAATCCCGCAACAGACAAAGGTCTGATCTCCAAAATATATAGAGAACTCAGGAAACTAGACTTTAAAATGCTAATTAACCCAATTAAAAAATGGAGCACTGAACTGAACAGAGAATTCTCAGCAGAGGAAGTTCAAATGGCCAAAAGACACTTAAGGTCATGCTCAACCTCCTTAGCAATCAGGGAAATGCAAATCAAAACAACTTTGAGATATCATCTTACACCTGTCAGAATGGCTAAATTAAAAAACTCCAATGATAGCCTTTGCTGGAGAGGCTGTGGAAGAAGGGGAACCCTCATCCATTGCTGGTGGGAATGCAATCTTGTGCAACCACTTTGGAAATCGGTGTTTCGGTTTCTCAGGAAATTCGGGATCAACTTACCCCTGGACCCAGCAATACCACTCCTGGGAATATACCCAAGAGATGCCCTATCATATGACAAGAGCATTTGTTCAACTATGTTCATAGCAGTATTATTTGTAATAGCCAGAACCTGGAAACAACCTAGATGCCCTTCAACGGAAGAATGGATGAAGAAAGTGTGGAATATCTACACATTAGAGTACTATGCTGCGGTAAAAAACAATGACTTCTCAAATTTTGCATGCAAATGGATGGAAATAGAAAACACTATCCTGAGTGAGGTAACCCAGACCCAAAAAGATGAACATGGGATGTACTCACTCATAATTGGTTTCTAGCCATAAACAAGGGTCACGGAGTCTACAATTGGTGATCCCAAAGAAGCTAAGTAAGAAGGTGAACCAAAGGAAAGGCATATAGTTGTCCTCTTGGCTATGGGAAGTAGACAAAATTGCCGGGGAGAAAATTGAGATCTTTGGGGTGGGGTGGGATGGGGGTAAGGGGAGATGGGGAGAGAGGGGGGTAGGGGGAGAATGGGGGGAGCTTGAGGAAGGGGGAGGATTGGGATGAAGGAAGGTTGGATGAGGGAGCACGGAAGCACGGTTCTTAGTTAAGGGAGCCACCTTAGGGTTGGCAAGAGACTTGAACCTAGAGTGGCTCCCAGATGCCCAAGCCGAGGTCCCCAGTTAGTTCCTTGGGCAGCTGAGGATGGGGAACCTGAAATGACCCTATCCTAGAGCAATACTGACGAATATCTTGCATATCATCATAGAACCTTCATCTGGTGATGGATGGAGATAGAGACAGAGACCCACACTGGAGCACTGGACTGAGCTCCCAAGGTCCCGATGAGGAGCAGAAGGAGGGAGAACATGAGCAAAGAAGTCGGGACCACGAGGGGAGCACCCACCCACTGAGACAGTGGAGCTGATCTATTGGGAGCTCTCCAAGGCCAGCTGAACTGTGACTGAAAAAGCATGGGATAAAACTGGACTCTCTGAGCATGGCGAACAATGAGAGCTGATGAGAACCCAAGGACAATGGCACGGGGTTTTGAACCTACGTAATGTGCTGGCTTTGTGGGAACCTAACCATTTTGGATGTTCACCTTCCTAGAAATGGACGGAGGGGGGAGGACCTAGGACTTACCACAGGGCAGGGAAATCTGACTGCTCTTTGGGCTGGAGAGGGAGGGGGAGAGGAGTGGGTGGAGGGGGAGAAGGGTGGGAGGAGGGGGAGAAGGGTGGGAGGAGGGGGAGGGAAATGGGAGGCTGGGAGGAGGAGGAAATTTGTTTTTTTTTCTTTTCTCAATTAAAAAAATTCAAATACCATATTTACTATTGTAATTTAATTGCTCATATTGGCACAGCTAGAATGAAATAAAGAGTAATTATGCAAAAGAAAAGACTTCATTACCAGTATAAAATAATATAAAATCTTGAAATATCAATGAATAAAATATATAAAAATTTTAAATAAAGAAAAAGACTCTAACTATACTCCTGAGTAACAAGAACACTGCTTTATTGCAGTGGTTGTTAACCTGTGGGTTGTGGCCCCTTTGAGTATTAAATGACCTTTTCATGGGGGTCAGCTAAGAGTATCAGAAAACACAGATATTTACATTATTTTTCATAACCACAGCAAGATTGCAATTAAGAAACATGAAAAAAAAATTGTTGCAGGTGGTCACCACAGATTGAGGAACTGTATTTTAAAAAGCCTGAGAATCACTATTATTTTGCACTATTTTTCTCGACCTTGGTTTGAAGGCATGATCTGAAAAGATTACTCCATTACAGCTTTCAGATGACCAGAGAGCTTCTGGGATCCATATGTCCGCTTTAAAATGATAGGTTTACAAATGTATACACGTATCTGAGAGCATCTTTTGAATGTGTTGTTGGGTATTTGAACTCTTGCTTGCTGGTCTTCCCGGAAAGTAATACGTTCTATCGTGTACTTTCCTCGTTATCTTGTTTACACTTTTGGCACCATAATTATGAAATATACTATTGTTTTGTTTCAAAGAAAGTTACTTTGGCTGAGCCTTACTCTGCTTACTAGGAGAATAAGGAAATCAGCTTACACTTCTTATCATGATGATGCTAAAATATAACTTTGAAAATCTAATATATATATATATGTATAATATATATATATATATATATATAGAGAGAGAGAGAGAGAGAGAGAGAGAGAGAAGTGCTTTGGTGTGTGTGTGTGTGTGTGTGTGTGTGTGTGTGTGTGAATTTAAACTGCATCACCCTTGATAGTGGGTAGATAGTTTTCCTCCTTTTTTTCTAAAAACTTTTTTATTTTTATTATTTTTATTGAGCTCTACATTTCTCTCTGATAGTTTTCCTCTTAAAAAACACACTTATCCCAGCTCTTGGGAGGCAGGGGCAGGCAGATCTCTGTGAGTTCGAGACCTAGCCTGGTCTACAGAGCTAGTTCCAGGACAGGCTCCAAAGCCACAGAGAAACCCTGTCTCAAAAACACACACACACACACACACACACACACACTTCCAAAAAGAAGACTGGGGTCACTATTCAATAAATTCCTAGGAATCTAGAAAGACAGAGGTATCTTAGGGGCATCTTCAAAATGATAATTTACTGACATAGTTTTTGGTTCCCCAAGACACCACTTTTGTTACTTTGCTGAATGTATATAATGTAAATTTGCTCTAAAATCTATATGCTAAGAGAAAGTTACTTCCTACTCATCAGAGAGAACCCTTCTGATGTTTACAGCAGTAGGCAAAGAAACTCAGAACTGTCAAAAGTACAGTATAAATAATTGTTTCTGAAGAGGTTATCATAAACTTAATATTCCAGTGTTTTTTTGCTAAGTCCCCAGGAAAATTACCAGTAGGGAAGCAGAAAATCATAAGAAGCAGAGATCGGTGAGGAGCGGAGAATGATAGTATCTTCTAGACATGATAGGGCCAGGTCACTTATAGTACTTTTTTTTTTTTTTGCATTAACAATACTGGAGCAAAAGCAAACAAACCTGTTTCAATATGGATAGAGAAGTGGCTCAGGAGCCCTTAGCACTTTCTGAAGATCCGCCAACATTTGATGACTGTTAGGAAAAGAAAAAAATCAATGACTTTAAGGACTTAGTACTTGGAATATGATTCTAGTTCCAGTAGCTGGCTCTACATCCATGAGTATACAGACGGCATTAACTGTACTTAGTGTGTTATATAATTTAAAAAAGAATACAAAATTTAGAGTGGTAGGTGAGAGTGAATCTGTGTGGAATGGGGTAAGAATAGGATTGAATGGCCTGAAATAAACCTCACACACAATAAGCAATCCAAAGAATTAATGAAACAAATAGCTGGTTCTTTGAGAAAATCAACAAGATAGACAAGCCCCTATCCAAACTAATCAAAAGGCAGAGAGAGAATGCGCAAATTAACAAGATCAGAAATGAAAAGGGAGACAAAACAACAGACACTGAGGAAATTCAGAGAATCATTAGGTCTTACAACAACGGCCTATATGCCACAAAGTTGGAAAACGTAAAAGAAATGGACTTGTTTTTAGATAAATACAATATACCAAAATTAAATCAAGACCAGGTGAACAATTTAAATAGACCTATAAGTTGTCAGGAAATAGAAGCTGTCATAAAAAACCTGCCAACCAAAAAGAGTCCAGGACCAGATGGTTTTAATGCCAAATTTTACCAGAAATTCCGAGAAGAGCTGATACCTATACTCCTTAAGGTGTTCCACATAATAGAAACAAAAGAATCATTGCCAAACTCTTTTTATGAAGATACAGTTACTCTAATAATAAAACGACACAAAGACTCAAACAAGATAGAAAATTACAGACCAATCTCACCCATGAACATCAATGAAAAAATTCTCAATAAAATACTGCCAAACCAAATCCAAAAAACACATCAAAAAATAATAATCCATTGTGATCAAGTAGGCTTCTTCCCAGAGATGCAGGACTGGTTCAGCATATGAAAATCTATCAATCTAATCCATCATATAAATAAACTGAAAGAAAAAAACATATGATCTTTTCATTAGACACTGAAAAAGCATTTGAAAAAATTCAACACCCCATTATGATAAAGGTCTTGGAGAGGTTAGGGATACAAAGAACATATCTAAATATAATGAAAACAACATACAGGAAACAAACAGCTAATATCAAATATAATGGAGAGAAACTCAAAGCCATTCCCCTAAAATCAGGAACAAGACAAGGCTCTCCACTCTCACCATATCTCTTCAACATAATACTTGAGATCTAGCAATAGCAATAAGACAACATAAAAAGGTCAACGGGATTCGAATTGGAAAGGAAGAAGTCAAACTTTCGTTATTTGCAGAAGATACGATTCTGTACAACAGTGACCCTGAAAACTCTTCCAAAGAACTACAACAGATAAATACCTTTAGTGATGTGGCAAGATACAATATCAACTCAAAAAACTTAGTAGCCCTTCTATACACAAAGGATAGAGAAGTAGAGAGGGAATTCAAAGAAACATCACTATTCACGATAGCTACAAATAGCACAATATATCTTGGGGTTACACTAACCAAGGAAGTGAAAGATCTATTTGACAAGAACTTTAAGGCTCTGAAGAAAGAAACTGAAGAGGACACAAGAAACTGGAAGGATCTCCCATGCTCTTGAATGGGTAGGATCAACATAGTAAAAATGGCAATTCCGCCAAAGGCAATATAGAAATTCAATGCAATCCCCATCAAAATCCCAACAAAAATTTTCACAGACCTTGAGAGAACAATAATCAACTTTATATGGAAAAACAAAAATCCCAGGATAGCCAAAACAATCCTATACAATAAAGGAACTTCCAGAGGCATTACCATCCCTGACTTCAAACTCTATTACAGAGCTACAGTAATGAAAACAGCTTGGTATTGGCATAAAAACAGAGACTGACGAATGGAATCAAATCAAAGACCAGGATATTAATCCACAAATCTACGAACACCTGATTTTCGACAAGGGAGCTAAAAGTGTATAATTGAAGAAAGAAAGCATATTCAACAAATAGTTCTGGCATAACTGGATGTCATCCTGTAGAAGAATGAAAATAGATCCGTATCTATCATCATGCACAAAACTCAAATCCAAATAGATTAAAGACCTCAATATAAATCTGACCACACTGAACCTGATAGAAAAGAAAGTGGGAAGTAGACTGTAACACATGCGCACAGGAAACCACCTCCTACGTATAACCCCAGTAGCATAGACAACAAGAGCAACATTGAATAAATGGGACCTCCTGAAACTGAGAAGCTTCTGTAAAACAAAGGACACTGTCATTAAGACAAAAAGGCAACCTACTGATTGGGAGAAGATCTTCACCAACCCTGAATCGACAAAGGTCTGATCTCCAAAATATATAAAGAACTCAAGAAACTGAACATGAAAATTCTAATTAACCCAATTAAAAAATGGGGTACCAAACTGAAAAAAGAATTCTCATCAGATGAAGTTCAAATATTCAAAAGACACTTAAGGGCATGTTCAACCTCCTTAGTGATCAGGGAAATGCAACTCAAAACAACTCTGAGATACCATCTTACACCCCTCAAAATGGCTAAAATCAAAAACACCAATGATAGCCTATGCTGGAGAGGATGTGGAGTAATGGGAACACTCATCCATGCTGGTGGGAATGCAAACTTGTGCAACCACTTTGAAAATCAGTGTGGTGGCTTCTCAGGAAATTGGGAATCAATCTACCTCAGGATCCAGCAATACCACTCTTGGGAATATACCCAAGAGATGCCCTATCATACTACAAAAGCATTTGTTCACCTATGTTCATAGTACCAGTATTTGTAGTAGCCAGAACCTGGAAACAACCTAGATGCTCCTCAATGGAAGGATGGATAAAGAAAGTGTGGAATATATACACATTAGAGTACTACTCAGTGGTAAAAATTAATGACATTTTGAATTTTGCATGCAAATAGATGGAAATAGAAAACACTATCCTGAGAACCCAAAACCAAAAAGATGAATATGGTATGTACTCACTCATTAGTGGAGTCTATCCATAAACAAAGGACATTAAGCCTATAGTTCACAAGCCTAGAGAAGCCAAATAACAAGTTGAACCCAAAGAAAAACATATATAGATCCTCCTGGAAATTGAAAGCAAACAAGATTGCTGGGTAAAAGTTGGGAGCATGGGGGTGGGAGTATGGGTGGGGGTGGGGTTGGGGGAAGGGGAGACGGGGAGAGAGAAGGGAGAAAGGAATGACTGAACAGAGTTTGGGGGAGTGGGAGGGTGGAGATGGAGGAAGGGCAGATATAGGAGCAGAGAAGAAGATATTTACATTAAGGGAACTATTTTAGGATTGGCAAGAGACTTGGTTCTAGAGAGGATCCCACATGTCCACAGGGATGTCCCTAGCTAGGTCCTTGAGCAGCAGAGTATAGGGTGCCTAAACTGGCCTTGCCCCACCATCACACTGATGATTATCTCGAATGTCACCCTAGAATCTTTGTCCAGCGAGGGATGGAGATAGAGACAGAGACCCTCATCAGAGCAATGGACTGAGCCCCCAACGTCCAGTTGAAAAGCAGAAGGAAGGAGAAGATGAGCAAGGAAATCTGAACTGCTAGGGGTTGGTCCACCCACTGAGACAGTGTGCCTTTTCTAATGGGAGCTCACCAAATCAAGCTGGACCAGGACTGAATGAGCATGTGATCAAACTCGACTCTCTGAATGTGGTTGAAAATGGAGGCTGACTGAGAAGCCATTGATAAAGGCACTGGGACTTGTTTCTACTGCCCATACTGGATTTTGGGGACCCTAGTCTATTTGGATGGAAAGCTTCCTAGGCCTGGATGTAGAAGGGAAGGGCTTTGGACTTCCCACAGGGCAGGGTTCCCTGCCTTCTCTTAAGGAGGGAGGGAGCTGGAGAAGACTGGGAAGAGGGAAGGAAGTGTAAATTTTTTAATGGAAAAATAAATAAATAAATAAATAACTTGAAAAATAATTAATTTATATGTGAAAGTTACATGAATTATTTTGATTAAAGTAAATCTTTAATAACAGAACAACATTAGTCAAGTTAATATTGTTCTTTTGAAATTACAGTGTGAACATTTGAAATTTTAGTTTTATTTATCTTTAGTAGCTTCTATACAAGATAGTATCATTATAATCACTCTAAATCCCTCACATCCCTCAGATACCTACAAAATAAGGTCCTTACACCTTTATTTCCATTATAGGATTCCACAACCCCATGCATCCAATTAGTAATACCCATTTCCTCATGGGTTTGAGGGAACCCAATGGAGCATGGACAAACTCATAGTAGCCAAAACTCTTAAATTCCCTTAGTAAATTATGAAAGATTAGTATTTACAGTTACTAACAAATTATAACCAATAATTACAGAAGAACTTTAGTTCAAAAACTTTTCTATATACTGTCTATACTAATATGTAATTTATTGTTTTGTAGTATAGTAATCAAGTGCTCAGGAGAAAGTTAAAAATTCATATAAGAATGAAGAAAATAAAGTGACTCATAATCTACTTTTTGAAATACATTTATTAATATGAAGATATATAGTGTGCATTTTTCTTAATATACTACTTCTTTCACAATGAACTAATCTATGAAGTAACTTGCAATTTTTAAATCAACTAAATATGAGTAGTTTTACTTCAATAAATATGTTTATGCCACCTGAAGACATTACAAATGTTTTTTTGTAGATGATAATGAAAAATATAATTAGTTAATACTGTTTACAATATATCTAGGTAAAATCAATGTTCCCAACTGTTAACATATTATTAGCCTATAACATTTTCATTTTGATCATATTATCACAGATATTATAAATGTAGTATATTGAATATGCTATATAAATGTAGCACAATTACAAAAGGATACTAGCATCCTAATATTGCATTTATGTGCTTTTGTGCATACAAAATTAAATGAAGAGATAAAATAAGAAGGAAACAAAACTAGGTGTTTGAGGTACTCAAAATAGATATGAGCCAGTACTAAAGGCTTTCAATGTTCTATCCTAATCACTGAATAATCCAAGTAATAATTCTTCATTCAGGAATACTGCTCTTCAAGGATTTCAGCAACTCATACTCCCTTAGGAATGACAAAAGTATAATTATACTGAACTGTGAATATTATTGCCCCAAAGGTCCCAGGAACTACATATATTCTGTAATCATACCCAAGTGTCTTATCCAGGTCAGTAGGCTATTCTGGTATCAGGAATCTGGATGTACTGCAAGTTTTTGTTTCTTACTCATGTAGCTTCCATGGGCTTCTCTTTCCTTTCCTGGAAGGAACTGAGGGATCTTTCTTTGTGTTCGTGCTAAAGATATCGGAACTATCCTAGATTTTGCTTTTTTTTTTTTGCTAAGAATGATGCATACACACTTGTCTCTTCAGGTAGTGGTATGCTGAAGGTGTAGAACGGTGGACAGGATTGTTCCACTTGTGAAACTTCTGCTTTACTGCCCTCAATCCTCATTAGTTTTCTTCTACTTTACAGTACCATATGAAAAGATTTCATTTTGCTAGCATTTCATGGTATTACTTATCTCAGTTTCCTTGATGTTTACTTTCATACCAAGGTTTTAACTTACTTCAACAGCTCTACTTACC
Source organism: Microtus oregoni (assembly GCF_018167655.1). Lineage (NCBI taxonomy): Eukaryota > Metazoa > Chordata > Mammalia > Rodentia > Cricetidae > Microtus > Microtus oregoni. Next base: position 36,333,433 of record NW_024543067.1, read on the forward strand.
ATGACCTGTAGCTCATTTGGACTTCCAGCAAGTACTGTTGTATCATCTGTGAAATGCAAGTTATTGATTCACACATAACTTCCCTGCATACATATCTCCTCATCCTCCAGGGCTGTTGCTATTATTAATTCCATGGAAGTATTAAAGTGGTGAGAAGATGCATCCATACAAAACTCCGATAATTGTCTTAAACTGTTCACTTAGTTCTCCTCAGATTTTGATTGATGTAGAGGTATCTTTATAGGCACTTTCTAGTATTTTTATAATTTTTTTCTGGGTACCTGTAGAAACTCATTGTTTCCCAAATTCCTATTGAATGCTTTTCTGAAGTTGATGTGACAGACATATAAGTATTTTCCAAATTCTTCATATTTTTCTGCCAGTGGCCTCAGTGTTAGGATCTGATCTGTTGTGCTCTTGTTAGCTCTGAATCCACACTGGGCCTCTACTAGGATTTCTTCTGTTCTGCCCTTGATTCTTTTCTAGATAATAAAGGAGAATATCTTGCTGCTATGGCACAACAAATTCAAGACCCTGTCATTTGAGCAGCCCAGTTTCTCCTTCTTCTTGTGTATAAAAATTGTGACTGAGTGCTTCCATTCCACGGGAATAGCTTCATGTTCCTATAACTCTCTGAAGATTCTGAGAAGTGCCTCAACCCCTGAGCCTATTGTAGCTACCTCCAGCTCCTCCACTACAATGTCATCCACTCTGTGGGGCCTTTCTGTGTTTTGCTCTATTGATAGCTTCCTCATCTTGCTCCTATCAATAATTAATATTTTCTCAACATATCTGGTGTTTGTGTGGCTGCCAAAGTGTTTTTGTTGTAGTCTACTTGAGAGCATTTAGTTCATTGTATAGAATGTCAAAGTATTTTATCCATCTTTTCTTGACTTCACCTGGTTCTTCTAATAAATGACCTTGGCCACTAACATCAAGAAGACTGAGACACAGCACACAGGAAGGGCACACATACATTTTAACATTGTAATAACAAATCAGAACCTCAACAAGCAACTTTGTCTATCTGGGAGGAAACCACAGTTCAAAGGAGGGAATAATTTCAGACATCAATAGGCAGATAGGGTTATCAAGGACTGCATTCCATGCACTAGGAAATGTTTGATCAACAAGAGATATAATGACAAAAATAATATATAAGACATTGTCTTGATCTGCCTCCTTTACAACTCTGAAACCTGGAAAATGAACTGATCCTCAGAACAGTGGCTGAATGTATTTAAGATGGCATATCTCAGGAAGGTTCTCATCATTATACAAAGAGATAGGCTGTGTAATGATGACACTAAGAAACATCTCTATCTGTGGAAGGAAGTAAACTACAGAATATGGTAATTTGGCTTGAGATACTTTGGTCATATTATGAGAATGAATGACAGCAGATATTCAAAGATAGCACTGCTTGGAAGAACTCACAGGATAAGGCAAAGAGGAAGGACCAAAGAAACACTGGATAGACATTATTAAGGAAGACTGTAGAACCTTGTGTTTGACAATAATAGAAACATCTAGGACTGCCCAGAACAGGAAAAGCTAAAGAATTTCCATAAAAGAGTTGCTCATGCATATTTAAGGATTGTCAGGGCATAAATGATGATGATAAAGATGAAATGAGTGCTTCATGGAGTCTAGTTATGGTTTCCATACTCCACATCAAGTTATTTTGTCAAATTTTAAATATTGTGAATTTTCAATCATGTAATTAACTTAGAATATTTAATATATACATGTATGTGACCAGGTTATTCTTGATTTTTACTTCCTGAATCTTATTTGCATTGTTTAGCAGGGCTTTATTTGAAACTACTTTCTATTTATGAATATGCAAAGAGGTCCTAGGAAGAGAATAAGGCCAATACCAAGATGGTATTCATGTCTATATCTTTCTGTGATTTAATTATTTTTAAATGAAATCCATAATAAAACAACATCAAAAGTAAAAAGAACATATATATGCTCCATGAATTCATTAATGATGATATTTTGCCTTTAAAATTATTAAATTTCTAAAGCAGAATAAATCAAATAAAATGTATTAGGTTCCTGTATACTATCCAACTTTTAAGAGAAGAAAATATTTTACTTTTACTTCTCTAAATATGTAATTTTAAACTAATGTACAGATTTATTTGAATATATTTTGTATTAGATGCATATGAATATATGTAGACATATTACTAAATGTAATGTAAATGTTCTTATTTCCATCTTCTTTTCTATATCATTATTTATGTATCATCCCAAGGATAATAGGAAACTCATATTTCCTTTGTTATCTTGTGGCATACCCTTGTGAAGTAGGCATATTTAGCCTAATAAGGAGATAAGCCTCTCAATGTTTGTCTTGTATTTCAAGAGTGAACAGAGAAATTGAAATGAGTCATTCTCTTTCTATTCTAATTTTCCCAAATAATGGGAACAGAAATATGCAAACCTACCGCTTGGTTGCCAGCACATGCATGGATGTTCCTCTAACTCATATTGTGGTTGTTGGTGGCATATGAGATGGTAGGTAGTCCACCTCTGGTATTTCTAGAACATTGTTCCAGAACATATGTATAGATGAACCTACAGTAACCGTGATAGCAAAACTGCAAAAAGACTCTACCAAGAAAGAGAATTACAGACCAATCTCACTCATGAACATCAACGCAAAAATTCTCAATAAAATACTGGCAAACAGAATCTCATAACACACTAAAATTTCATCCATTATGATCAAGTAGGCTTCATCCTAGAGATGCAGGTCTGGTTCAAAATATAAAAATCTATCAATGTAATCAATTGTGTAAATAAACTAAAAGAATGATAATTTTATAAGATCCCAAAAAAGCATTTGACAAAATTCAACACCCCTTTTCGATAAAGATATTGGAGAGATTAGAGATAAAAGGATCATATCTACATATAATAAACGCAATATGCAGCAAACTGACAGCTAACATCAAATTAAATGGAGAGAAACCTAAAGTGGTTCCACTAAAATCAAGACCAAGACAAGGCAGTCCACTCTCTCCATATCACCTTCAACACAGTGCTTGAGGTTCTAACAATAGTAATAAAACAATATAAGGAGACAAAGGGAATTCAAATTAGAAAGAAGTCAAACTTTTGTTATTTTTGGATGATATGATAGTGTACATAAGTGACTGCAAAATCTCTACCAGAGAACTCCTACAACTGATAAATACCTTCAGTGATATGGCAGGAGCAACTCACAAATATCAGTAGCCCTCCTATACACAAAGCCCTCCTATATACATAATGAAGTTGAGATGGAAATCAGAGAAACATCGCCTTTCACAATAGCCACAAATAGCATAAAGTATCTTTGGGTAACACTAACCAAGGAAGTGAAAGACCTATTTGGAAAGAACTTTACATCTTTGAAGAAAGAAATTGAAGAAGATTCCCCAAAATGGGAAGATCTCCCATGCTCATGGATAGGAAGAATTAACATAGTAAAAATGGCAATTCTAACAAAGGCAATCTATAGATTCAGTGCAATCTGCATCAAAATCCCACTACAATTCTTCACAGAGAAAGCAATAATTCTTGAGAGAATTTATTGTTCATTGAGAGAACAATAATCAACTTTATATGGAATAACAAAAACCAAGGATAGCCAAAACAATCCTTTCTCTTTTTTTTTTTTTTGTTTTTTGTTTTTGGTTTTTTTCGAGACAGGGTTTCTCTGTAGCTTTGGTGCCCATCCCAGAACTAGCTATTGTAGACCAGGCTGGCCTCGAACTCCCAGAGATCCGCCTGCCTCTGCCTCCCAAGTGCTGGGATTAAAGGTGTGCGCCACCACTGCCCGGCATAACAATCCTATATAATAAAGGAAATTCCAGAGACATTACCATGCCTGACATCAAGCTCTATTACAGAGGTAAGGTAATGAAACCAACATTGGCATTAATACAGAGATGTTGACCAATGGAAGTGAATTGAGACAACATATATTAATCCATATACATATGAACACTTGATATTTGACAAAGAAGCTAAAATTATACAATGGAAAATAGAAAGCATCTTCAACTAATGGTGCTGGCATAACTGGATGCCATCCTGTAGAAGAATGAAAATAGATCCATATATATCACCAACCGCAAAACTCAGGTCTAAATGGATTAAAGACCTCAATATAAATATGTCCACACTGGACCTGATAGAGGAAAAAGTGGGAAGTAGCCTTCAATGCAGGGACCCAGGAGACCACTTTCTAAGTATAACCCCAGTATCACAGACAATAAGAGCAACAATGAATAAATGGGACTTCCTGAATCTGAGAAGATTCTGTAAAGGAAAGAACACAGTTCATGAGACAAAATGGTAACCTAATGAATGGGAGATCTTCACCAACCCCACATCAGGCAAAGGCCTCATCTCCAAAATAAATAAAGAACTCAAGAAATTAGGCATTAGAATTCTAAATAACACAATTAAAAATGGGGTACTGAACTAAACAATGAATACTCAACAATAGAATTTAAAATGTTTAAAAAATACTTATGGACACGTTCAATCAACTTCCTTAGCAATCAAAAAAATGCAAATCAAAACAACTTTGAGATACCATCTTACACCTGTCATCAACATCAAAAACACCAATGATAGCTTATTCTGGAGAGGATGTAGAGTAGGGAAAACACTCATTCAATGCTGGTGGGAATGCAAACTTGTGCAACCAATTTGAAAATCACTGTGACGTTCTCTCAGAAAATTGGGAGCCATCATACCATAGTATCCAGTATCCATAGTAATACCACTCTTGCTAATATACCAAAAAGATGCTCAAGCATACTTCAAAAGCATTTGTTTACCTTTGTTCATAGCAGCATTATTTGTAATAGTCAGAACCTGGAAACAACCTAGATGCCCCTCAATGGAAGAATGGATGAAGGAAATGTGGCACATCTACACATTAGATTACTACTCAGTGGTAAAAAAGAACAATGACATCTTGAATTTTTCATGAAAATTGATGGAAGTAGAAAACACTATCCTGAGTGAGATAACCCAGACCCAAAAATATGGATATGGCATGTACTCACTCATATGTGGAATCTAGCCATAAACAAAGGACATTGAGCCTATAGTTCATGATCCTACAGAACCTAAGTAATAATGTACAACTAAAGAAAAACATATACAGATCCATCTGGAAAAACAGAAGCACACAAGATAGCCTGACAAAATTTGGGAGCATGGGGTGGGGATAGAAGGAAGGGGAGAATGGGAAGAAGAGGGGAGAAAAGGAGGGTTGAGAAAAGCTTGAGGGAACTGAATTGGTGAGATGGAGGAAGGACATATATGAGAGCAAGGAAAGAGATATCATGATTGAGGGAGCCTTTTGGGGGTAAGCCAGAAAGCTGGCTCTAGAATACTTCCCAGGAATCAACAAGCCAACCCTTTGCAATAAAAAAGCATGCCTGATTACCTCAATTCCCTCAAGCTTTTCTCAACCGGTCAGGGAACCCTGACTGCTCTTTGGACTGGAGAGGGAGGGGGAGAGGAATGGGGGGAGGGGGAGAAGGGTGGGAGGAGGGGGAGAAGGGTGGGAGGAGGGGGAGGAAAATGGGAGGCTGGGAGGAGGAGGAAACTTGTTTTTTTCTTTTCTCCTTTTCTCAATAAAAAAAAAAAAGTTTAAAAAAAAGCATGCCTGAACTGGCTATGCCCTGTATTCAGACTGATGATTATCTTAAATATCATCATAGAAACTTTGTATAACAAAAGATGGATACAATGACAGAGACTCATAATGGAACACTGGACTGAAGAGCAGAAGGAAGGAGAATATGAACAAGGAAGTCAAGACCATGAGTATTTACTCACTGAGCTAATGGAAGCTCACCTACTCTAACTAGACTGGAAATAAATGAGCATGGGATCAAACTAGTCCCTCTGAATGTGGTTGAGAGTTGGGGCAGACTGAGGAGCCAAAAACAATGGAACTTGGATTTGTGTCTACTGCAAGTACTGGCTTTTTGATATCCTATTCTGTTTGGATGTATACCTTGCTCAGCCTGGATGTAGTGGGGAGGGACTTGGACTTTCCACAGGGCAGAGAACCTTGCCCTCTTTTTAGATTGGAGAGGGTAAGGGGATGGTGTGTGGAAGGAGTGGAGAGAAGTAGGAAGAGGGGAGAAAGTAGGAATTTGGATTGGTATTTTTTAAGTAATAAAATAATAAAATATAAGTATAATATAATTTGAAAGTTGCAGCAAGTACAAAAGCTATGAAAAGCAAACTCTCTTTGCAAGACATCTAGAAAGTTGGGAAGAGGAGCAATATATAATTAAAATAATCATCAAGGCTACAGTGATGACTCCCTAATAAAAGTCAATGTAATGCCACTTACAACAGGCAACAACCACGAACAGGAAGACAGAAAATCTTTTCTAGCCAGGCACTTACAGTCATGTTCATAGAAACATATACATATACATACACATACATGTAATACCGGTAAAATGAGGTTTAGAATATCCAGAGAAGTAAAGCATGAAAATGTTCAAAGTACTACTCAAATGTCATCAAGGCAAATCTGTTTAGGCTTGAAAAACACAGAAACTATAGGAGACAGTGTCTGGGTATTGTACAAAATGGTAAATAATGTTTAACATTCTATTTCATAGTAAAATAATGATATTTGAGATCACATATAGTTAACATGTGGCTGTAAACGTTTGGAACATTAATAAAGTGTATATTTGCAGGTAATAAAAGATCAACTCTATTGTCTTATTAAAACTTCTAGTAATATTGTTTTTTAAATATAATTAAATCATTTTAACATCTTAATTTTTCTACCTCAATACCTCTAGTGTGTCCCATCTTCCCTGTCAAATTTTTGACTCATCTTCAATTGCTATTTAATATATAATATGCCGTATTTATAAATTTATTTACATACCTAGATCTGATTTTATATAGGATAAAATTATGAAAATGTGAATTTGTTTGCATGTTTTGGTATTTGGTATGAGAAAATAGATCCAATGTAAAATGTGAATATCACTTGTCAAAATTTTATCAAGATCAATAAATAAAAAAATAATAAATCAAGGACAATATATGGATAGATTTTTTTGTCAGTGTGGTGTATAGATCACAGCAACACACAAGATATTGTGGGCATTTAAACAGTTTTTCCTTGGTAGGACCCATGAAAGACTCAAGTCAAAATCAAGTAATACATCATGGAAGGCAAGGTACCTTTGTGATAAGTTTCCTTAAGGCTTTCTTCATATCCCTATTCCTTAGGCTATAAATAAAGGGGTTCAACATTTGAGGGAGAACAGTATACATCATATATGAAACTGTAGTGATCTGAGGTGAAACAGTAATTGCAGAAGTGACATAAACTCCCACTGCTGCCCCATAGAATAATGACACAACTACAAAGTGAGACCCACAAGTAGAAAAGGCTTTATACCTTCCTTTCATTGAAGATATTCTCAAAATAGAAGAGACAATTCGAGTATAAGAGAAAATTATTCCAGAGATTGGAATGCCACCAAATATAAATGTTGCAAGATATATCAGAATATAGTTGATGAGAGTATCAGAACAGGCTAGCTTAATGACCTGAGCCAGTTCACAGAAGAACAGAGGAAGTTGAAGGTTTGTGCAAAATGAGACCCGCAGTATCATCAGACATTGTAATAAACTGTTCACTATGCTAATGGTCAGTGACAATAGAATTAGCACACCACAGAATTTTGGATTCATAATTGCTGTGTAGTTCAGTGGGTGGCAAATAGCTGCATAGCGGTCATAAGCCATTGCAGCAAGGACACAGCTTTCTAATACAGCAAAATTCAAAACAAAGCAGGCCTGAGTAAGACAGCCCATGTAACTGATGCTCTGATCCTGTGTGTGGATGTTTTTCAGCATATTGGGGACTGTTGTTGTACTAAGGCAGATGTCAGTAAATGAAAGTTTGGAGAGAAAGAGGTACATGGGTGTTTGCAGATGGGCTTCAGAGCTGACCGCAAAAATGATGAGCAGGTTTCCCAGAATTGTGACCAGATATGTAAAGAGGAACAGGCCAAAGATGAGGGGCTCCATTGTAGCATCATTTGTCAGTTTCAATAGAAAAAAGTAGGAGATGCTTGTTTCATTTCCAGGTTTCATGTTCATGATAAACCTAACGAAAACAGAGTAGAATAAAATATTTAAAGGCCATGATTTAACATCACTTGGAGGCATGTTAGAGATAAAAGTTATACTCTAAACCCAAACATATTCTTCAATCTCATTCAAGAGATAAACCAGTAGATAATATCATACTTATAATTTCATGCAGTTGGTTTTGATACATACTGATATTTTTCACTTAAATATTTCCTATATTTTGGTAGGGAAGTTCTTACATATTGACACACAGAAGGTGGACAGAATGGAACTTATAGGAATAAGGGCTCCCTTTTGCCCCATGAGTTTTGGGCTAGGAGTCAGGTTGTCAAACTTGTCAACAAGAGACAATCCTTTCTAGGCCATCTTGAATGATCTATATATGTTAAATTTTGAAGAAATATATATTAATAAAGGTCACTAACATCTCCATGGTGAGAACTACAGACATAAATAATTTTCCTTGTTAAAAAAAAAACTATCATTATCTTTTCATTTTTCGTGCCTTTTTAAATACAATTTTTAATAAACTCACAATACTTTATTAAGAGAATTTTATAATAGAAAGTTAATATATCTTAAAGTGCAAATTCCTTTCATTGCTACATAATTATGAAATTATTTTATTATTACAATGAAATAATTGAAATTAAGTCATTTTCAATCCCTATGAATCTATAAAACAGAAGCTAGAGTTAACACATTGTGAGAACAGTTGAATAATTTGTAATAAACTACAGAATCCATTTGCTATATTATTTGTCATTTTATTCTGACTTATTGATAATCATTTTTACCACTTACAGAACAATCTTTAATTAATTAAAGAAGCAAAACAGAAGAATATTATCCTGGTCTTGGGAAAAATTCAAAATAACATTTTTAAGGATTCTCTGGTACTTCACATTATACACCTCAAACACACTTATTTAGATGTTGGATTCCCTTCTGTATGCTATGAATTCCATTGGTTAATAAAGAAACTGCTTTTGCCTGGGATGGCAAAATAGAGGTAGGCAGGGTAAACTAAACTGAATGCTGGTAGAAAATAGGCAGAGTCAGTCAGAAGCCATACATACCCCTTCTGGAGACAGATGATGGAACTTCACCCAGTAAGTCATAGCCTCGTGGCAATATACAGATTAATGGAGATAGGTTAATTTAAGAAATGAGTTAAACAGAAATATGCTTAAGCTATTGGCTAAGAAGTATTGCGAATAATATGGTTACTATGTGATTATTTCGGGGTCCAGCAGCTGGGAACAAACAAGTGGCCTTCTATTACAGATTGACACCAACAAGGCAAATGAAAATCCACTTAAAACCTGACAGAGTTTTGGACAGAATTCGAGGGAAAAAAACAGAGTTATCACAGCTTCATGTTGTGACTACTTTATGAGATGTTTTCCTGATTTATCAGTAGCATAAAAAAAAGCCACAAAATTTTGACAGGGTGGGTTTCTGGGTTGTACTGCTAGTACAAACTCTTGCTCTTTCAGGAGGCCAATCATCTAAATGGAGTTTGTGGGCAGCTTGCTGCAAGGTTATTTGGTGGCAGCATGGGCCAACTGGATATCAGAGTTGAACTGAAGATGATGGGCTCCCACCCAGCAGTCTCAGAGGTAGGAAACAAATTTCTGTCATTTTGGACTGGGCAAAGCAAGCAGCAAGGCAATATTTGCTCTTGCAATGCCACTGCTAAGGATTTTAAGAAGCATTTAGGATTTTAAGAAGCAGTCTTGCTAAGATAATGAATACAAATACACAATAAAGACAAACTGAGATAGAAAAGACCTCTAAATGGTCCCAGTGTTGGATATATGTGTGTAGGCTTGGAAGAGAGAGTTACAAAAAGAAGTAAATCACTTAAATAAATAGAACAACCATAATAAAATAAATATTAAACATGTAGAAAACATAATAGAGTTAGAAAAATAAGCCACATAAAGATGAAATATGCACAGAGACTCTGGAATATATATATATATATATATATATATATATATATATATATATATAATTTGTGTTTTCTTTGAATTTTTTTGACTGTGAAGCAGCTATGTACAGAGAGACATTTCATTGTATGGGCTGCTAATCGAAACCAACATATATGTTTTAATAGTTTCTTGACTTCAAAATTTTTGTCTAAGGACAAGTTGCTTTGAAAAAGAGGATCTTCTTTTGTTTCCACGGAAGATGAGAACCTGTGGAATCCTTCCAGACTAATGTGGTTTAATGGAGCAAAACCCCCTGAAAGGCTGCCATGAATAACTCCCAAAATACTTCACCCAACAAAAAGCAAGAAACAGTTTGGAGTGAACAATACCCAAATTCCCAAGTATTGCTTATAAATGTTTGCTTACATTTAAAGTAGGATATGCTATAGATATAAATATTTTGCATTGATGTGAATCTTGGTCTGTTGAGGCAAATTTGAAGTCAAGTTTTTTTATATGTGTGTTTCTGCACTTGATTAAGGTATTGTGTTTATGCAGCTCATTTAAAATATATAATTAAGAAACATAGGTCTTTAATAGTCAAGCTTGTAGTCTTGTTATATTTTCTAGATGTACAGAGGTATAGTTCAGATGAATAGCTATTCTTCAAACATCTCAACAACTACAGAAAATGGCATTTAAAATATTTTAATAACTTAGAACTGTTTATTACATGAGACACATCTGTTCATGTAGTACCAATTACTTTAAGTGGATGATGGACATTGAAGAGAATTCTTATGGAGTTTGCTAGCAATTTGGGCAAGAATCTGCTCTTACTTCAACTGCTTTATGCTATACTATATGACTTAAACGAGCAAATCCCACAGAAAAATGACTGCTGAACTTGCCTAAAGGTGAAATGGTCCTTTGGGGTTCCTGCTTCATGAAAGAGTCTGCAGACATTCTTCAGGACATAGAAGAAAGTGACTGACAAATACCCAATATAGGTTGAACTGTCTTTGAAATTTCATGCTTTATGGAAAAATCTGCTAGATACTATGGGCCTATAGGCTGAATATAGATGCTCCAATAATACAGAAGATATTTGTGTGGCTGCTTAGGCAGCAAGATGTCTTTGTCAATTCTAGGGTTTTGGAAGTTGCTTAAAATGCACTTCCTGATTACTTAGGTAATATTATATCCTTCTGGGGTCTTTGATAGAGTTGAAGAATCAATATTTATAATTACAATTTTCCTTAGTTGTGATATAATATAAAGTAGATATCAAGGTTGTAAATACAATTCTTGCTTGATACCTGTTTTGTTATATGCAATTTTTCTGTGTTAAAGTTAAACCCTTCCTTTTTATTTAAACAGAAAATGGGAGGTGATGTGGGATTTACCTCTGTATGCTGTGAATACCATTCGTTAATAAAGAGTACTTTGGCCTGGCATGGCAAAATAGAGGGGGGGGGGAACTAAACTTAATGTTGGGAGAGAGAAGGCAGAGTCAGTAAGAAGCCATGTTGCCCAACCAGAGACAGATATCAAAACTTTACCTATGAGACACAGTCTCATGGCAATATGCAGATTAATTGAGATGGGTTAATTTAAGATATGAATTAGACAGAAAGATGTTTAAGCTATTGGCCAAACAGTATTACAAATAATATGGTTTCTCTGTGATTTTTTGGGGCTGAGAAGCTGGGAACAAGCAAGTAGCCTCCTACTACATTTATTTCCCAGTCCCTCCATGGCTGCCCGTCAACCCTTGTTACCCTCCTAAAAAAAGTAAAAATAAGAATGAGATTAAAAAAAAGAAAAATATAAACCTAATTTTTGTTATCTATATACTCTCTCAAGTAATAGTCAAACTCTCAGTGGTCTTACCCTTAAATAGAACATAGTACTACCTTTCCCATAACCCTTAAAGACATCCAGGGACCATATTGATGTGAGTGACCTGAACTGTCACCCTAACACATGTTGATGTCAATCATCTGGATGCTTCTGAAGGATTTCTTTGGGTTTCTGGTCATACTGCACCATGGGGCCAAGTTTGTGGTCTGTGTTGTAGCCAGCCAGAAATCATATGGACGTCCATGATCCATGTTGTAGCTGACTGTAAAAGCAAGGAGGCTAATTTATCTGTGATATTGATACCTATAGATGCACAGTTGAAAGGGAGGGTCATGGAAGGCTTGTGTGAGAAATCCTACTATCCCTAGAAAGTAACAGGCTAGACAGGAAGTCGTGGAAGAGGAGTTTAAAAAAGTGTGATGGGTATGATGACATGTAGGTCTCCACAACTAAAATTCTTACTTTAAATTCCCATATTAATATATTCAGCACCACATTTTCATCACATTTTCATAAATAATTCTGTGCCATCATGCATCCCTGTATTTCTTTTCAACTCTATAGTCCATTTTCTATTTTCACGTCTTCCTGTTATATTATACTCCTTACTTCACCATAACCTCTTTATTTTCCTGTCTTCTTTCTGCCTTTATGCTATGTCTTCACAGTAAAACTACACATGTGCGCACACACACACACACACACACACACACACACACACGAAGGGGGACAGACAGAGTAAGACAGAGAGGGAGGGGGGAAGAAGGAGAAACTAAAACTAGTAATAGCATACAAAATATATCATATTTCATCTTTTCACTTTTTGTTATTTTACTTTACCCTATCCTCCCATTTAGTCATAAATTTCATAATTTCCTTTTTCCTCACAGGGTATAAACTTAATTGTTTATACCAATCATAATTTCATTGTCCATTTAGCTATCCTTTTCTGCTCTGAGTACATCAGCAATGAACATGAATACAAAATACTCTGTAGTTACAATGTAGAGGCCTTAGCTAAATGCCCTGGAGTGTGTAAGTTAAATTTTCTGTTTTTCTTTAAAAATACTGCATCAATGATTTTCATAGTGATTGTTCTAGCTTAACTTCCCAGAAGCAGAAATAATATCTTGTCTTTCTTTCTTATCTTGGCAACATTTTCTGTCAGTAGAACACATTTTTAACATAAATTCATTCATATATTGTTTCAAAGTGCTGAAATGAATTAAATGAAAATTTAGCATTTCAATCAGCAATATTTTACAGAGTATAAAATAGAAAATTTTGGTCTAAAATTTAAGAAATAGTAATCAAATATAGGATTCAACTCAGATGTGGAAACATTATGTGTATTTGAGGCTTCATGTTTTTCACTACCATCCTGGTTATACAAGAGAACACTTAGTCATACGTGAATATAACCCCAATATATTGGTGATTAGTATATAAAACTCTGGCAGAGAATTTTCCTATGTGACATATTTAAGATATGCAGAGTTCTACTTATGTGTTTGTAGAGTTTCAGTGGGCTAAGCCATTATTTACTAATTGTAAGATGAAATTCAGGGATCCAATATGATACAAATAAGAACACAATTTTTCAAGGAGTGAGGTTCTGAGTGCTGTGTTTGCTCACTAGAAAATAGATGGTTGTATGTGTTTGAACTGCTTGTTCATAGTAACCATTCTAGCCATCATTTCTATCACACCACTGACACTGGATTAAAGCAAATATTCAATTATATTTCAGTGTGTCTTGGTTAACACCAAGAAAATGTTTTGTTTCTTGAAGTAAACAGAACAAAAACACTCATCACAAAAATAAATACATAAAAATATTTATGCCATTTTTTAAAAAATTTCTAATCTATGAACCCTTGCAGAGGCTCTAAAATTTCATCATAAAGAATTATATGTAATAGAAATTGGAAATAGAACAGAAAACACATATAGCATGAGCATTAAGGAAATCAAAGAAATGACAAAATGCTAAAATGCCTCATGGAACATTGATCATGTAGAAAAATATAAACTTAAAATGATATGAAACTTTATATTACTTGCAAGAATATCTATAAAGAAATATATGATAAATAGCAAGAATTGATCCATGAATGAGTTAGATATATAAATCATACCTTATCAAATTAATAACTATACCTAAAGTGATAAGAAATGGCTATCAAGGAATTACCTCTCTCAGGAAGATAAAAATCTTCCTGCATATGAAATATAAATAAAACAGGTGAACATTAGCTTCTCAGGCAATATTTTCTCTAGTAGTAGGCATAGGCTTTTCTTCCTGAAGTAGGTAGATCTATTGAATGAAATATTCTCAGACTTGTTCTTACTCTTTCTATCTCCCCAATGGTTGAATATCCAAAGTTTCTCATTAAAGTAACTATGATACTATCATTAAAATCCCTTGAGGGTCTGCCACTAAGGAAGAAAGCATAGATGTGACTTCATCACCAGTGATATAATGAATTCCTGAGAGAATATTCCTCATTCAGTTTTTCTTGACATCTTTACTTATTATTATCACTTCCTTCATACATTAAGAATACCACTCTTGGGCATATATCTAAAGATGCTCAATCATATTTATTAAACTATGTTCATAGCAGCACTACTTTTAATGGCCAGAACATGGACACAACCTAGATGCCCTTCAACCGAAGAATGGCTGAACAAAATGTGGCTCATTTATACATTAGCATACTACTCACCTGTAAAAAAACAATGGCAGCTTGAATTTTGCATGCAAATGGATGTAATTAGAAAACACTATTTTGCGTGAGGTAACCCAGACCCAGAAAGATTAATATGGTATGTATTCACTCATAAGTGGATACTAGCTATAAACTAAGGATATTGAGCCTATAGTTCATGATCCTAGAGAAGCTAAGAAATAAGGTGAACCTGTAAAGTAAAAACATACTAATCAAGTGACAAATTTGGGAGCATGTGTGTGTTGGGAGAAGGGAAGGTAAAAGGGAAGAGGAATGAAGAAGAGCAGGAGTGAGGAGAACTTGAGGAAATGGGTTAGTTGAGAAGGATGTGGACAGAGATGAGAGTAGGGAAAGAGGTATCTTGATTTAGGAAGCCAATTTGAATTAGCCAGAAACCAGGCTCTAAAAAATTCCCGGGATTCCATAAGCAGACACTAAGCAATAAAGAGTATCCCTGAACTGGCCTTGCCCTGTATTCATACTGATGTTTATCTTAAATATCATCATAGAACCTTTGTCTAACAACAGGTGGAAACAGAAACAGACTCGCATTGGAGCACTGGATTGAGTTCCCAAGGTTCAGTTGAAAAGCAGAAGGAAGAAGAATATGAACAAGGAAGTCTAGACCATGAGGGGACACCCACTGACACAATGTGCCTGAGCTAATGGGAGCTCAACAATTCTAACTTGACTGGGAATGAATGAGCATGGGATCAAACTAGTCCCTCTGAATGTGGTTGAGAGCTGGGGCAGATTGAGGGGCCAATGACAATGGCACTGGGATTTGTCTCTACTGCTAGTACTGGCTTTTTGATATCCTATTCTCTTTGGATATATACTTTGCTCAACTTGGATGTAGTGGGGAGGGCCTTGGACTTTCCACAGGGCAGGGTGCCTTGCCCTCTTTTAAGATTGGAAGGGGGAGGTGGGGAAGGTGTGTGGAGGGAGTGGGAGGGAAGTGGGAGAAAGTAGGAATTTAGATTTGTATTTTTAAAGTAATAAAAAAACAAGTATAACATAATTTGAAAGTTGCAGCAAGTACAAATGTTATGAAAAGCAAACTTTCTTTTTAAGACACCTAGAAGGCTGGGAAGAATAGCAATATATAATTAAAATAATCATCAAGGCTACAGTGATGACTCCCTAATAAAAGTCAATGTAAAGCCACCTACAACAGGCAATAACCAGGACCAGGAAGACAGAAGATATTTTCTAGCTAGGCACCTACACTCATGTACATAGAAACATATTCATATACATACACATACATGTGATAGCTGTAAAAAATAAGGTTAGAATATCAAGTGAAGTAACACATGGGTAATGTTCCATGGACTACTCAAATTTCTTCAAGGTAAATACTTTTTTAGGGTTGAAAAATATCAGAAACTGTAGGAGACAATGTCTGGGTAATGTACAAAATGGTAAATGATGTTTAACATTCTATTTTATAGTAAGATAATGATACTTGAGATATATAAATTTTATAGTTAACATGTGGCTATAAAAGTTCTGAACATGAAAAAGACTATATTTGCAGGCACTAAAAGGTCAACTCTATTGCCTTATTAAAACTTCTAGTAACGTTGTTTTTAAATATAACTAAATCATAACACTTTAATTTTTCTACCTTCAATATCTCTAGTGTGTCCCATCTTCCCTCTCAAATTTATTGACTCATCTTCAATTGTTATTTAATATATAAATATGCCCTATTTATAAATTGATTTACTTATCTTACCTAGGATTTTATATAGGATAAAATTATGAAGATGTAAATTTGTTTGCATGCTTTTGGTATTTGGTATGAGAAAATAGATCCAATGTATAATGTGAATATCACTTGTCAAAATTTTATCAAGATCAAAAAATATAAAAATAATAAATCAAGGACAATATATGGATAGATATTTTGTCAGTGTGGTGTATAGATCACAGCAACACACAAGATGTTGTGGGTATTTAAACTTTTTTTTCTTGGTAGGACCCATGAAAGACTCAAGTCAAAATCAAGTAATACATCATGGAAGACAAGGTACCTTTGTGATAAGTTTCCTTAAGGCTTTCTTCATATCCCTATTCCTTAGGCTATAAATAAAGGGGTTCAACATTTGAGGGAAGACAGTATACATCATATATGAAACTGTAGTGATCTGAGGTGAAACAGTAATTGCAGAAGTGACATAAACCCCCACTCCTGCACTATAGAATATTGATACCACTACAAAGTGAGACCCACAAGTAGAAAAGGCTTTATACCTTCCTTTCATTGAAGATATTCTCAAAATAGAAGAGATAATTCGAGTATAAGAGAAAATTATTCCAGAGATTGGAATGCCACCAAATATAAATGTTGCAAGATATATCAGAATATAGTTGATGAGAGTATCAGAACAGGCTAGCTTAATGACCTGAGCCAGTTCACAGAAGAACAGAGGAAGTTGAAGGTTTGTGCAAAATGAGACCCGCAGTATCATCAGACATTGTAATAAACTGTTCACTATGCTAATGGTCAGTGACAATAGAATTAGCACACCACAGAATTTTGGATTCATAATTGCTGTGTAGTTCAGTGGGTGGCAAATAGCTGCATAGCGGTCATAAGCCATTGCAGCAAGGACACAGCTTTCTAATACAGCAAAATTCAAAACAAAGCAGGCCTGAGTAAGACAGCCCATGTAACTGATGCTCTGATCCTGTGTGTGGATGTTTTTCAGCATATTGGGGACTGTTGTTGTACTAAGGCAGATGTCAGTAAATGAAAGTTTGGAGAGAAAGAGGTACATGGGTGTTTGCAGATGGGCTTCAGAGATGACCACAAGAATGATGAGCAGATTTCCCAGAATTTTAGCCAGATATGTAATGAGGAACAGGCCAAAGATGAGGGGCTCCATTGTAGCATCATTTGTCAGTTTCAATAGAAAAAAGTAGGAGATGCTTGTTTCATTTCCAGGTTTCATGTAGATGATAAACCTAATGAAAACAGAGTAGAATAAAATATTTAAAGGCCATGATTCAACATCACTTGGAGGCATGTTAGAGATAAAAGTTATACTCTAAACCCAAACATATTCTTCAATCTCATTTAAGAGATAAACCAGTAGATAATACTTAAGATTTCATGCAGTTGGTTTTGTTATATGCTTATGTTTTTCACTTAAAATATTTTCTATATTTTGGTAGGGAAGTTTTTGAATGTTGACATACATGTAGAGGAGCTTATAGGAATAAGGGCTCCCTTTTGCCCCATGAGTCTTGGGCTAGGAGTCAGGATGCCAATCTTGGCAACCGGAGACATTACTTTCTAACTCATCTTGAAGGATATATATATATATATATATATATATATATATATATATATGTTGAATTTTGGAGAAATATATATTAATGAAGATCTCCACCATTTCCATGGTGAGAACTACAGACATAAGTAATTTTCCCTGTTAAAAAACTATCATTAACTTTTCATTGCTTTTAGTGCTGTTTTTAATACAATTTCAAATAAATTTACACATACATTTAAGAGGATTTTTGTAGTAGAAAAATTTAATATATTTTAAAGAGCAAATTCCTTACATTGCTCCATAAGTATTATTAAATTATTTTATTATGGCAATGAAATATTTGAAATTAAGTCATTTTCAATCCCTATGATTGAAGGGGCATAAATGACTGGCAATTAGAATTAACCAGACTAGCTTTAATATAAAATATTCAGCTTTAATAAAGTGAAGAAGGGGAACTTACAAAGCCAGGGTTCCAGTGATTCAGGAGTGCTGGAAAACAACGAAAGAAAACCAGCACACATTGATGGTTGTATAGGCTATTTGTGGCCCTGGGGAGGACACACCTTATATATCACGCAATTGGTTGAAGTCCCCCATTATCTCCCCCTTTCTCTAAACATGATCACACTAAACCCAATACAACTATATACAGCAGGAACAGATACCAAATATAAAATTACAAACAACAATCTATATTAAGCAAGAAACATATAACAAAAGTTTTGCTAAGCATTCTATTTCAAGGAGTCTAAATAATGTAGAGGGTAACTACGATTAGTTAATCTTCAACTCCATCAAATATCTGAGAAGGGAAGTAATATTACTTATGCATCCAGGAAGTACAAACGAGAAACTTCCAAAATGTGCAACAAATAACAGAGACAACTGACTACCTGGGCAATCACCCAAAGTCTTGTTTGCAATGTTGAGGCAACCAGCTTCGGCTAAGGCCTAACATAACTGACATACCATTTTCAAAGGCAAGGAACTTTTTTTGTAGAATTATCCTACCCTGTCTTGGCAAGATAAGACAATTCTGTTTTTATCCATTCATGGATACTCTGTATCTCTATCAGTAGTCAAGGAATGGGCTTTTCTTTGCCCAAAGGCCAGTTCTGCCAAGAAGAAGACAAGCTTCCAGTGGAGTGTCTTTGGTGCTCAACGTTCTCTCTGGAGTAGAGCAGTGTTGCCAGGAGTGATTGTGTCTCATTAGTACGAAACTCTAGGTTAGATTAAAGGCCATTTTCTACAGCTCTTCAAAGAGGTTGAAGATTATACTATCTATACTAAATATAATCTTTGTATATCTAAAAAAACCTGATTATCCTAAATATGAATATGACAAACATATATGACTATTGATTTATATACCTATCTAACTTGAAGACTAAGAGAATAAACAACTGTGCAATAAATGAGGACAATGACCTCCAAATGTTACATATGATTCTACAAAACAGAAGCTAGAGTTAACACATTATGAGAACAGTTGAATAATTTGTAGTAAACAACAGAGTCCATTTGCTGCATATTTATCATTTAGTATGACTTATTGATAATCATTTTTACCACTTCCAAAACAATCTTTAATTAATTAAAAAGCAATACAGAAGAAATGCTATCTTGGTCTTGGGAAAAATTCAAAATAATATTTTTTTTTGATTCTCTGGTACTTCACATTATGCACCCCAAACACACTTATTTAGATGTGGGATTCCCCTCTGTATGTTATGAATTCAATTGGTTAATAAAGAAACTGCTTTGACCTGGCATGGCAAAATAGAGGTAGGCAGGGAAAACTAAACTGAATGCTGGTAGAAAATAGACAGAGCCAGTCAGAAGAAGCTATATAGCCCCGCTGGAGACAGACGATGGAACTTTACCCAGTAAATCACAACCTCGTGGCAATATACAAATTAAGGGAGATGGTTTAATTTAAGATATGAGTTAACCAGAAATATGCTTAAACTATTGGCCAAGAAGTATTGCAAATAATATGGCTACTGTGTGATTATTTCAGGATCCAGCAGCTGGGAACAAACAAGTGGCCTCCTATTACAGATTGACACCAAAGTGGCAAATGAAAATCCACTTAAAACCTGATGGAGTTTTAGAAGGAATTATAGGCAAAACAAAACAAAGCAAAACAGAATTAGCAAAGCTTAATGTTGTGACTTCTTTATGAGATGTTTTCCTGATTTATCAGTAGCATAAAAAACATCACAAGATTTTGACAGGGTGGGTTTCTGGGTTGTGCTGCTAGTACAAACTCTTGCTCTTTCAGGAGGCCAAACATTTAGATGGAGTTTGTGGGCAGCTTGCTGACAGTTATTTGGTGGCAGCATTGCCCATGCCCAACTGGTTATTAGAGTTGAGGTGGAGAGGGCAGCCCCACCTAGTTGTCTCAAAGGTAGTAAACAGACTTCTACCATGTTAAGTGGGCAGAGCAAGCAAGCAAGGCCATATTTGCTCTGGCAATGCCACCACTTAGGCTTTAAAGAATTGCTTAAAATTTTAAGAAGCAGTCCTTGTCAGAAAATGATTACAAATACACAATAAAGACAAATTCAGATAGAAACGATGTCTAAATGGGTCACAGTGTTGCATATGCATGTGTAAGCTGTGAAGAGAGAAGAAAAAGAGTACAGAGAATTACAAAAAGAAGTAATCATTTAAATAAATAAAACAAATTCTTTACGAGAGAGCGCACAGTCATAGATTAGAGAAATAAAGATAATAAAATAAATATTAAACATGTAGAAAACATAATAGAGTGAAGAAAATAAGCCCCATAAAGATGGAATATACACAGAGAGTGGGGATTATATGGACCAAAACCCCCTGAAAGGTGGCCATGAATATCCCCCAAAATACTTTGCACAACAAAAGGCAGAAAGCAGTGTGGAGTTAACAATGCCCAAATTGCCAAATAGTGCTTATAAATGTTTGCTTACATTTAAAGTGGGATATGCTATAGATATAAATATTTTGCATTGCTATGAATCTTGTTCTGTTGATGCAAATTTGAAGACAAGTTTTTATATTTATACATCTACTCTTGATTACGGTATTGTGTTTATGTAGCTCATTTAAAATGTACTGTATAATTAAGAGACATATGTTAATAGATAGTCATCTTCTGAACATAGCGGACAATGAGGACTACTAGGAACTCAAGAACAATGGCAATGGGTTTTTTATCTTACTGCACGTACTGGCTTTGTGGGAGCCTAGGCAGTTTGGATGCTCACCTTGCTAGACCTGGATGGAGGTGGGTGGTCCTTGGACTTCCCACAGGGCAGGGAACCCTGATTGCTCTTTGGGCTGACAAGGGAAGGGGACTTGATTGGGGGAGGGGGAGGGGGAGGGAAATGGGAGGCGGTGGCAGGGAAGAGACAGAAATCTTAAATAAATAAATAAATAAATAAATAAATTAATTAAATAGTCAGGCTTGTAGTCTTGTTATATTTTCTAGATGTACAGAGGTGTAGTTTAGATGGATAGCTATTCTTCAAACATTCAATGACTAAAGACTATGGCATTTAAAATATTTTAATAAGTTAGGACAGTTAATGACATGAGACACATCTGTTCCTGCAGTACCAATTACTTAAAGAGGATGATGGACACTGAAGAGAATTCTTATGGAGTTTGCTAGCCATTTGGGCAAGAAACTGCCCTTGCTTCGACTGCTTTATGCTATACTATATGACTTAAGCAAGCAAGTCCCACAGAAAAATGACTGCTGAACTTGCCTAAAGGTGAAATGGTCCTTTGGGCTTCCTGCTTCACGAAAGAGTCTCCAGGACAGTTTTCAAAACACAGAAGAAATTAACTGACATACTGCCAATATAGGTTGAACTGGCTTTGAAATTTCATGCTTCATGGAAAAATCTACTAGATACTGTGGGCCTATAGGCTGAATATAGATGCTCCAATAATACAGAAGATCTTTGTATGGTTGCTTAGGCAGCAAGATGTCTCTGTTAATTCTAGAGTTTTGGGAGTTGCTTACAATGCACTTCCTGGTTACTTAGGTAATATTATATCCTTCTGGGGTCTTTGATAGAGTTGAGAATAAATAGTTATAATTAGAATTTTCCTTAGTGATGATAAAATATAAAGTAGATATAAGGAGTGTAAATGTAACTTTTGTTTGATACCTGTTTTGTTATATATAATTATTCTGTTTTAAAATTAAAACTTTTTTATTTAAACAGAAAAGGGGAGGTGCTATGGGATTCACCTCTGTATGCTCTGAATACCATTGGTTAATAAAGAAAGTGCTTTGGTCTGGCAGGGCAAAATAGATGTAGGTGGGAAAAACTAAACTGAATGTTATGAGAAAGTAGACAAAGTCATTAAGAAGCTATGTTGCCCCACCAGAGACAGATATCAAAATTTTACCCATAAGTCACAGTCTCATGGCAATATGCAGATTAATTGAGATGGATTAAGTTATGAGCTAGTCCAAAATATGTTTAAGCTATTGGACAAACGGTATTGCAAATAATATGGTTTCTGTGTGATTATTTGGGGGCTGAGAAACTGTGAACAAGCAAGTAGCCTCCTACTACATTATTTCCCAGTACTTCCATGTCTGCCTCTCAACCCTTGTTACCCTCCTAAAAAAGTAAAGATAAATATGAGATTTAAAAAAAGAAAAATGTAAACCCAATTTTTGTTATCTATATATTCTTTCAAGTAATGATCAAACTCTCAGTGGTCTACCCTTAAATAGAACATAGTACTTTCCCATAACCCTGACTGACATCCAAGGGCCATATTGATGTGACTAACCTGTACTGTCAACCGAGCCCATGTTGGTGTCCATCATCTGGATGCTTCTGAAGGACCTGACTGGGTCTCTGGTCATACTGCACCAAGGGGCCAAAGTTTGTGGTCTCTGCTGTAGTCAGCCAGAAATCATGGGGAGGTCCATGATCCATGTTGTGGCTGACTGTAAAAGCAAGGAGGCTACTTTATCTGTGATATTGATACCTATAGATGCACAGTTGAAAGGGAGGGTCATGGAAGGCTTCTGTGAGAATTCCTACTATCCCTAATATGTAACAGGCTAGACAGGAAGTCATGGAAGAGGAGTTTTAAAAAGTGTGATGGGGATGATGACATGTAACTCTCCACAACTAAAATTCTTATATCTTTAAATTCCCATATTAATATATTCAATACCACATTTTCATAAATAATCCTATGCTATTATTCATCCCTGTATTTCTTTCCAACTCTATAGTGCATTTTCAGTTTTCACATCAACCCTGTTCTATTATACTCCTTCCTTCATCATAACCTCTTTATTTTCTTGTCTTCTTTCTGCCTTTATGTCATGTATCCACAGTAAAGCCACACATACACACACACACACACACACACACAGAGAGAGAGAGAGAGAGAGAGAGAGAGAGAGAGAGAGAGAGAGAAACAGACAGAAAAAGACAGAGGGAGGGAGGGAAGAAGAGAGGGAGGAAGGGAGAAAGAGCATACGAGACAAAATATATCATATGTCATATGTTATCTTTTCACTTTTTGTTATTTTACTTTACCCTATCCTCCCATTTAGTCATAAATTTCATAATTTCTTTTTTCCTCACAGGGTATAAACTTAATTGTTTATACCAATCATAATTTCATTGTCCATTTAGCTATTCTTTTCTGCTGTGAGTACATCAGCAATGAACATCAATACAAAATACTCTGCAGTTACAATGTAGAGGCCTTAGCTAAATGCCCTGGAGTGTGTAAGTTAAATTTTCTGATTTTCTTTAAAAATACTGCATCAATGATTTTCATAGTGATTGTCCTAGCTTAACTTCCCAGAAGCAGAAATAATATCTTGTCTTTCTTTCTTATCTTGGCAACATTTTCTGTCAGTAGAACATATTTTTAACATAAATTCATTCATATATTTTTTTCAAAGTGCTGAACTGAATTAAATGAAAATTTAGCTTTTCATTCAGAAGTATTTCACAGAGTATAAAAAGAGAAAATTTTGGTATAAAATTACATGGTATTTTTAAGAAATAGTCATCAAATATAGAATTCAAATCAGATGTGAAAAGATTATGTGTATTTGAGGCTTCATTTTTTTCACTACCATCCTGGTTATACAAGAGACCATTTAGTCATTTGTGAATATAACCACAATATATTGGTGATTAGCATATAAAACTCTGGCAGAGAATTTTCCTATGTGACATATTTAAGATATGCAGAGTTCTACCTATGTGTTTGTAGAGTTTCAGTGGGCTAAGCCATTATTTACTAATTGTAAGATGAGATTCAGGGACCCAATATGATACAAATAAGAACACAATTTTTCAAGGAGTGAGGTTCTGAGTGCTGTGTTTGCTCACTAGAAAATAGATGGTTGTATGTGTTTGAACTGCTTGTTCATAGTAACCATTCTAGCCATCATTTCTATCACACCACTGACACTGGATTAAAGCAAATATTCAATTATATTTCAGTGTGTCTTGGTTAACACCAAGAAAATGTTTTGTTTCTTGAAGTAAACAGAACAAAAACACTCATCACAAAAATAAATACATAAAAATATTTATGCCATTTTTTTAAAAATTTCTAATCTATGAACCCTTGCAGAGGCTCTAAAATTTCATCATAAAGAATTATATGTAATAGAAGTTAGAAACAGAACAAAAAACACATATAGCATGAGCATTATGAAAAATCAAAGAATGACATAATGCTAAAATGCCTTATGGAACACAGATCATATAGAAAAATATAAACTTAAAAAGATATGAAACTTTATACTACTTGCAGGAATATCTATAAAGAAATGATAAATAGCAAGAATTGATCCATGAATGAGTTAGATATCTAAAGCATACCTTATCAAAATAATAACTATGCCTAAAGAGATTAGAAATGGCTATCACGAAATTACCTTGCTTAGGAAAATAAAAATCTTTCTGTGTATGAAATACAGATAGAACAGGTCAACATTAGCTTCTCAGGCAATATCTTCTGTAGTAGTAGGCATAGATTTTTCTTCTTGAAGTAGGTAGATCTATTGAATGAAATATTCTCAGACTTGTTCTTACTCTTTCTATCTCCCCAATGGTTGAATATCCAAAGTTTCTCATTAAAGTAACTATGACACTATCATTAAAATCCCTTGAGGGTCTGCCACTAAGGAAGAAAGCATAGATTTGACTTCATCACCAGTGATATAATGAATTCCTGAGAGAATATTCCTCATTCAGTTTTTCTTGACATCTTTACTTATTATTATCACTTCCTTCATACATTAAGAATACCACTCTTGGGCATATACCCAAAGATGCTCAATCATATTTGTTCAACTATGTTCATGGAAGCATTATTTGTAATAGCCAGAACATGGAAACAGCCTAGATGCCCCTCAACCGAAGAATGGATAAAGAAAACGTGGCACATTTATACATTAGCATACTACTCAGCTGAAAAAAATAATAGCTTGAATTTTGCATTTAAAAGAATGGAATTAGAAAACACTATTCTGAGTGAGGTAACACAGACCCAAAAAGATGAATATGGTATCTATTCACTCATAAGTGGAAACTAGCTATAAACAAAGGATATTGAGCCTATATAGTTAATGATCCTAGAGAATCTAAATATTAAGATGAACCCTAAGAAAAACATACATAGATCCACCTGGAAAATAAAAACACACAATATCAACTGACAAATTTGGGAGCATGGGGGTGGGAGAGAAGGGAGGGTAGAAAAGGAAGAGGAAGAAAGAAGGGGAGGAGTGAGGAGAACTTGAGGAAATGGGTTAGTTGAGGAGGAGGAAGGTCAGAGATGAGAGCAGGGAAAGAGATATCTTGATTGAGGGAGCCATTATACACTTATCAGAAATCTGGCTCTAGAGAAATTCCCCAGTAATCCACAAGAATGACTCCAGACAAGACCCTAAGCAAGAGAGTGGAGTGGCCCTGGTCTTGATTTGCCTTGTAGTCAGACTGATGATCTTAAATATCATCCTAGAACCTTCATCCAGAAAGTGGTTTCCATCAGAGGCAGAGACCCACATCAGAGCATTGGACTGGGCTCCCAAAGTCCAGTTGAAGAGTGGGAGGAATGAGAATATGAGCAAAGAGGTCAAGACCATAATGGGTACACCCACTGAAATATTCTGCCTAAAGTAATGGGAGCTCACAAACTCAAGCTGGATTGGGAAGGAACAAGTATAGGACCAAAGTAGTCCCTCTGATTGTGGCTGACAGTTTCATGTCTGGGGCAGACTGAAGGGTCACTGGCAGTACAACTAGGATTTATTTCCACTGTATGTACTGGCTTTTGGGAACTTATTCTCTTTGGATGGATACCTTGCTCAGCTAGATATAATAGGGAGGACTTTGGACCTTGCCCAAAGCAATGTGACATCCTCTCCAAGGAATGGATAGGGGTGGGGTGGTAGTGTATCTGGATGGAATGGAAGGAGTGCAGTTAGTGGGAACTTGGATTGGTATGTATGGTGAAAAAAAGATTTTCTTTTTTAAAAAAAATTGAAAAGTGAAAAGAAAACATTGTCAGGTATGCATTCATGCCTGCACTTCTCAAACCTGGGAGATGAAGGATCCAGGTCACTTTTGGCTATATAGGGAATATGAGGCCAGCCTGAGCTACACAATACCCTGTACTCTTCCATTTGGGGGGGATCAGGGGACATTAATCTTTTTTCTGGTCTCAGGGTTGCATAAGGGAGTATATCTGCCACCTTCTGAGTATTTGGATGTAAATTGCTTTTCCTCCTCTGTCACTCTGAGGTCTGTTTCTTCCATGTTCTATGCTCTCTCATAGAGTTCACTGCTGGGGATAAGAAAGCCTTGCTGAACCCAAACTTGTGAACACGTATAAAAATGTTTTCATCTTCTCCTGTAGCTCAGTTTTCCTTTATTGTATGTCTGGGGATGACATTGAACTCCTGATCCTCCTGCCTTCACCCCCATATGGTAGGATTACATGTGTGTGCCAACATGCCAGGCCTCCCATTCAAGTATTACCCAGGCCCAACCCTGCTTGTCTTATGGAATCAGACAGTATGGTCATATTCCAGGATGCTGGTAGTGTGATATGGGGTAGAGAATAATGCTCCCAGGTTATAAGAAGATAAGTACCAAGCAATAACATTAGTTCCTTATTATATATTTCTTAAGAATAGTCCAGCAGATAAACCTAGGACACCAGGCAGTAAAGTTGACTTTCTGTCCCTGCTTATTTGGCATAAACCCCCAGAAATGTCAGCCATTGTGGTGACAGAAACCTATCTTCACTCTGTCACCCTCAGCAGTCTAATTATTACTGTGAGTTTTTAGGGATCTTGACTAACAGCATTTGTGGTAGTGACACTGAAAAGAATTCAGGAGTGGACTAGATGACAAAGACATTTAAATAGGCTTAAGCATGAGGAGATTATCTGTGCAATAAAAGCACTTATGTAGGCCCTGCTACCAGTGCACCAGCTGACCCTACCACCATGCTGTGCCTGATCTTCTGAATACATGAGCCAAATTGCCATCTCCTCTGGTAAGTCTTAGCATTGATGTGGGAGGAGCCATGAGCAAAGAACTGCAAAGCACTGATGGCTTCTGGTTAGCTGTGATTGGCCCATTGCTCTGTGACCTCACAATGAGCCATTGTGAGTGATGAGAGTGGCCCACCCATATAAGGCTTGGATCTTGTCCTTAGGTGGCAGTTAGGCTGCTGGTTGACTGCATAGGACCTGACTCAAGACTTTGGTCTGGAGAAATTTTGATTGTCTGTCATTGAAACTGAACATTTGTGATCACCACTGAACTGAACATTGTGAGTGTGCTTCCCAGTGGGCTCGGGTATGTGCCTGAATTTTGACTGACTTTGGTTTAGATGTAGTTAGTGCCTGTGCTTTAGTTTAGTTTATTATCAATAATTTTCTATTATTCTCTGCCTGTTTATCTTTAACGTTTTGTACAGTGGTTTATTTCTTTACCTCAGCTTTTGCTAAGGTAGCTATAAAAAGTAAAGAATTTGATTTGGCCATACGTGTGAAGCACACATACCTGCTTTGTTACTTTCCTCAGCCTTTCCCTGTGGTTATAACTTTGCTTATCATTGAAAGTGTCTTCTTCTGCTCACCGTAACATTTATTAAACAAAACATGCTCTGGGAAATGTTGAGGAACAATAATTTCTTCATGGCCTCATAGTGTCACATTTAGACTATCAGCCTTTTGATGTCCATAAATATGGGTTTAAAGAAAAGGAACTGAGTATAATTATTTTAGACCTGAAGAACTCTTCAGTAGTTGGAGTCATTAAAGAATTTGAGGATCTGAGTGAAAAGGACCTGTGTGTTCACTATCTAGTCCATGTGTCTAACCCTGGCTGGCCTAAAACTGACTGAGTCCACTCTTGTTGTTACTGCTGTTATTTTTAAAGTCAAAATGTCCTCCTCAAGGTTTGTGTGGGTGAGGTTTCATACCATCTCAAGCCTCTGAATTTAGGTCTCTAACAGAGGCTCATAATAAGCAGACTGTAAAACCCCATGGTGGCTGTCTTGAAAAACCAAAAAAAAAAAAAAAAACCATGGTGGTGGAACCTATTGTAGGGAATTGGGTTATTAGAGGCAACAGGACACAATCAAATCATATAAACATCTGTTTCAGACCCATCTTCCCAATCCCCAGACATAGTTTCCCTGAGCTCTGAGAGCCTGAGCCATATCATAACCTTTGGAAAACATGGTGTATCATAGGGAATTGGTCACTGCCAGGAACCATGGAGTCCATGGAGGCAGAAAGTGAAGAATCTCTTGGTTTTGTTTTCAGTTTTGGTTGTGAATACCTGTGAATCATTCATTTCCCCCTAGGACTTTCTGCTAGGCTGCAGCTTGGGTGGCTGCAGAGTTGTTGTACTCAGACATTGGTTCACATAAACTTTGATATTACCAATTTATGAAAATCAGACACTATTCTTCTGCTTTGACATCTAAATAGTGACTTTGCTTCCTCGCTTGTTGGTTTGGGTTCCTGTCTCTGAATTGGTTCTTGGTTTAATTTCTGACTTCCATTCGATTTCTTTTTCCTAACCCTATATGCCTATCCTTAAGAAGGATTCTTTGACATTTTAAAATTAATTTTAGGTTTTAAAAGATTTATTAGTATGAACAAGCTGTAAGAAGCAAGCTATTCCATCACTATGTGAATCTTTATCACATCTACCTGCACTATTTTCTCCTACAACCTTTGAAGCACTTAAATGCTCATCCATCCTGGTAACTATCTTCCATACTTACTCTGCCGCATCCAATATTCTACCAAAAGGACCATTGTGAAGTCCTTTTGTATTGTGAGGTATTCATTTTACTACATTGTCCCAGTGTTGGAGAGGGCTAGCATAATTTACATGGCCAACTATAAGAGCTTTAGGTAGAGAAATTGAATGGATGAAGTGTAGAGATGATGTATGTAGTAGTCAGAATTTTTAGAGAACTTAAGCATTTTAGTGCACAGGACATTGGGGCAAACCACAGGTTATTCTCTAACTAGTCCATATTGTGTCTCTAGCAAAGGTCAGCACATAGCTTCAGAGTCTGTCTTGTTACTATGCCACTAGTTACCTTACTGCTATGTTAGCTTGTTGTTGAGTTCTTAAGTCAAAGTGTCCTCTTCAGGTTTAATAAGAATGGTCTCACATGTTCCCATGTATCACATCCTGGGGCTCTAGCAGGAGGTTCCATTTGGGGAGGTCATAAAAGCCCAGGGCAGCAGGAGGAACTGGATGTCTGGATGCTCATCAAAGTCATGTACCCAACTGCTGCAGAACCATCTCCCCAAATCTTCCCAGCTCCTCATCTGTCACCCTTCCTTGCCCTCAGAGAGCCTGAGAGGAGGGTTACCCTTTGCCTTTTAAGTTGTAGCTTGTTGGAAATTTGCTCACAGCCATGACAAAAGTTATCCAGTTCCTGTAGCTAGATAGAGATTCATCTTTTGAGCTATTTGCTGTTACTGCCACATTTCTTACTGTGACATCACAAAAGCCTCTGTGAGAAGTTTTTGGGATCTTTTTCTATAAGGTGCTGTAGTGGTCTGGGTTTTGTCTTGATGCCACAGAGAAACTCTCGTTGGATAGAAAGCAGCTGGTTGTCCACATTTGTCCTGATAACCTGGACTTTCCTAATCTCTTGGACCTTGACATTGGAAGATTTTGTTGTTGGATTTTTGTGTTCTGTTTTTCTTTTTGATACATGCACTTGGTGCTTTCAGTTGTGGCATGGATTTTTGATTATGTGTTCATTTTGTTTATTTGCTCCATTTAAATTTTTTTTATGTTTTACTTTGGTTTCATTTTTTATTTTGAACCTTTCCCAGGAGCTATAAGTACATGTGTTCAACAGTACTGTAACATCCATGAAACACTCTGGCCTTGAAGACATCCATGATTTCTAGCTCTTATACTCTTTTCATTCCCTCTTCTCAGTTAATTTTTGAGGCTTGGGAGGAAGGTTTGTGAAATATAAGACTATAAATAAACAGAGAACAAAAATTATAATAATTTATACATGGACAGAAAAATATTTTCAACTTAAAAGAGTAGTGCGTAAAAACCTTAGAATTTTTATTGTCAAGGGCAAATGGAGCTCTTTTTGTTGAGAAATGTCCACAAGCTTAAGAGGTGAATATTGGCTAAATCACATAATATTGTTTATAATTACTGAGACAATAGCTCAGGCTTATTACTAACAAGCTCTTACCATTTAAATTGATCCATTTTCATTAGTCTACATTCTGGTATGTGACTCCTGGCTTTACCTGTCCTCTAGCATATCCTGCTCCCAATGCAGCTTGGCAGGTATCTCCTCTGAGTCCACCCTCCTTCTTCCCATCATTCTCATTTGGCTTTCCTGCTTAATTTCCTGCCTGGTTGATGTGGGAGTGTCATATATCAATCTGTTGATTTCATTGGTTAAGCAATAAAGAAACTGCTTGGCCCTGTGGGTGGAGTAAACAGAACAAAACGCTGGGAGGAAGAGGAAGTGAGGTCAGACTCCACAGCTCTCCTCTCGGGAGCAGACGCCTGAGAGAGATGCCATGCCCCGCTCCCGGGCAGACACACACCATCAAGCAAGCCGCCAGGTTAGACATGCTGAACCTTTCCCGGTAAGACTGGTGCTCACCGATTATTAGAGATGGGTTGATCGGGATAACAGAATTAGCCAGTAAGGGCTAGGGCTAAAGGGCCAAGCGGTGTCTAAAAGAATACAGTGTCTGTGTAATTATTTCGGGGCATAAGCTAGCCGAGCAGGCGGCCGGGGTGCCGGGGACGCAGCCCAGCCGCCCCTAATTACTACACCTGGTTACCATACTTTCAGCTTTTTATTAACCAATGAGAGTAATACATATTCACAGTAGACTGAAGGATTATTGCACAGCAATTATCTAAGAGGGGGAGCAGGTGTTCAATCCTGAAAGAGGTGTTCCCAGAGACACTTTTCCTAACTCTGCATCTCAATATCTAAAACCCTCATTATAAAAGCTATGACACAACCATCCTGATTCCAGGAATATGTCTTTAAAGGCAAAAAGAGTAGACGTGACTTCATCATCACTGCTGCAATAACACCTCAAGATGATTTTCACCATTTTTTTTTATTATTTGTGTTCACTTTACTATCATCACTTGAATGAAAATGGCTCCCATAGGCTCATAGGCATGCCACTATTAGAAAAGATAAGAACTTGTGGCATTGTTGGAGTAGGTGTGGTCTTTTTGGAGGAAGTGTCACTAAGAGTAAACTTTAAGGTTTCAAGGACAAAAAGCAGATCCAGTGGCACACTGTTTCTCCCTCCTGCCTGCCAATCCTGATATTGGACTCCTGGTTCCTTCTTCAACACCATGTTCCCTGCAGGACGCCATGTTTCCCAACAGGAAGATAGTGGACTAAGTATCTGAACTTTCTGTCAGCCCCAATTCAATGCTTTTCTATACAAGAGTGTCTGAGTTCATGATATCTCTTCACAGCAATAGAAACCTTAAGACACTGATTATACATGCATATCATATATTATTTATCTAACAAGTTACATTTTCCCTTAATGTTATGTACAAATATATTACTATATAATTTGCAGTCCTAGGAAGGTTAATTTTTATTTATCATTGAACATATGAATTGCATATATGGTTATAAATATGAATATTATGTCATTAAAGATTAGAAAAACTTCACTCTCAACTGAAGTATTAGTGAATGTTGTTAAATTGTATTTTATTACATGTTATTTATAAGTTTATTTGTCAAGGAGGAATGTGCTTGCTATGACACACGTGGAAGTCAGAGAAAAACTTGCAGGAGTCTGTTCTTTTATCCTACCATGTGAGTCCTAGGGATCAAACTTAAGTAGTTAGCTTTGGCTGAAATAACTTTTGTGCTCTGAGCCAGCTTGCGATCCAAAATTGGACTTTTAATGTATGTTTTATACTTAAAATTATGAACTATTTTTGTTGTACATTGCTGTACATCATAAACATTGATTATAGAATTCATTCTAGAAATCTTAATAGGTCCACAAGATCCCCATTTGTATACATGACAATCAACCACCATAATCACTGTGATGTCCAGTGCCACATGGAGTCTGAATATTGTCTCCCATCTCTCCTAGTATTGGATAACTGAATGCATAGATTTATGTGACTATAAACCCTTATAAAATGTATCTCCATATGGATACTCAATAAGCCTCTATCGTCAGTTGCCCTTGCCAGTATTCCCTTCTCTACTTAGCCCAGTATTTCTTCCTCTTCTACTCACCCATTTAATTCTTCCTGTTCCATTATTCCATTCTCCCTTTTATGTCACAGCAATATATGCCCCTCTCTTGAAAAATCCCCTCCTCTGTAACTGTCCCTTAAGTGTTACCTAACTTATTTTGGTCTTCAAAATGTTATACACATATCTAAAAATTAAAAGTTATCATTTATTTATAAGAACTACATGTTGTTGTTTTTGTTTGTGTGTTTTCTGAATCTGTGCTGCCTCACTAAGAGTGATTATTGTTGTAATAGAAGCAGTGAGGCTGTGTCCCTGGCACCCGGCCACCCTCATGGCTAGCTTATGCCCAGAAATAATTACACGGAAACTGTATTCTTTTAAACACTGCCTGGCCCATTAGTTCCAGCCTCTTATTGGCTAACTCTTACATATTGATCTAACCCATTTCTAATAATCTGTGTAGCCCACGAGGTGGCTTACCAGGGAAGATCTTAACCTGCGTCTGTCTGGAGTGGGAGAATCATGGCGACTCACTGACTCAGCTTCTTTCTCCCAGCCTTCTGTTCTGTTTACTCCACCCACCTAAGGGTTGGCCTATCAAATGGGCCTAGGCAGTTTCTTTATTAATTAAGCAATGAAAGCAACAGATTAGAAAGAAATCACTCCCACATCATTTCTGCTTTTTCTGTTTAAAAAAAAGAAGGCTTTCATTTTAACATAGTAAAATTACATATAGTAAAACAGTTATCAAGCAAGAATTACAGTTACAATATTTATATCTATTTTATCTTTTATTATACCTAAGGAAAACTATAACTAACCATTCTTCAACTCCAACAAAGACTCCAGAAGGATATAATACTACCTAAGTAAACAAGAAATAAGAAAACTCTAGAAATGACAGAGACATCTCGCTGCCTGGACAGTCACCCAAAGTTCTTTTAGTGTCCAGCAGACATTTCCATGAAGCAGGAAAATTCAAAGACAGTTCAGTCACTTTCTGCTGTATCCTGCAGAATATCTCGCAGACTCTCATGAATCAGGAACCTCGAAAGACCATCTCACCTTTAAGCAAGTTCAGCAGTCCTCTTTCTGCAGGTTCTCTGTATCCAGTTTATGCAACAGTCCAGGCAAGAGCAGTTTCTTGCCCAAATGGCTATTAAACTCCATAAGGAGCCTCTTCCATGCCCATCTTCCTCTTGAAGTAGCTGGTGCTGCCAGGAGTAGACATGTCTCATTGTCGTGAAAAGCCCTAAGTTATTAAAACATTTAAATGCCATATTCTGCAGTCTTTGAAAGATATGAAGAATGCCTATCTGAAATATATCTATGTATATCTAGAAAATTCAACTAACATGACTACAAGCTTGACCATTATTGATGATTATCCATCAACAACCTATATTTCCTAATTATACATCACATTTTTAAAATGAACTACACAATCACAATATCTTAATCAGGAGCAGAAATACGTATACATATAACAAAATTGACCTCAAAATTCACACCAATGCAAAAAGCTCTGTCTCCCGCAGGAGCCAGACAGAGAACGCAATGGCAGCACAGCCCAGGAAGCAGTGGTTTAGGTTTAAAACTGCAGCTATTTTCCTATTGTGGCTGCTGAGTCAGGAAATTCTCTCTGCGGCACGCCACCCAGAAGCAGCAAAAAACTGTTAAACTCTCTCTCTCCTTTTTAAAGCCCTTTCAGGTTTTTAAGTGGATTTAGTCCATCACATCTGGGCACCACTCTGTTGTAATAGGAGCAGTGGGGCTGCGTCCCTGGCACCCGGCCACCCTCATGGCTAGCTTATGCCCAGAAATAATTACACGGAAACTGTATTCTTTTAAACACTGCCTGGCCCGTTAGTTCCAGCCTCTTATTGGCTAACTCTTACATATTGATCTAACCCATTTCTAATAATCTGTGTAGCCCACGAGGTGGCTTACCAGGGAAGATCTTAACCTGCGTCTGCCTGGAGTGGGAGAATCATGGCGACTCACTGACTCAGCTTCTTTCTCCCAGCATTCTGTTCTGTTTACTCCACCCACCTAAGGGTTGGCCTATCAAATGGGCCTAGGCAGTTCCTTTATTAATTAACCAATAAAAGCAACAGATTAAAAAAAATCACTCCCATATCAGATTGTGTCTCATTCCATATATTAGACAGTGATTTTCATAATTTAAGCTTTTAAAATTTGAATAATTTTCCATTGAGTAAATATACCACATTTTCATTGTCTGATTATCAGTTAATGGTCATTTAAGCAATTTCTTTTCCCGGGCTATTGTGAATAGAGCAAGAGTGAACATGGAAATGCAATAAACTCCCTAGTAAACTATAATGTCCTTTGGGGTTATGCAAAAGAGTAGTATAGTTAGGCTACTATTTTAAAATTCACGAGAAAACTTCACACTGATTACTTTTGAAGTAGAAACTCCAGAAGTTTCTCCTCCAACAATCAGGGGAAAATGTTTCTATTTCCCTATAACTGAGCAAGTTTATGCTATAGTTCCTTTTATATTGGCCATTCTGACTAAGACATAATAAGAAGTCTCATGCTCAACCCTGGAGTAATGTAAATGGAGACTACAATGGGAGACCACACTAAGCTAAGTTTCTGACCATTAAAAAAGCATAAGGACTTTCCTAATTTTGGAAAATGGCTACAAAAAAGTTGCTGTTCATGTGGTTTGGCAGGCAAGGGCCCATCCCAAGATGATAGCTTAACTTGCCAATATCATCCATCTGTTCCTTGATTTAGGGTCATGAAAAGATAAGTAATCATAAGGGACAAAGACAACTACTCCTTTAAAGTTAAAGTCTCAAATATTGGACTTGTTTATAGATTTTGCATTTATTGTATTGGACCATGCCTTACTTTGATGCAGCATTTTCTCCTCACATTCCCATTCCTCCTCTTTTTTATTGGTAATGCATAGATATGCAATTTTGTTTGTAGTTTTTATAATTAAGAGATTGCTTTGAGTTTCAGAAGACATTGTGAACTTCTGAGATATTGTAAATGTAATAGACTATAGGGGCTTTGAAGTTGGACTTAATGCATTTTACACCATGGTATAGCCATTATACTATCAGCTGTGACAGGGAATGGAACATTGTAGTGTGAATGAGATAACACTCTTCACTTATAGTCTCAGACATCTGAGTGCTTAAGGTCAAGTTGATAGTGCTGTTTGAAGTGCTGTAGTAGGTGTGTCTTCGGTAAGGAATATATGTCATTTGGTGTGGGCTTTGGGAGTCTAAATATATAAATCATATTTGTTTGTACTCTTTTTCATTCTTGTGGTTCAAGATGTGAACCACCATACTTTCACTTCACCATCATGGACTCTCACAATCTGCAGTCAAAGCTAAAACAAACTTTATCTACTTGAAGTAATTTGCCTTGGTCATGGTTTTCTTTTATTACAATAGAAAGGCAATCAATATAAAATCCCTGAGGTGTATTTATTTGTAATTTCCTGATCACTATACTGACATTTTTTTCTACCAATAAATTGTTCATATATAGTATTTTGAGAATTAGCTGATTATTTTCATTTTCCATTTTAATTGGTGTTTCTTCTTAAGTTTTATTGTATTTTGTATACATTAAAGACTAACCTCAAGTTAGGTGCATAATTGATATATATTTTCATGTTTTCTAGACATATTCTTCAACTAAATGATGCCCTTTGTTTTGCAGAAGTTCTGGCTTTGTGACGGACAATTTATAAAATTCCTGATCTTAATGCTAGTACTACTGTTTTTTAAAAAAAGTGCTGTATTGTACCTTTGAATTCAAGTATATTTTCTACTTTATTTTTTATCAGTCTAAGAGTATTAGGTCATATGTTTAGTTCAATTTTGGAGTTGAATTTCGTTCACTTTTCTACATGCAGCTTTTCGGTTTGAAAACCACCACTTATGGAAAATATTCTCTTTCCTCCAGTAGGGAATTTCAGTCTCAGACAAAACTCTAGGTTGTAGGTATTTGGATTTTATGAGTCTTTATTTCTCTTCCTTTTAAAATGGTGTCTGTTTATGTCAGTAATTTGATGTTATAAGTATAGATCTATGGTATTACTGTAAATCAGCAAAAGTGCTATTTTAGCTATTCTTTTATTGTTCAGGATAATTTTATCTAACATAGTTTTGTTTTCCTTTCCTTTTCTTAATATTTGTTGTGTGTGGCTTCCATGTTTAATTTTTTAAAAAAATTACTTTCTGTGAAAAATTAGAATGGAATTTTGACTAGAATTGCATTGAATTTGTAATAGCTTTTCCTTATTTTTTGTTCAACCAATCCATAAACAACTTTCTATCTTCTGTTAGGTACTTCAACTTCTATGTTTAATGTCTTAAAAATTGATTATGTAAGTCTTTAACTTCCTTAGTTAGATTTATTCCAAATTTGTTGGTATTATTGTGAGCTGGATTGCCTTTTGATTTCCTTCTTGGTACAGCTGTCATTTGTACACATAAAGCGTACTGATTTTTGTGTATTAATTTTAAAGTCTGTAATTTGCTGAATGTATTTATCAACTTTGGGAATTTTTGTTTATCAGAAATATTGGTCTACAATTTTCATTATTAGTTAGAATTATAGATTAAATGAGAAACATTACAACAGATACAGTAGTAATTCAAAGAATTAGAGTGCTTGCTCATTTTGCTCTTTTATTTACAAATGGCAGACACTAAATGAACAAAATTATATGTTAACATTCTTTGTCTGTATTACTGAAGGTCTTGTCGGTGATTCTCATACTTTTGAGTCTGTTTCTTTTCTTTTATTGAAAAGAGATTTTTCCATATTATATATTTTGATTACAATTTTCCTTCTATCAACACCTCTGAAAGTTGCCCCACCTCTCCATTCATGTGAATCCACTGTTTTCTTCAGTGTCCCTTAAGTTCAAATGTATATTAACATTCTCTAAGTGTTCGTGTGGCTTCAGACATTTCCCTTGTTACTGACTTGCTTATGTTGCAATTTAAAGAGCTATGTTGTTTGATATATAATCAAACAACTTCCTCCCATTTATTCTCTTCTCAGCTACTCTTTCTTGAAATCCACCCATGTCCCCCACTCTGAAGTTGATAGGCATTTTTTGTTTTCTTTGATTATTACTGTTTCATATAATGTAATTTTATAAGAGTCAGAAAATTAATCAAGTGATATATTTACTAATTCTTATTTGTTACCTATAATGTGGTCAATTTTAGTGAAATTTTCATGCTCTTATAAGAAAAATGTTTAATTACGTTGATATTTAAATTCTCTTTATTTCTGTATAATTTATTTATGATGTTTCTTTGCTAATATTTTGGTTAATTATATTATGAATATGTGAAAATTGGTACTAAGTTTCCACTAATATTCTCCCAATATTGATGAGGTAGTTAGGCATAATAGTGTTTGTTTTATAAAGTTAGGAGCCCCAAGATTCAGTAAGTGAATACTGAAAGTACTTACCAGGTTTTGATGTAATATTCTAATCATTAAGTTATAGTCACCCCCTTTGTTCTTCTGACAAGCTGTTATTTACTGTCTACATTGATAAGTGAAATAATTTATCATCATCTTTTCTGGCTTTGTTTTGTAGTTTGAATTCTGTGGATTCTTAGAGTTGTTCTCTTAAATACCTACTAAACTTTTCAAAGTGGTCATATTATTTTTAGATTTTATCCTGTAATTATGGGTGTCTTCCTGTCATGTATTTCATATATATATATATATATATATATATATATATATATATATATATATTTCCATATATGTGTATATGCATATATACATACACAATGACACACATAAATGAAATATCATTGCAGAGTAGGTGACATTTCTGACCTGGCCACATCTAAGCATACAGTCTGAAAACCCAACAGTACTCAAAGTTTCTTTCCCCAGGGAGTTTGTATGATATAAGCAACTCCTTCCTTTGCTAGTA
This sequence comes from Microtus oregoni, assembly GCF_018167655.1. Classification (NCBI taxonomy): domain Eukaryota; kingdom Metazoa; phylum Chordata; class Mammalia; order Rodentia; family Cricetidae; genus Microtus; species Microtus oregoni. Next base: position 36,372,161 of record NW_024543067.1, read on the forward strand.
TCCCAGAGAAATATTGTATATCTTTCATTACTCTCAAGGTACTAGCCATATTTACAGATAAGTAACTAATTTGTACATATGCTTGCACAATCTGGTTATATCAAAAGATACCACAAGTAATTCAATATGTATTACAAAAGAAAATGGTATTATAAATACTGACTGCTGTGCAGATATGTGCCTAGGCCCTTATTGAAACTAAGGAAATGTAAATTTTTTTCCCAGAGAGGGTGATAAACAATATCAATACTTTATCTGAGTTAGATGGACATTCATGTTATAAAATACTTTTATGATGATTTACTTATTAGATTAACATTGTACTTGCTAATTAGAGTGAAACCCTCTTCATGAGTGGGTTATACTATAATTATAAGCATCCTTGCTGTGACCTGTAGTATTGCTATGTAATAATGATTCAATATTCAGTTCTTTGCAGGAGGTAATAACAAGATAATATGCATTCTAAGGGTCAGAAAATGACAGAAATTGGTGCCTTGAAAGAAAGCAACAGGAAGTAAAAAAAGATGGATTTTGATGGGAATAATCTTCTGAATTTACCAAAAATTTCTACTTTGCAGAACAATGTCACTAAGCTTTCAAATATCTCAGATGGTAGACAAACAATCCACCTATCTCTAGATTGCAGTGTTTGCCAAGAGCAGCAAAAATCCTAATTACTAGCAAGGTTGAAGTAAACATAAGTATCAAATGTTCATATTATTTTCTCTGTGTGCACCTTGCATTTTCTGAGTCTATAATTATTATATTGTTTTTAAAACATTTGGAACCAAGATGTGCATGATTTTTCTGTAGAATTTGAGTCATTTAAGATAGGAAAATGGTAGAATCGGGAATTTATACTTAAGTCACAGAAATGCTCCCAATTCAGCTAAATTTTAATAATCTTAATACACTCATTAATATTTGCATGCATACTTGCCAGAATCTGCTTTTGCTATCCTTATTTGAGGTGAATAAAAGTGTATTGCTTTAAAGTTACTCAACAGTAACTGACTTAAACTTAATATTAAATAGTTCATATATTTTGATACACACATTCTTATATTCTACTTTAATGCGTGCATATATATCATACTCATGAATGCATACAAGTGTAACTTTAAAATTAATTACATATATATCGGTAGTACATCTCACTGAATCTAGAGCCCCTATGTCTGTCTTTGCTTATATGTAGTAAGAAGACAAATTGTATCTAGAAATTTAAAGGAATGGGTCAAACATCTGAGACCTAGATATAGTAGCATAGTCAGAAAACACAGACAAGAAGAGATATAAATTATATTATGTTTCATCTAATCATTTAAATTCTACAGTAGAGGAAGAAATATGCATTCTAACTCACAAGATATACTATCAATGTGACTTACTCTGTACAGTGAAGTCCAAAGCCAAAAAATAATCTGCTAATGATTCAGTTTCCTCAATGCTTCCATTATATCGCTATTCCTTAGACTATAGATAAAGGGGTTCATCATTTGAGGGACCACAGTGTACATCAGTGAAGCCATTGCAGTACTTCTTGTTGAAATAGTCAGAGCAGAGCTAATGTAAACCCCCAGAGCTGTACCATAGAACAATGACAAAACTGCTAGATGAGAGACACAAGTAGAAAAAGCTTTGTACCTTCCTTTCAATGACGATATTCTCATTACTGAAGAGACAATTTTTACATAAGAGAAAATTATTCCAGAGATTGGAACACCACCAAAGATGAATGTTGAAAGATATATCAGAATGTTATTGATTAGGGTATCTGAGCAGGCAAGTTTGATTACCTGAGCAAGTTCACAGTAGATTAGGGGGCTTTCCATATTTGTGCAGAAGGACAACCTCAATAACATCAGACCAAGCAGGAGAGAGTTTTCAAGGCTAATAACCAGACACAATATAATTAGCCAAACACAGAGGCTAGCATTCATGATGACTGTGTACCTCAGAGGGTGACAAATGGCCACATATCGATCATAGGACATCACAGCAAGGAGACAGTTTTCTAAGGAAGCAAATTCTAAAATAAAACAGACTTGAGTGAGGCAGCCTGTATAGGTGATGGTCTGATCCCGTGTTTGCATGTTAACCAGAAGCTTTGGAATAGTAGTTGAACTTAGACATATGTCAACAAATGAAAGATTAGAGAGAAAAAAATACATGGGAGTATGGAGGTGGTGGTCCAAACTCACAACCATGATGATGAGTAGGTTTCCAAGGACAGTGACCAGATAGATGCAGAGAAAGAAGCTGAATATGAGTGGTAGCACAGCTGGATCATCTGTTAGTCCCGCAAGAAAGAACTGTAGGGCATCTGTTTGATTTCTACCCTCCATGTTGTTGATGAATCTGATGGAAATACTGAGTTAATTAAAATACAATATCCACCACCAGACACTTTAGCAGTTCTCAGAAACATCTCCAAAGTAAATGTAAGAAAAATAACATTCTTAACCATTTTCCACTCTTATTTATTACTATTTTTTGATGTTGGTTGGGGGAAGTCCGTGTTTAAACAACTCATCCAAATGTTGTAGTTAAGTATCAAATCTACAGAAAACAAAAATTTAACATAAAAACATTTATATAATATTGTTAACCCAGGTATTTACTTAAATATTTTCTTCTAGTTTCTCTTTCTACTCCATTTGATAAAACAAATTATTTTACTAAAATTAGTTTTTGAAAAGTTCCTGTTGGGGAACAATGTACAACTACCAATTTCAGTCCCATTACTTTCACCACCACTTAATAACCCTCTTACTGCCTACATATTCTCCCTTTTACTTCCATGTCTTTTTTTTTTTTTTGTATGTGTGCAAGTCAACTTCAGCAGCCATGGCTTCAACCATGAGCACAGAAGCACAAGAATAACCACAAAAACAGACTTTTAAAATTAACATAAACTTTACTCTACACATTGTACCAAACCTGAGGGTAAAGATCAACCTATTAGTAATTGATTATCAATCTGAATGATTCCATGCATTATAAAAATGTTGACAATAAAATTATATATCATTTTTAAATAATGTTTTCCAAAATTTTGTCTAACTTGGTGATACAGGAATGTCCTAGAAAATGTAAAATATTTTTTTAATTTATTTATTTATTAAAGATTTCTGTCTCTTCCCCGCCACCGCCTCCCATTTCCCTCCCCCTCCCCCAATTAAGTCCTCCCCCCCAGCCCGAAAAGCAATCAGGGTTCCCTGTCCTGTGGGAAGTCCAAGGAACCACCACCTCCATCCAGGTCTAGTAAGTTGAGCATCCAAACTGCCTAGGCTCCCACAAAGCCAGTGCGTGCAGTAGGATCAGAAACCCATTGCCATTGTTCTTGAGCTCTCAGTAGTCCTCATTGTCCGCTATGTTCAGCGAGTCCGGTTTTATCCCAGGCTTTTCCAGACCCAGGCCAGCTGGTTTTGGTGAGTTCCCAGTAGAACATCCCCATTGTCTCAGTGTGTGGGTGCACCCCTCGTGAAAATGTAAAATATTTTACATTGCCTTATAATTTATTTTATCTGACTGAACCCTCAGAAAAGGAGAGGTTGAGGAGGTTCATGGGAGCTTGACTTATCCGGAAAGTCAGAACTAGCCCCTTTAAGAAGGGAGGCTTCCTGTTCTAGAGGTCACACCTTCTCCCAGAATATTTTAAATACTGCAAAACCATCCCCACAGACTAGTAATGGAGGAAGGTGTCCAAAAGATGAACACCTAGATGCCTACATAAAGTGTGACCCAGAGTTTCTAGGTGGACTCCAACCTGCAGAGGTCCTCCATCTTCCAGCTGTTTGCTTTAATAAAATATATCATTCTTTTTTTCTTTTACACCCTTTGGCTAATACTTCTTTCTTCCAAACTAATCAGTTTCTTTGTGTGCAGGATCCTCCCATGTGTACTCAATGATCAAGCAAGTAACAGATACTTTGTTTTTTCTGCCTCTGATCTCTAACCATTATTTGTGTCTGGATCCTAAATAGTTCCACTTTAAACCTAGCATGGCTGCTTTAGCATTCTGCCTCAAGATCTGTAGCCACTACTCTGTATTTAAGACCTGAAGGATCTATCTCTGTTTTGATTCTCTGGGCAGTGTTGGTCATTATTTTGATCCCTATCTGAGACCTGTATTTTTCACTTTCTGTCAAGACAGTCTGCTGGTGGCTGATTCTTTCATATCCCTGATCCTAATATCTAACTATCAATCTAGCACCTCACACCTCAATTCTCATCTAATTTTGTCTTTGTTAAAGTACATACAAGTCTTTGTTTGTCACAGAGAATAAACTATGTTACTTCTACATTGCCACCAAATACCTCCATAAAGAGGTTGCATCTTGAAATAAAATGGATAGTTGATGCTCATTTAATATCTTCATCCATGTGCTTTAGGCTGATGAGAAGCCAAAGACAATGGCACGGGGTTTTGATCCTACTTAATGTGATGGCTTTGTGGGAGCCTAGCCAGTTTGGATGTTCACCTTCCTAGATATGGACGGAGGGGGGAGGACCTAGGACTTACCACAGGGCAGGGAACCCTGACTGCTCTTTGGACTGGAGAGGGATGGGGAGAGGAGTGGGGGGAGGGGGAGAAGGGTGGGAGGAGGGGGAGGGAAATGGGAGGCTGGAAGGAGGCGGAAACTTGGTTTTTTTTTCCTTTTCTCAATTAAAAAAAAGAAAAAATATCAAACATACCCAAATAATCAAAAGCTTTTAAAATTTATTTTTATTTCTGTAATATTTTCTTTCTAAATAAAAACTCTGAAATTTTACTCATATATTCTGAGTAACTGAAAGCTACAGAAGAAATTTGTTTCAGCAGGTGAGTATCATACACCAAAATAGATTTTAGCAAGCATTATAAAATGCTGCACATATATATATATATATATAAGACTCACATGAAAATAAATTTAATTGTTGGAGAGCTTGTACAATGTTTTAATTCATATTCTCTCTTTCTCTCTCTAAAAATATTATTTTAATAAGACTATAAAAGACCTATTATTTTTATTGAAAAGGAGATTTAATGGGAAAATAATTAAATGAACACACTTCTAAAGAGACATATAAAAACAAAAAACATATTGTTATTTGGGAAACCTAAATATTTCATCCTACACTTTGATGTAATTGCTAGTTTTGATACACTTTTAGGTATGTCACTGTAGAACAGAGAGGATGTAACAGAAAACTTACTGAGACAGATATATGGCTCACTATGTACAACTGGTTGTAATGTAAGCTTGACCCTTTAGGTTTGTTCACTAGAAGCTGAAATGGAAGGAAAGAAATAAGTCACTAAAATTATTATCCAGCCTCCTGTGAGCAATATAGCATGCACACTTTAATTTACTAAATGGTAAAGAAAATTATTTAAAATCAATTTTAGCATTTTGTAATGTCAGACTTCCCAACTCTGATTGTGATACAAACTTTAGCTCACATCTTCTGAATATATATATATATATATATATATGTTATAGAATAAGAAATGTGATGATCTAATCACATTTAAATGTGATATAAGCACATTAAAATGTGTTCAACTAGTAAGTTTATGTAATCATGTTAAACTATGTAGACTTACAATTATAAAGGCTTACAAATTGAATCTTTACAATAAATTACTTCAGGGCTATAATTAAACAACATTTTATGTCATACAGTGCTGAACCATGACCTGTCATGGTGCCATCATTTACTACTTGCTTTACCATTGTCTTATTCTGCTCATATGGTATTAACCGTTACTAAGAAAGAAAATATCAAGAAAAATCAATATGCTGGAAAAGTGGAGAAAAGAAAAAAGAAAGACAATATTTTCTTCATGATAAATATAATATCAGGAAAACATTTAAGTTCTAAAAACTGTTTTTGGAATAGCACTCATTTGGAATATAACGAAAGAAGCACCATTAAAGCTAGACACACAAATGTCAATCTTACATGACTACCACTTTTAAATACTTTCCCTTTTTGCTGATTCTAGTAACACTTTCAAACATGAACAAATTAACTTAGAACAAATAATCCAATAGGTTTCATGGGGAGAAGCATTAACTTAAACACTTACCTGTATATTTATTAAGGAAATATGATATGTCCTTGGTAAATAAAGGTATGAGTATATGATTTGTGGATAAGAAAAGATCTCTAGATGAAGGCATTTTCATTATAGCCTGACAAAAAGAGTATTTATGAGTAAACTTTGTCTCCTAGAGTATCTCCATCCCCAGAGACACAATTTCCAACAGTCATCATTATCGTGCTATATTATCATGCTATTACTGAAAGTGCATATTCTTCAAGACCAAAAGTAAAGAGTTGAATGCAGTACAAATGTTATTTTGTCCCTTGAGACATGTTTACATTATAAAATTCCCACTACTTTGCCTATTCATATTCATTTCAGTGATCTTGCTTACATGGTACATATACTAAGTTAAATGGATTCTTTATATTTATAAATAAAATAATTCATCCATTGAATAATGAGCCCAGACAATCAGTTTTTACTATAGCTTTAAAAATATATCTCATCTTAGAAATTCTGAATAATAGAAATATAATAATCAGGTTTTATGTTATAAATTTGCAAATTTTCTTTCTTCTAAAATAGTACCAAGTGTTGTTGCTGAACTCTAATTTTTAGTATATTTTGTAGGAAACAATATAATTTTCTAAGGTCTGACTACTGCATGCAAACTTTAGCCTTACTGACTGGTGTTCATGGTACTAAAAGTACTCTGAATGCTACAGAAGGGAAAAGAAACCAAGAGCTTGTATTCAACCATACTATTTATTTTAGTGAGCTTTATTACATTGAGGCAAATGTGTCACAAATATTATGAGAGTAACAAACCACTCTATGCTTAGATTTAAGACTCACTTCATCAAATGGGGCACATACATCACATTATTTTGATAGTAAAGATTCTGAGGCTAGGTAAGCTATGGGGTTAAGAGAAGTTAATTATTTTGGTTATGCTAAAGGAACATAGAAAAATAACCTCTAATGACATTCTGCTACACCCAGAGATCAGTGTCTATATTACCCATTGTCATAGAAAATTCCTATTACAATATATGGAAATTAACACAGAGACACAGAATGAACAGGGTTCACAGTGAGAGACTTTAAAACAGTACTTAAATGGGATTTCTTAATTAACTCATCCACTCAGAACTTAAGAAGCTATTCAGAAGTAGAGGCAGAGAAAGAGTAAGAGCTAGGGGAGATGAATGGTATCATAAAAACAGTGTCTTCCAGTTACAGGATATTTGATCACACTGTGTGAAAAATATTTTACTGCTTTACCTCACCTTCCTAAAGCATGTTCTTTTGGTTTAATAAAGAGTTGAAAGATTAGTAGCTAGGCAGGAGAGGTTAGGTGAGATTTATGGGCAGAAACAGCAACACTGGGAAAGAATCAGAAATGTGGGAGTTTGCCAGTGAGACACCCAGATAGGGTAGATATGGACTATTTTCTCTGAATTTGTCAAATACAAGTGAACTAGACATTGTTTATGTACTTATTGACTGTATATATTGTATACAGTCATTGTACTTATTGTATATATTTTTTTCTTATATTAGTTATAGCCCTCTTTTGTATTTAAGACAAAAAGGGAAATATAGTGGCATTTCATTTGTATTTTCATAAATAAAACTTGCCTAAAGATCAGAAAAGTAAAAAAGTCACCATGGCCAGCCTTACAGACCTGGCAGCAATAACCCACACCTTTAATCCCAATAGCCATACTATCTTGCCATAGAAACCAGGTGGTAGTGGTACACTCCTTAATCCCAGAACTATGGAGGATTATAAAACAGGAAGAGACAGCTCTCATTCACAGTCTCATTCTGAGATTTCTGGAGACGGGATTGCCATTTTAGACTGAGATCAAGGTAAGAGTCAGTGGCAGGCTGTTTTGCATTTCTGACATTCAAGTTGAATCCCAATTTCTGTCTCTGAGTTTTTATTAATTGTGCTCAGTGTCCTTTGCCTTACAGAAGTTTTAGGAGGTCCATTTTATTGACTGTTGCTCTCAGTAACTGTGCTACTGGTGTTATCATTAGGAAAAGGTCTTATGTGCCAATGCATTTAGGCTACTCCCCACTTTCTATTCTGTGAGGTTCAGTGTGGCTGGACTTACACTGAAGTTTTTGATCCACTTGCACTTGAATTTCATGCATGGAGAAAATATGGATCTATTAGCATTCTTCTACATGTTACCATTCAGCTATGCAAGCACAGTTTGTTGAAGATACTTTTTGTCCATTGTATAATTGTAACTTCTTTCTCAAAAATACAGTGTTCATATATGTGTGGGTTAATACCAAGATCTTCAATTCAATTTCATTTTTTCACCTGTCTTTTCTATGCCAATCCCAAGCTGTTTTCTTTATTATAGCTCTATTATGGATCTTTATTCATTAATGGTTATCACAACACACAGAGGGGACTCCCACATCACATCCCCTTTTCTGTTTAAATAATAAAGGAAGGTTTTAACTTTAACATCATAAAATTACATATAACAAAACAGGTATCAAGGAAGAATTACAGTTACAATATTTCTATTTACTTTATCTTTTTTCATAACTAAGGGAAACTGTAATTGTAACTATCTATTCTTCAACTCCCTCAAAAACTCAAGAAAGATATAATATTACGTAAGTAAATAGGAAGTATCTTGTAAGCAACTTCAAAAACTCTAGAAATGACAGAGACATCTTGCTTCTTGGAAAGTTACACAAAGTTTCTCTGTACCACTGGGATATCCAGTCTTTAGCCCACAAACCCATAGTATCCAGCAGTCTTTTTCATAAAGCAGGAAATTTCAAAGACAGTTTAGTCACTTTCTTCTGTATCCTGCAGAATGTCTCACAGACTCTTTCATGAAGAAGAAACCCTGAAGGATCATCTCACCTTTAGGCAAGTTCAGCAGTTGTTTCTCTACAGTTCCTGCATGTCCAGTGAAACAGAGACTAACTTGACTATTATAGATGACTCTTTCTTAAGTATACATTACATTTTTAATTTAATTTAAGTATACATTACATTTTTAAATGAACTACACAAACACAATACCTTAACCAAGGGCAGAAATATACATATACAACAAATTTTACCTTAAATTTGTATGAATAAACCAAGATCCATACCAAAACAAATTATACATATCTCTATCATATCCCCCTTTAAGTATAAGCAAACATTTATAGACAATATTTGGGAATATGGGCATAGTTTTATTCAAACTGCTTCCTGCTGTTTGGGATCACTGTTCATGGTGTATCCTGTGTACTAGGTTCATCTCTGTCAGCAGTTAGGGGAAGTAATTTTTTGAAGGTGTTCATGGTGACCTTTCAGGTGGTCTTGGTACATCAAACCTCTATCCAAACTAATCAAAAAGCAGAGAAAGAACACTCAAATTAACAAGCTCAGAAAAGAAAAGGGGGACATAACATCAGACACTGAGGAAATTCAGAGAAACATTAGGTCTTACTACAACGGCCTATATGCTACAAAGTTAGAAAATGTAAAAGAAATGGACTTGTTTTTAGATAAATACAATATACCAAAATTAAATCAAGACCAGGTGAACAAGTGGCTTCATTCAACAAATTGACACCAACATGACCAACTAAAATCCACTTAAAACCTGAGAGAACTTGGGAAGGAATTCTAGACAAAACAAAACAAAAAAAAAAAAACAGAGTTAATCATGGCTTAATGCCATGGCTCCTTTAAGAGAAGTTTTCCTGATTCAGTGGTAACAACAACAACAAACAAAGCCACATGGGTTTAAAATTGTGGCTTCCTGGGTCACATTGCCCGTGCAAACTCTGGCTCCTTCAGGAGGCCAAGTATGTACATGGGGTTTGTGGATAGTGTGCTGCAAGTTACTTGGCAGCAGAATGGGACAACTGGTTATTAGAGTTGAGGTGGTGAGGATGGTTCACACCCAGAAGACTCAGAGACATGTTAAATTGGGTGGAACAAGCAGGCAGGGTCATATTTGCCATAGCAATGCTAGCGCTTAGGTTTTTAAGAAGTACTTAGAATTTTTAGGAGTCCTGGTCATAAAAGAATTACAGATACACAATAAAGACAAATTCAGATGTAAAAGAACTTTAAATGGGTCACAGTGTTACTTAAATGTATGGAGGCTTGGGAGAGAAAAGAAAAAGACTATAGGACAGTTATAAAAGAAGTAAATTTTTTAAATAAAGTATTTAAAGAGACATTACAGAATGCCATAGATCAAAGGAGTAAAGAAAAATAAGATACATAAAGACTGAAAATAGAGAGTTTGGATTATGCATATTATTGTGTTTCCTTTCAATACTTTGACTATGAAGGAGCTAAGTACAGAGAGACATTTCATTGTATGGGATGCTAAGTTATACCAATATAAAGGTATCTTGATTTCAAAAATTTGAGTCAAAGAATATGCTGCTTTGAAAAAGAGGTTCTTCTTTTGTTTGCACAGACCAATATGGTTTAATGGACCAAGACCACCTGAAAGGTCACCATAAACACCTTCAAAAAATTACTTCCCAAGTGGGCTGGTATCTTAAAGTCTATTGGCTGAAGAAGTAAAAGGAACTCCCACAACACCTCCCCCTTTTGTTAAAGTAAGAGAGTTCCAAACTCAACACAAAACAATATAACTAGGAACAGATATTAAGTATAAGATTAGAATTACAATCAGCATAAACAATATTAAGCAAGGAACATATGCTAAATGTTTTGATAAATATTCTATCCTATGAAGTCTAAGTCTTGTATTGGAAATGGCTTGGTTAGATCATAAGTGGATGCTAACTATGACTATCTAATCTTTAACCCTATCAAAGGCCTGTGAAGTAATAAGAGCGGCGGGTCTGCGTTCCCAGCACCCCGGCCGCCTGCCCGGCTAGCTTATGCTCCGAAATAACAACACACAAACTGTATTCATTTAATCACTGCTTGGCCCATTCTCTTCTAGGCTAATTCTCACATATTAATTTAGCCCATTTCTAATCATCTGTGTGTAGCACCCCAAGGTGCGCTTACCGGGAAGATTCTAGCCTACATCCATCCTGGGTCGGAGCTTCATCCCGGGAGCGGGGCATGGCGTCTCTCTCAGGCGTCTGCTCCCGAGAGGAAAGCGGTCGAGTCTCTGAGCTCACTTCCTCTTCCTCCCAGCATTTTGTTCTGTTTACTCCTCCCACCTATCCTCTAACCAATAAAATGGGCCAGGGCAGTGCCTTTATTAGCCAATGACCTTCCTCCATCAGGCCTGAGCAGGCAGGAAGTATAATCAAGTAGCTTCCAAAGTGAGCAAAATATGACAGAGACAACTAGCTACCTGGGCAATCACCCAAAGTCTCATTTGCAATGTTGAAGCAACCAACTTGGGCTAAGGCCTAGAATAACTGAAAGACCATTTTTAAAGGAGATAATTTTTTTAAACCATCTTACCCTGTCTTGGCAATAGTTGACAGTCCTGTTTATTCATTTTTGGATACTGTATATCTTGTCGGTGGTTGAGGCATGGGTATTTCTTTGCCCAAAGGCCAGTTTTTGTCAAGAAGAAAAGAGGCTCCAATTGGAGTGTCTTTGGTGCTCAACATTCTCTCAGGAATAGATTGGTGCTGCCAGGAGCAATCATGTCTCATGTCAACAAAATCCTAAGTTAATTAACTGCCATGTTCTACAGATCCTTGAAATGGTTGAAGATTTCCTATCTAGACAGAATACAGTCTCTATATATTTAAAGAACCTAATTGATCTGACTGTATGTACAACAAACATGAACAACTATTGACCTATAACAATTAATACCTGTATAACTTAAAAACTAAAACTTCATGTTAGAATATCATTGAAGGAAGTCAAAACAGAATAGAAGGAACTCAAACAGAATAGAAACTTGGATGCAGGAGCTCATACAGAGGTGATAGAGGGCTGCTGCTGCCTGTCTTGCTCCCTATGGTTTCCTCATTCTGATTTCATATGAACCCAGGACATTAGTCTCAGGTAGAGCACCAACCACAATGGTCTGGGCTCTTTACAATTAACAGTAATTATGAAAATGCAATGCAACTTTATGGATACATTTTCTTAATTGAGGTGATCCTTCTCAGATGACTTTAGCTTGTAATAAGTTGACATAAAACTATTCTGCACAGCAATATAGCTGGATCCTAATGTATTTGTATCCCAGTTTCTTGAAGAATTGTTATACTGATTTACAAACTGGTTCTACCACTGTATAACCATCTCTTGATTTACAATCATTCTTTTCTCATTTCACTTATCAGATAATTTGTACCTCATTGTTCCCTCACTGTAGCTCCCCATCCATTACCATGGCAATTTTTTATGTTTACTTTCCTGGTTGTTTCATTAATCATATATATATATATATATATATATATATATATATATATATATATTCTCACATTTGAAAGTTTATACCTAAGAGTCCATGACAAGATAGAACATTTTTCAATGTTTTTCTTTTCATCTGAGTTGCCTCAATCAATATGATCTTTTATCAATGCATATGTTTATCTACAATATTCTTAATATACTTATTGTTTACAGCTAAATGGTATTCTTTAGTGCATGCATATTATATTTTCATTAGTTATTCATTAGTTAAATTATTTTAAGTTGTTTCAAAATATAGACTGTTAATAATAAGCATGGCTAAAAATGTAGCTATGGAGTAAGATATCAAGTGTTGGGGCACATCCTAAGGATAGTTATAGATGGATCATATGCAGATATATTTTTAGACTGGTCTTAAATGATTTCTATAATTGCTGCACTGTTTTGCAATTCTAACAACAGTAAATGAGGATCTCATTTTCCTTGAAACTTTTCCAGAACTTTTGTCTTTGACATTCTCACCAGAGTAAGATGAAGTCCAAAAGTTGAACTGATTTGTGTTTCTAAAATTGTTAGAAATGATAAAATATTTTAAGATATTTATTAATCATTCTTTTTCTTCTTTTGACAACTCTTTTGTCTTTTTCTTGGGCAACTTTTAAATAGGTTTTGTGTCTGTTTCTTTGTTTGAGGTTTTTTAGTTCTTTATACATTCTAGATATCAGCATTCCATCAGATATATAGTGGACAAAGAATTTTTCTTTCCTTGTGCTTCCTCTCTAATCAGGTGACTATTCTTTGTTGTGCAGGAGATTTCTAGATTTATGAAATTTCATGTGTCAAATGTTGGGCTTTATTCTTGCAGATAGAAAATCCTATTAATTAGTAAGTCCTTTATTACACCTCTATCATATGAGGTATAAGATACAGCCTATATTACCTTTTAGAATTTTCTCTTTTTTTTGGCTTTTTGAGACAGGGTTTCTTTGTGTAGCTTTGGTGCCTGTCCTGGAACTAACTTTCATAGACCTAGCTGCCCTTGAACTCACAGAGATTCACCTGGCTCTGCCTCCTGAGTGCTGGGATTAAAGGCATCTGCCATCACAGTCTGGGTTATTTTAGTATTTCAGGCTTCACATTTAGGTCTTTGATGCACTTAGGTTTTGTACAAGGAGATAGGGATAAATTTCACTTGTCTCAATGTGGATATCCAGTTTATATAACACAATTTGTTGAAGATTCTTTCTTTTCTTCAGTTTAAGTTTTTGGCATCTATGTAAAATAGCAAAGAGCTGAGGTTATGTTTACTTGCACTTTATTATTCAATTCCATCTTTCTGCATGTCTGTTTTCTGTCAATACCCAGTTTTTATTACTGTAACTCTATTATGTATCTTCAGGTCTTAAATAATAATATTTCTAGTATTATTTTATGGGTAAAGATTATTTTGACTATCTTGGGTCCTTTGTTGTTTCATATGAATTTTAGAATATTCTTTTCTATTTATGTGATGAATAAAATGGGATTTTCATTGAAATTTCATTGAATCTACAAATAACTTTTGTCCTGGCTAGTTTTATATCAACCTGAAAGAATCTGCCAGTCTCTGCTTTCCTAGTGCTGGGATTAAAGGTGTGACCCTCCTTACCAAACTCTAAGCTTTTCTTTAGTTCATTTTCACCAGTTGGGAAGTTAGCTCAATAGGATCTAGATGTGAGGCCACCACTCCCTTTATTCCATATCTTAATCCTTTCATCTCTTGTACACAGAATTTAGAATCTGTACATCTCTTGTACACAGATTCTATTTCACTTACTGGTACATTTTCTCCTTAAATTTTTCATTTTGTAATCCACCCTCCCTAGATTGCCCCATTTCTTATAAATCTTCATTCGAGTTACCATTAATATCCACATGACAGATTCTATACCAGGCTATTTTGAGATTTCTTCTGTTAGTGTAATTACTCTAAAATGTTTTATTTTAACCTCAGACAGTCTCTTCTGAAAAGGGAAAAAGGCAGCCACTTTTTTCAATAAAATACCACAAGAATGATCTGACAACATACTAAAATTCTTCTTTTCTAAAAGCTTTGCACTGAGCCACTGACAATCCAAAGGATTGTTAGCACTTCAGTCTTTCACGCTCCTACTACTATGGCCAAAACAACCAATGGTTAAAATATTCCACTCCCTTCATAAACCAAAGTACTAGGTCCAAATTCTTCCAGAAACCACAGACATATCACAGCAGTACCTCAGTCCCTGGTAGTAACTTCTGTTTTAGTTAAAGGTTTTATTGGTGTGAAGACACCAAGACACTGTGACCATGTGAACTCTTATATGGAAAATATTTGAGAGGATTCACTTATAGTTTCAGATGTTCAATTCATTGTCATCATGGTAAGATGCTTAATGGCATACTGGCAGAGGCTGTGATCAAGAATATCCAGGAGTATATAGCTTATAGGGTGGTGTAGGAGGGTCATCTGTCTATGTGCTACTTTTATTGGTTAATAAAAAAACTGTTTTAGTTTTTTGATAGGGCAGAATTTAGATAGGTGGAGTAGACTGAACAGAATGTTGGGAGAAATAAATCAGAGTCATGCAGATGCCATGGTTCTCCTCTCCGAGATGGACGTAGGTTACACTCATCCCGATAAGCCACAGTCACATGGTGATACACAGATTTATTAAAAATAGGTTAATTAAGATGTGAGAGTTAGCCAAGAAGAGGCTAGATATAATGGACCAGGTAGTGTTTAAATAAATACAGTTTCTGTGTAATTATTTCAAGGGTAAGCTAGCCGGGATCTGGGTGGGAAAGCAGCCCACCGTTCATTCTTACTATAGTAGGAAACAGGAATTGGACCAACTCAGTGAGGGAAGCTTGAGCAAAAGAGATCCCAAAGTCTGCCCCCACAGAGACCCACTTTCTCCAAAAAGGTCCCAACTCCTAATAGTGTCACTACTTTGGGGGGGGGACATTTTCTTTTGAACCATGACAGTGGATAAATCTTATGAATGATGTCCGCATTCTATTTGCAAGCATTTTACTAAATTTCTGAGTATGTTCACCATGGATATTGACTTGTAGTTTTCTTTATTTGTGTGTCTTTTCCTGATTTTGCTACTAAAAGGATACCTTGTTATTAGATGGAATTTATGATTGCTTTTTCTATTTCTATTTTATTTCATATGTTAAAAACTATTGTCTGTAGATATTTGATGATCTAATATAATTCTGCTGTTAACCTATCTGACCTTGACTTCTTTATTGTTGGATGACTTTTATTACTATTTTATATGTCTTCACTTGTTTGGAGGGTCTGTATAGGTTGACTTCTTCACGGTTTAATGTTAGAGTCAATCCCAATGATCTCTTCTAAATTCCAGGGCAACCTTTCAAGAGATGGTATAACCTTTAACCATCCCACATCAATCATTAATCAAGAAAATATTCACAGACATGCCCACAGTCAATCATTGAGAAAATTTTTGATTGAGTCTCAGTTTTTCCAACTGATGCTAATTTATCTCCACTTCATAGAAACAGTGCATGCCCCTCCATGTAAAGTATATACATATACCTAAAATAGGAGTCCGTTTCTGTACCTGGTTCAATCATCTTCAGAGAGGCTTCTTCTGGTAGTTGATAGGAGCAGATGTAGAAACTCATAGACAAAAAGTAGAAAATAATAGAGCCCAAATTGGAAATATGTTCACTGCGTCCTTTCCCTGGAAGCTCAATAAACTCTGTGGAAGAAGGGTAGGAGACAGAAGGGTTGAAGACAACAGAAGAACACAGGCTACAGAATCAAGTAAGCAGGACATTTAGGAGCTCATAGAGGAGACTGAAGTGGCAATCAAGGAGGCTACATGGATCTATACTAGGTCCTCTGCATATATGTTATGGTTTGTTAACTTGGTGATTTTGTGGGAGTCCTTACAGTGGGTGTGGGTATATCTCTGACTCTTTTGCCTTCTGTTGCCAGTCTTTTCTTCCTATTATATTGTCTCTCTCAATCCTGTTATGAAGGTTTATGCCTGGTATTATTGTGTCATGTTCAGCTGTGTTCCATTGATACTCCTTGGTAACTTTTCTGAAGGTAAATTGAAGAGTGAAACTTAGAGAAAGTGAGGTGAAGGAAACTGGGAGAAATGGAGGTAGAGAAAGTTGTAGAGAGGATGTATTGTCGAAGAAAAGAATAAGTAAATATATCACAATAAAAATAGAAATCATACAGGTGGTGGTGGTGCATGCCTTTAATCCCAGAGCTAGGGAGGCAATTGCAGGCAGATCTCTGTGAGTTTGAAGCCAGCAGGTCTACAGGAGCTAGTTTCAGGACAGGCTCCAAAGCTACAGAGAAACACTGTCCTAAAAAAAATTACACACACACACACACACACACACACACACACACACACACACATATATATATATATATATATATATATATATATATGTATATATACATACATATATACATATACATATGCATATATTCTTCCAAATCCAATTCTTTTTAAAGTTTTGAATATTTACACTTTATTTTTGTTTATTAATTTTACAAATCAATCTCACTTCTTTTTCTCTCTCCTTATTTCACTACCCCTACCATCCTATCACACCACTACCAATCCACTCCTTGGAGATATTTTGGCCTTTCTCCCATGGGGAGTCAACAAACTCTTTCATCATTGCATTGAGGCTTGACCAAGTCCTTCCTCTGTTGTGTTTAGTTATCACTCTATAGGAAATGAGCTCCAAAAAGCCAGTTCTTTCATGTATTAAATATGGATTCTGGACCTACTTCCAGTATCCTGATCCACCCACTGTCACCTGCATTCAGGGATTCTAGTTCAGTCCTATGCAGATTGCACGGCTGTCAATCTGGAGTCAGTGAGCTGTCACTAGCTTGGGTCAGTTGTTTCTGTGGGTTTCCCCATCATGGTCTTGACGCCTTTGCTAATATTATCACTCCTCTCTCTCTTTGATGCTACTCCAGTAAGAGAAGTAAGATTCATTACAGAAATATTATTAATAATTTTGAATGAAAAGTCAGTATTTTGCATAATCAGAAGAAATGGTAAGAACAAAATGAAAACACAGCCTTGGGAATTGTTTAAGAAACTGAGAAAGCTGAATTCTTCCCTTCAGCATTTACAGGCATTAAGGATTTGAACACCTGGGATTACAGTGGCATTTCCATAATGAGTACTATTAAAAGCCTTGAATATTGGGCCACAGGGACACAAAGACTGTAGATGTATGTCTGTGATCTCTTTAGTTTTATTATACCAGTCATGAATGAATATCTAAGCTGTTTCCTAAAAATCATCCTTTTAAATGAAGAATCAGCTGACCCTTTGATTTTTTATGACCTTCACAAGTGTACATCTATAATCAACATTCAGGTGAGATGTTTATCATATTTCTTCTTTAATCTAATGAGACATCTGAAGTCCATATGAGTATGTATGGGCTATTAGCTGAATTTTTCATGTGGAAAGACTATAGTAAAATTTCTTACCAATATCTGTTATCCACCTGACACATGCTTATTCATATATCCACTAAAGCAAATCAGCCTGCATTCTAGTGGTCTCATGTTCTATACAAAAGCAGCACCAATTTCCTGTTTAACAAACCCATGTTTCTATTAGCAAACATGATGTCTGTTACTTAATACTGCAAATTTTGCTTTAATTATTGTTTCTACATTAGGGAGGATTTCATTCAAGGATTATTTGCTAGAGATTTTGTAATCAAGTTTCAGAGAATACATGGATTAATGAAAGAAATTTAATTATTAACAGATTTGCAGTCTAGAATTCAAAGAACAAGCTTATGAAGTTGATGGTACCTTTACAACTTCCTTTTCTTCTAGATTACTCAAAAACATGGGATCTGTCAACCAAACAGCTATTTCAGAATTCATTCTTCTGGGACTTAGTGAAGACCCAGCTCTGCAGCCTTTTATCTTCAGCCTCTTCCTGTTCATATATCTAATTACCACCTTAGGAAATCTGCTCATCATCCTGGCTGTGAAGTCTGACTCTCAACTACATACTCCCATGTATTTCTTTCTTTCCAACTTGTCTTTTAATGACATCTGTTTAATCACAACCACAATCCCAAATATGTTGGTCAATATCCAATCTCAGGATAAGACCATCACATACACAGGATGCCTCTCTCAGGTCTGTCTCATCTTGAATTTTGCTGGCATAGAAAACTGTCTTCTTGCAGTGATGGCCTATGACCGCTATGTTGCTATCTGTCACCCTCTGAAGTACACAGTTATCATGGATTCACATTTCTGTGTGATGTCGCTTCTCTGTTCTCTGTTCTTTAGTGTTACACATGCTTTATTCCACACTCTGATGATGCTGGTGCTGTCTTTCTGCACAGAAACAGAAATCCCCCACTTCTTCTGTGAGCTGGCTCAGATCATCAAACTTGCCTGTTCTGATAATTTCATCAATTATCTGCTTGTATACACGGTGTCTGTTGTGTTTTTTGGTATTCCTGTTTTGGGGATCCTTTTGTCTTATATTCACATTGTATCCTCTGTTTTAAAAATGTCGTCCTTGGGAGGAAAGTATAAAGCCTTTTCAACATGTGGGTCTCATTTGTCAGTTGTGTCCCTGTTCTATGGCACAGGCTTTGGAGTACACATTAGCTCTGCATTTACTGACTCTCCAAGGAAGACTGTAGTGGCTTCAGTTATGTACACTGTGGTCACTCAGATGCTAAATCCCTTTATCTATAGCTTGAGGAACAAAGACATGAAAAAAGCCTTCAGGAAAGTAATTAGTAGGATAACATCTCTTTTATAATATGTCATCATTATATCAAATACTTTAGAGTAAGAAAAATTTACCAAGCACTCTACATCAAGATGCTTGATATCTATCATATAAAACTTATATAACAAGTGTCACACATAATAATAATGTACGTTTTACCTTATTTTGAAACCAGGCATCCCTATATGTCTATCTCAGTGATTTAATATATGCTTTTCTAAAGAAAATGTATCTCTTGAGATCTTAACGTACTCACTCATAAGTGGTTTTTAAACATAAAACAAAGAAAACCAGCCCACAAATCATAATCCCAGAGAACTTAGACAACAATGAGTACACTAAGAGAGACATGCATAGAAATAATCTACATGGGAAGAAGAAAAAGACAAGATCTCCTGTGTAAATTGGGAGTATGGGGACCTTGGGGGAGGGTTGGAAGGGATGGGAAAGACAGGGAGGGGAGCAGAGAAAAATGTAGAACTCAATAAAGTGATTAAAATGATATGTTTACACTTCTGTTTTAATTTTATCAAAACCATTTTGTGCAATGCCTTAGAAGTAGATATAGTATAGACATTATCTTCCATCAAAATTTTAGTAATATTTGAGAATGATTTCATCTGATTTCACAGTTAAATCCTTATGTAGTGAACTATGGATTTATCTATATAGCATCAAAGAATTGAATTTTCATACACCAAGAAGCAAAGCTGTTAATTTTAAAGTAATTTTTATTAATTTTTAAAATTAAAATACTATTAAATTATTTTATATATATATTTATATTTATATATATATTTATATACGAGTATATCAGTCGATAGATAGATGATTAATAAATAAATAGATATATAGATAACCTGTTCAGTCTCTGTAATAGTCCTTGTATTACATAATTTCATGACTGAATCCAAGGCATTAGACAATGAATGGAGTGGTCTCTTCTTTGGAAAAAAAATGATTTCTCTTCCCCTCAGTGTACTTTAGCTGCCTCTAGTCATTTTTCTATGGTTGAGAACCTCTGAGATTTTACCAATTCCATTTTAGCATGCCTGTTGATATCATCCTTCTTCAGGTCATTATTAAGCAAGCAATATTAATGTCATGTTTAAGCAAGTCATCCTGTTTATCATCACATTTCTCATATTTCTAGGGAATACAGTCTCATAGCAATTTCTGTGTTCCACTGTTTCTAAGACTTTTTGTGCCATATCTTCCACAGTGATTCCCTAGCCTTAGGTGTAGGATTTAATCTGTAGATATATGAAGTGGGGGCTAACATTCTCTACATTTTGATGAATTTTGCTTTTTTATGCCTACATTCGTTGCAAAAGCATTTTCTATAATGAAGGGCTGAGGGTTATTTGAACTATTATGTGAATATAAGGATAAATATTGATGACTCAGTAAATATTTTTATTAAGTAAAGTGGTGGGTTTAGGCTATCCTTTAAGGTCCTGACCTCAGTAGTTTTGGGTAGTAGGCTAGGTTTTCAGTAAGAAGAATTACCTCCCTCTCATTGGGTAGAAAAATAAGTAACATTTTTTGTTCTGAAGCAACCATATATGTCATATTGTGATTTTTTAATGCTAAGATTATTCTAATTAGCAAGAAAAGGCTCAAGACATTTTTGAGGCACATTAATTTGTGCCCTGAAAAATGCTTTAATTTGTAAAGATAATAAATCTCAAATTAATAAAATCAAGCAAATAGGAAAGTTACCTTCTATTTTACATCAAGGAAAAGATTGTTTTGAAGAAATCATTAAGTTTTATTCAATCCTTTATTGAATGCACTCAATTCAATTCAACAATTAGCTATTTTCCAGACCATTAAGTAATTGTAGTAAAAAGAGTCACAATGGAACTTGGTGCCATAGATGGATCATTGAGCAGATTTTCCTGTGCCCTTGATAGTTAATGTCTCATTCCATAATACATAAAGACACAGAGAATGAGTACCTGTAGATTCATTCCAGGTTAATATGGTTTGATGGATCAAGATCCCCTGAAAAGTCATTGTGAACATGCCACAATAGATTTTACCCAATAAATGGCAGGAAGTAGTTGGGAGAGAACAACACCCAAATTTCCAAATATTGTTTATAAAGGGGGATATGCTATACATTTACATTCAAAGGGGGATATGCTATAGAGATTTGCATTGGTATGGATCTTGATTTATTAATACAAATTTAAAGTCATTTTGTTATATGTATATTTCTGCTCTCAAGGAACTGTGTTTGTACATCTCATTTAAAAAATGTAATGTAGAATTAAGAAATATAGGTTAATAGATATCATCTGTAACAGTCAAGCTTGTAGTCATGCTAGTTTTTCTAGACATATAGAGATATATTTTAGTTAGATATGTGATCTTCAAATATTTCAGAGAGCTTCAGTTTATGACAGTTAAAATGTTTAATGACTTAGGACTTTTTCATGATAATGAGAAACATCCACTTCTGGCCCAGGAAGCTTGGCATTGAAGAGGTGCCTTATGGATTTTGCTAGTCATTGGTCAAGAAGTACTCTTTCCTGGACTGCTTGATAGTATGCTATGTAAACAGGACATGCAGGACCCACAGAGAAATGACTGCTAAACTTGCCTAAAGGTGAGATGGTCCTTCAGGGTTCCTGTTTCATGAAAGAGTCTGCTAGACATTCTGCAGTACACTGAAGAAATTGACTGAAAAACTGCTAATATAGGCAGGACTGTCTTTGAAATTTCTTGCTTCATAAAACTCTACTAGATATTATAGGCCTATAGGCTGAGGATGGATGGTCCAATGGTACAGAAGAACTTTGGGCAAAAGTCCAGACAATATGATGTCTCTGACGATTCTAGAGATTTGGAAGTTGCTTACAATGCACTTCCTATTTACTTAGGTAATACTATATCCTTCTGGAGTATTTGATGGAGTCAAAGAATATATAGATATAGTTTTCCTTACTTATTATATAATATGAAGTAGATATAAATATTGTAGCTGTAATTCTTGCTTGATGTCTGTTTTGTTATATCTAATTTTTCTGTGTTAAAGTTAAAACTGTCCTTTTTATTTAAAGAGAAAAGGGGAGGTGATATGTGATTCCACTCTGTATGGTATGAATACCATTGATTAATAAAGAAACTAGGCCTATGATAAGGTAGAATAGAGCTAGGTGGGGAAAACTAAACTGAATGCTGGAAGAAAGGAGGCAGAGTCAAGGAGAAATCATGGAGCCACCGCCAGAGATAGACATGCTGAAACCTTACTGGTAGGCCAGAAGCATCATGGTAAAGTATAAAATAATGGAGATGGGTTAATTATAAATGTAAGAGCTAGTTAGCAATATGTTTAAGTAATTGCCCAAATAACAATTACATTAACAGTTCTGTAAGGTTATTTTGGGAGTCTGGGCAGCTGGGAAACGAACAAGCAGCCTTCTTACAACACACATACATGGATGTCGTGAGATATTTGTACACTGTATGAAGTTGTATGGTTATGACTATGTAATAAAAAGCTGAAAGGCAATAGCTATGCAGGAGGTATAATTAGAACTTTTGGGCATAGAGAGGAAGTAGGAAGTAGGCATGGATATGATCATATTTTGTAAGAGGTGTGGAGGTATGTGTACTCATAGATTAAAGGAACTTGGAACACTAAACACACATGTTTCTTCCTTCAAGAAAAGAAAAGCATGACCTGATATAATGCAGAAGGCAAGGAGCAGATTGCTTAATAGCCTGGCAATCTTTGGAGTATTGAACCCTTCTCAAAATCTGTATTATAAGCTTGTTTATCTCATTTAATCTATAGAAATTTATGGAGGAGTCATGTGTAATTTACAAAGAGTTTCGATGTTTCACTTCAGATCCTTATTTAGTTTACTTTTTTCTAGAAAATTTATGTACGCTTTATTGTACACCTGACATTGAGTTACTTACCAATAGGAAAGTTTTACCAAATTGTGCTGTGTTAAAATATGCCTGAAATAAATTAGTTTGTTTTATTTTAACAAAACTTTGAACCAAGACTGACTACTGAGCTGTATTGAACTTAGATGCCTACTTGTATCCCATGGATTATCACTCTGCTGACTGTAGATGTTGGAGAGACTTCCCATACAATATTTCATTTTATGCATGAATAAAATTCTCAAAAGTAAAAAAAGAAAAAAATCAAGTATAGTTTGCCATTTTTTCCACAAGCAAAATTGAATATACTTGGCATTAACAATGACACCATAAAAAAATTGAGATTATAATGTGAATACAATAATCTTGATTTTTTTCCTTTTTCTTGTTTATGTACTACAGTGTTTAATCTTTGAACATATATTAACAACTATTAAATATGAATCCACAACAAAGGATAAGATTCATGTAGCTAAAGCAACAAAGAAGTTTTAGTTTTGAAATTACGTAGGAAATATTATAGATTTGAGAAAAACAGATTCTAGAATGAAGTTCAGATTGAAATGTGCTTATACGTTGTCTTACTTAGGACTTATAGAAGACATTGTTAATAGGAACTTTTAATTCATTTTGTAAAGTCTGGCTTCAAACCCACTATATAATTACAGGAAAGGAATATCAATAATTAGACCTTCAACATTCTTAATATTCTCGTTATTCAAGATGTAGATAACTAGATAGAGTATTTGAGGAGTCCTGATATACATTGTTTCTTTTTTATTATTTTTTTCATTTTTTTAATTAAAAATTTCCACCCCCTCCTCACCTCCCATTTCCCTACCCCTCCCACATTCCTCCTTCCCCTGTCTCTCAAGTCCAAAGAGCAGTCAGGGTTCCCTGTCCTGTGGGAAGTCCAAGGTCCAGCCCTCTCCATCCAGGTCTAGGAAGGTGAGCATCCAAACAGACTAGGTTCCCACAAAGCCAGTACATGCAGTAGGATCAAAACCCAGTGCCATTGTCCTTGGCTTCTCATCAGCCCTCATTGTCCGCC
Source organism: Microtus oregoni (assembly GCF_018167655.1). Classification (NCBI taxonomy): domain Eukaryota; kingdom Metazoa; phylum Chordata; class Mammalia; order Rodentia; family Cricetidae; genus Microtus; species Microtus oregoni. The sequence continues at coordinate 36,396,328 of NW_024543067.1, forward strand.
ATGTTCAGAGAGTCCGGTTTTATCTGATGGTTTTTCAGTCCCAGTCACGCTGGCCTTGGTGAGCTCCCATTAGATCAGCCCCACCGTCTCAGTGGGTGGGTGAACCCCTCGCAATCCTGACTTCCTTGATCATGTTCTCCCTCCTTCTGTTCCTCATTTGGACCTTGGGAGTTCAGTCCAGTGCTCCAATGTGGGTCTCTGTCTCTATCTCCACCCATCACCAGATGAAGGTTCTATGGTGGTATTCAAGATATTCATCAGTGTGGCTATAGGATCTGGCCATTTCATCTCCTCAGCTGCCCAAGTACTAGCTGGGGACATCTCATTGGAACCTGAGTCTCTTGCCAACCCTAAAATGGCTCCCTTAATTAAGAAATATACTTCCCAGCTCCCATATCCACCCTTCCTTCATCCCAACCATCCCATTCACCCAAGATCTCCCCATCCTCCCCTTCTCACTTTTCTCTCCTCATCACCCCTTACCCCCATCCTACCCCACCCCCAAGATCCCAATTTTTGGCCGGCAATCTTGTCTACTTCCAATATCCAAGAGGATAACTATATGTTTTTCTTTGGGTTCACCTTCTTTTTTAGCTTCTCTAGGATCACAAATTATAGGCTCAATGTCCTTTATTTATGGCTAGAAACCAATTATGAGTGAGTACATCCCATGTTCATCTTTTGGGATGTGGGTTACCTCACTCAGGATAGTGTTTTCTATTTCCATCCATTTGCATGCAAAATTCAAGATGTCATTGTTTTTTACCGCTGAGTAGTACTTTAATATGTATATATTCCACACTTTCTTCACCCATTCTTCCATTGAAGGTCATCTAGGTTGTTTCCAGGTTCTGGCTATGACAAATAATGCTGCTATGAACATAGTTGAACAAATGCTTTTGTAGTATGATAGGGCATCTTTTGGGTATATTCCCAAGAGTGGTATTGCTGGATCCTGGTGTAGGTTGATCCCGAATTTCCTGAGAAACTGCCACACTGCTTTCCAAAGTGGTTGCACAAGTTTGCATCCCCACCAGCAATGGATGAGGGTACCCCTTACTCCACATCCTCTCCAGCAAAGGCTATCATTGGTGTTTTTGATTTTAGCCATTCTGACAGGTGTAAGATGATATCTCAAAGTTGTTTTGATTTGCATTTCCCTGATCCCTAAGGAGGTTGAGCATGACCTTAAGTGTCTTTTTGCCATATACATTGTTTCTAACAGCACATTTTTCAAAAGAAGAGTTAGTAACTGGATAAATAATGTATACAATAAAACCTATTTCATAAAACAAGGTTATCACTAAGGGGTAAGAACCATAGGTAGAATGGGCCTTATACATTCCCTGTGATGATGGCATTTTCAAAGCAGAGGAGACAATTTTAATATAAGCTAGAATAATACCTGTCTTAGGTATTAAGATAAAATAAGATACCCACTATATACCAAAATGTTATTGATCCCACATTGGTCCCACAGCAGCCCAGATCCAGGTCCTGAGACAAAGAAGGGGCTTTGATGTGAAGAAATGAATTGTTAAACCACCAGATAAGTTTCACACAAGTGAACAGCCCCTAATTGTTCCAGTCACCTTTATTTATACATAAAACAAGCATGGCATGTCTTTCCATTCTAACATATAAGTTTTATGCATCCTCCAATATCAACCTACAGCAAAAACAAATATTTCAAATATGTATTATTTTTCCTCCAAACTTCTACACTAAAAACACTTTTATATCAAAAACAACACTTATCCTTTTTCTAGTCTGGGAAATATTTAGGCAGGTATATTCTTTCATTACAAAACTAAAAGATGATTGATGTAGGCATACCTTTTGAAGAACAACAATCTTATTAACAACTTAACATAGCATATTTCCAGAAATCGGGGCCATCTCCCTCCAAATCTCTCAGCACTGAGTCAGAACAGTTCCTGAGGTCTGGAGTGGCATCTGGTATCCCCAGACAAGAAAGCTGAGAACCAAAGAATTTTAAAAGAAAATATTAGAAAAAAAATGGAGTTTTTTGAGAATTATCAATTCTGTTCCATGTTCCATGCATGGTTGACAAACTAACATTAAAACTGCCAAGACAATCATAAATATTATTAGAGAAAAGACCTGCGCAAGCAACGTGTATCTTTTTTTGAGACAGGGTTTTTCTGTAGTGTTGGATCCTGTCCTGCAAGCAACATGTTCTTAGCAGTATTCTGTGCTATCCCTTCAAGAATATTGGCATTAGAGTTGCTGAGGAATCCCATCAGGACCAGTGAGTGTGTGCTATCCAGGGGCGGCGGTCCCGGAAGAGAGCACAAACCCCCTCCCCCAGCTCCTTCTGCAGGGCTGTCTTTCTTTCGCACGACCCAGCACCCCCAGCACCCCTCCCCAACCCTGCCCTGCTGTATGCTAGGACCAGTGCTCAACTTTAGTTTTAAGCTCCTAAACTAAGGCGACCCACCCAGAGCCGTGAGTGCCTGCCTACCGGGCAGGCCTCAGGGTCCCCTGTAAGGGAGCCGGGCACCTTCAGCTCCAGCGCCAGGCTTCCTGCGCACTCCTGGATACCCCCCCCCCACTTGCTCCATTCATCCTGTTGGCCCTGGATCATTGGGCTACTGGCGGGCCTGTTTAGTTGCTGAGGAATCCCATCAGGACGGTTGCTGAGGAATCCCATCTGGACGGGAACGGTTCCTGCTTCTACACTGAAGAGATATACCCAGAGAGTCAATCACAGCAAAGACTGGACCAAGAGACCAGGCCTCTCCTGGCTCCATTTGAAGGAAGAGATGGGAAGGCGCCAATACAAGAATTCCTCCAACAATCTGAAAGGCAACATGACACCACCAGAAACCAGGGATCCCGAAATAAGAAGAATTGTACACCCTACTCCTGAAGAAATAGAAGAAATCGACTCAAAAGTGAACTATATGAAAATAATAGAGGACCTTAAACAGGAGGTGAAAAACTGCCATAAACAATTAGAGATTACAAACAAAAAGGTAGAGGAAATGAATAAATCGCTCAAAGACACGCAAGAAAACCAAGAGAAACAAGATAAAGCAATCAAACAGGTTAGGGAAGTGGTTCAAGACATGAAGAATGAAATGGAAGCAATGAAGAAAGCACAAACCGAGGGAAGACTGGAGATGGAAAATCTGGGTAAACGAACAGGAATGACAGAAACAAGTACTAACAACAGATTACAAGAGATAGAGGAGAGACTATCAGACACTGAAGATACCATAGAGAAAATAAACACACTGATCAAAGAAAACAGCAAAACCAACAAATTCTCATCACAAAACATTCAGGAAATTTGGGACACAATAAAAAGACCAAACCTAAGAATAATTGGAGTAGAAGAAGGAGAAGAAGTGCAGCTCAACGGTACAGAAAATATACTTAATAAAATTATAGAAGAAAACTTTCCCAACCTGAAGAAAGAGGTACCTATGAAGGTTCAAGAAGCACACAGAACACCAAATAGGCTGGATCAAAAAAAAAACATCCCCTTGCCATATAATAATCAAAACACAAAATATACAGAATAAAGAAAGAATATTAAGAGCCGCAAAGGAAAAAGGCCAAGTTACTTATAAAGGTAAACCTATCAGACTTACACCTGACTTCTCTATGGAAACCATGAAAGCCAGAAGGTCCTGGATAGATGTACTGCAAAAATTAAGAGATCATGGATGCAAGCCCAGACGACTATATCCAGCCAAGCTTTTGTTCACTATAAATGGAGAAAACAAAATTTTCCAGGATAAAAACAAATTCAAACAATACGTAGCCACAAATCCAGCCTTACAGAAAATTATAGAAGGAAAATCACTAACCAAGGAGTCCAACAATGCCCACAATAACTCAGTCATCTAGAGACCTTTCACCAGCGCAACTCAAAGAAGGGAAACACACAAACTCTACTACTAAAAAAGTGACCGGAGTTAACAACCACTGGTCATTAATATCACTTAATGTCAATGGGCTCAGCTCACCTATAAAAAGGCACAGGCTAAGGGATTGGATACGAAAACAGGATCCAATGTTCTGCTGTCTACAAGAAACACACCTCAACCACAAAGACAGGCACCTACTCAGAGTAAAGGGCTGGGAAAAGGCTTATCAAGCAAATGGAGCTAAGAAACAAGCAGGTGTGGCCATACTAATTTCTAACAAAGTTGACTTCAAACTTAAATCAATCAGAAGAGATGGAGAGGGACATTTTATACTCATAACAGGAACAATTCATCAGGATGAAGTCTCAATCCTGAATATCTATGCCCCGAATATAAAAGCGCCCACATATGTAAAAGAAACATTACTAAAACTCAAGGCAGCCATCAAACCACACACACTAATAGTAGGAGACTTCAACACTCCTCTCTCACCAATGGACAGGTCAATCAAACAGAAACCTAACAGAGAAATTAGAGAATTAATGGAGGTAATGAAGCAAATGGACTTAACAGACATCTATAGATTATTCCACCCGAATAGGAAAGAATATACCTTCTTCTCTGCAGCTCATGGAACCGTCTCGAAAATTGACCACATACTCGGTAACAAAGCTAACTAACACAGTTACAAAAAAATATTAGTAACCACCTGTGTCTTATCAGATCACCATGGATTAAAGTTAGAATTCAACAACAATGCTACCCCCAGAAAGCCTACAAACTCATGGAAACTGAACAGTCAACTTCTGAACCATACCTGGATTAAGGAAGAAATAAAGAAAGAAATTAAAGTCTTCCTTGAATTCAATGAAAATAAAGAAACAACATACTCGAACTTATGGGACACTATGAAAGCAGTGCTAAGAGGAAAGTTCATCGCACTAAGTGCCCACTTAAAGAAAACAGAGAAAGCACATATTGAAGACTTAACAGCCCACCTGAAAGCTCTAGAAAAAAAAAGAAGCAGACTCACCTAGGAGGAGTAGAAGATTGGAAATAATCAAACTGAGGGCTGAAATCAACAAAATAGAAACACAGAAAACAATACAAAGAATCAATGAAACAAAAAGCTGGTTCCTGGAGAAAATCAACAAGATTGATAAACCCCTATCCAAACTAATCAAACGGCAGAGAGAGAATACGCAAATTAATAAGATCAGAAATGAAAAGGGGGACATAACCACAGACACAGAGGAAATTCAGAGAATCATCAGATCATATTACAAAAGCCTGTATAACACAAAACTGGAAAATGTAAAAGAAATGGACACTTTTTTAGATAAATACCATATACCAAAGTTACACCAGGACCAGGTGAACAATCTAAAGAGACCTGTCAGTCGCGAAGAATTAGAAGCTGTTATCAAAAACCTCCCTACCAAAAAAAGCCCAGGACCAGATGGTTTCAATGCGGAATTCTACCAGAACTTCCAAGAAGAGCTAATACCCATACTCCTTAATGTATTCCACAATATAGAAACAGAAGGGTCATTACCTAATTCCTTTTATGAAGCTACAGTTACTCTGATACCAAAACCACACAAAGACTCAACCAGGAAAGAGAATTACAGGCCAATCTCACTCATGAACATCGACACAAAAATCCTTAACAAAATACTGGCAAACCGAATCCAAGAACACATGAGGAAAATTATCCATTATGATCAAGTAGGCTTCATTCCTGAGATGCAGGGCTGGTTCAACATACGAAAATCTATCAATGTAATCCAGCATATAAATAAACTGAAAGAAAATAACCATATGATCATCTCAGTAGATGCTGAAAAAGCATTCGACAAAATTCAACATCCATTTATGTTAAAAGTCTTGGAGAGATTAGGGATACAAGGGTCAAACCTAAATATAATAAAAGCTATATACAGCAAGCCGACAGCTAACATCAAATTAAACGGAGAGAATTAATCAAAGCCATCCCGCTTAACTCAGGAACACGACAAGGATGTCCACTCTCTCCATACCTCTTCAATATAGTACTTGAAGTTCTAGCAATAGCAATAAGACAACATAATGGGATCAAGGGGATTCGAATTGGAAAGGAAGAAGTTAAACTTTCGTTATTCGCAGATGATATGATAGTGTACATAAGCGACCCCCAAAACTCCACCAAAGAACTTCTACAGCTGATAAACACCTTTAGTAATGTGGCAGGATACAAGATCAACTCCAAAAAATCAGTCGCCCTCTTATACACAAAGGATAGGGAAGCAGAGAGGGAAATCAGAGAAGCTTCACCATTCACGATAGCCACAAACAGCATTAAATATCTTGGGGTAAATCTAACCAAGGAAGTGAAAGATCTATTTGACAAGAACTTTAAGGCATTGAAGAAAGAAATTGAAGAGGATACCAAAAAATGGATGGATCTACCTTGCTCTTGGATTGGGAGGATCAACATAGAAATATGGCAATTCTACCTAAGGCAATTTATAGATTCAATGCAATCCCCATCAAGATCCCATCAAAATTCTTCACAGATCTGGAGAGGACAATAATCAACTTTATATGGAAAAACAAAAAACCCAGGATAGCCAAAACAATCCTATACAATAAAGGATCTTCTGGAGGCATTACCATCCCTGACTTCAAACTCTATTACAGAGCTACAGTAATGAAAACAGTGTGGTACTGGCATAAAAACAGAGAAGTCGACCAATGGAATCGTATAGAAGACCCGGATTTTAACCCACAAACCTATGAACACCTCATTTTTGATAAAGGAGCTAAAAGTATACAATGGAAGAACGAAAGCATCTTCAACAAACGGTGCTGGCACAACTGGATGTCAACCTGTAGAAGAATGAAAATAGACCCACATCTTTCACCGTGCACAAAACTCAAGTCCAAATGGATTAAAGACCTCAATATCAGCCCGAACACACTGAAAAGGATAGAAGAGAAAGTGGGAAATACCCTACAACAGATGGGCACAGGAGATTGCTTCCTATGTATAACCCCAGAAGCACAGACATTAAGAGCAACATTGAATAAATGGGACCTACTAAAACTGAGAAGCTTCTGCAAAGCAAAGGACACTGTCACTAAGACACAAAGGCAACCCACTGACTGGGAGAAGATCTTCACCAACCCCTCAACAGACAAAGGTCTGATCTCCAAAATATATAGAGAACTCAAGAAACTAGACTTTAAAATGCTAATTAACCCAATTAAAAAATGGGGCACTGATCTGAACAGAGAATTCTCATCAGAAGAAGTTCAAATGGCCAAAAGACACTTAAGGTCATGCTCAACTTCCTTAGCAATCAGGGAAATGCAAATCAAAACAACTTTGAGATATCATCTTACACCTGTGAGAATGGCTAAAGTCAAAAACACCAACGATAACTTTTGATGGAGAGGTTGTGGAGGAAGGGGTACCCTCATCCATTGCTGGTGGGAATGCAATCTTGTGCAACCACTATGGAAGTCAGTGTTTCGGTTTCTTAGGAAATTCGGGATCAACCTACCCCTGGACCCAGCAATACCACTCTTGGGAATATACCCAAGAGATGCCCTATCATATGACAAAAGCATTTGTTCAACTATGTTCATAGCAGTATTATTTGTAATAGCCAGAACCTGGAAACAACCTAGATGCCCTTCAATGGAAGAATGGATGAAGAACGTATGGAATATATACACGCTAGAGTACTACGCTGCGGTAAAAAACAATGACTTCTCGAATTTTGCATGCAAATGGATGGAAATAGAAAACACTATCCTGAGTGAGGTATCCCAGACCCAAAAAGATGAACATGGGATGTACTCACTCATAATTGGTTTCTAACCATAAATAAGGGTCACGGAGTCTACAATAGGTGAATCTAAAGAAGCTAAGTAAGAAGGGGAACCCAAGGAAAAACATATAGTTATCCTCTTGGCTAAGGGAAGTAGACAAAATTGCCGGGGAGAAAATTGGGATCTTGGGGTGGGGTGGGTTGGGGGTAAGAGGAGATGGGGAGAGAAAAGTTAGAAGGGAAGGAGGTCGGGCCTTGGGAAAGCAGGAGGATTGGGATAAAGGAAGGTTGGACAGGGGAGCACGGAACCACAATTCTTAGTTAAGGGAACCACTTTAGGGTTGGCAAGAGACCTGACCCTAGAGGGGCTCCCAGGTGCCCAAGCTGAGGTCCCCAGTTAGTTCCTTGGGCAGTTGAGAATAGGGAACCTGAAATGACCCTATCCTTGAGCAATACCGACGAATATCTTGCATATCATCATAGAACCTTCATCTGGTGATGGATGGAGATAGAGACAGAGAACCACACTGGAGCACTGGACTGAGCTCCCAAAGTCCCAATGAGGAGCAGAAGGAGGGAGAACATGAGCAAAGAAGTCGGGACCACGAGGAATGCACCCACCCACTGAGACAGTGGAGCTGATCTATTGAGAGCTCACCAAGACCGGCTGGACTGTGACTGAAAAAGCAAGGGATAAAACTGGACTCTCTGAACATGGCGAACAATGAGGGCTGATGAGACGCAAAGGACAATGGCACGGGGGTTTGATCCTACGTAATGTGATGGCTTTGTGGGAGCCCAGCCAGTTTGGATGTTCACCTTCCTAGATATGGACGGAGGTGGGAGGTCCTAGGTCTTACCACAGGGCAGAAAACCCTGACTGCTCTTTGGACTGGAGAGGGAGGGGGAAAGGAGTGGGGGGACGGGGAGAAGGGTGGGAGGAGGGTGCGTAGGGGGGGAGGAGGGGAAGGGAAATGGGAGGCTGGGAGGAGGTGGAAACTTGTTTTTTTTCTCCTTTTCTCAATAAAAAAAAAGAATATTGGCATTAACATTTTTTGTAAGTCTGGTACAATTCTGTAAAAGAGCTCTGTGTGAAAACCATCTGTCTTTTCACCTTTTGAATGATGGGAGATATATTGGTGACTGTTTCTCTTTCATTAGGACATATATGATTGTTTAAATTCCTTATGTGATCTTGATCTAACTTTAAAGGTAGTATATATTGAGGAAATTATCCATTACATTTAGATTTTCCAGTTTGGTGAAGTACTGATTTTAAAATACAGCCTTTGGATTCTCTGGAATTATTTTTCTCTCTATTGTCTTGCTTACCTTTTTATTTCTAATGTTATTAATACGGATATTCTACCTCCATGTGTTAGTTAATTTGGATGAGTGATTTTATTGATCACCTCAAAGAATCAGTTATTTGTTCATTAATTCTTTGTATTTTTTGTTTCTATTTTATTGATTTTAGATCTGAGTTGATTATTTATTACAATCTTTCCATTAATATATGAGTTTTTCTTTTGTTCTGGTGTTTTCAAGTGTGATTTAAGTTGTTAGTATGACATTTCTTTGACTTACTTTTATGTAGATACAGTGCTGTAAACTTGCCTCTAAGAACATCATTCATTTTGTGTCCTGGAAGTGTTGTATATTCATTTTCTATAGTGATATTTTGTTTATGATCTTACAATTTAAGCTTGCCTGTAGATTATAGTCAAGAAGCAAGTCACACTATTCAGTCATAAAGGCCAGGTAGTGATTGTACAGAACTTACCTCTCAGCAGCCACACTGGTTAGTTATAGAGACCAGACAGTGGTGATTCACGACTTTAATACCAGCATTATAAAGGAATATAAGATGAGATGAAACAATAACTTGCTCTCATTTCAGTCTGAAGATTTCAAAGAGGTGAAATCTCTCTATTGGCTTGGCTTCTTTGCTTTTCTAGTCTTTAGGTTGGACCCCAATATCTAGCAGGGTTCAAAATTCATGTTACATCTCCCCTTCTCCTTCTGTTCAGAAAGGGGTAGGCATACCATGAATATTAACACAGCATTTTATATCAAGTTACTGTGGTAAGACTAAACACCTCCCTTTGTATCTGTGCCCTTCATTTGGACATCTTGGAAAACCAGATCCCAGTTGCTGGGCTGGTACCTGATTGAGCCTGGAAAGGTGGTACCAGCTATGAAGTTCCAGGAGCTTGGGAGATGGCTTACCAGATCATAAAATGATGTGTTCTTCAGGAATACCAGAGCTATCATATCTGCCGTTTTCCGGAGGTGGTAGATGTCTCTATCTATCCTGTGAAAGTGTCAAGAAGAATTAGGAAATAGCAGAGCTTTATATGAATGAGCATATGGGTAAAGTCAACCTGCCAGTTCTTGCCTTGTTTGTGTCCTTGAATCTGGTTTAGAGACTGGTGTCTTTGGAGGGCCCCCTGTGTGTTAGGCTTGACACTCTTACTGGGAACATACCTGTAAAACAGCTACAGTATTTTTTTTCCTTGGTTTTATAGCAAAATGCTTTGACTTTGGGTTAAAAGATATGAGCATTTTTCCTTGGGCCTGTTTTCAGCCACATGAAACACCCTTTTAAATCTAAATTCACTGAACAAAAAAGATTGAGAGAGTGGAGGAGGAGAAGGAGGGAGTTGAACATGCCTGCATGGCTCCATAACTTCTCTAATCCTAACCTGTCTCTAAAAGCTGGAACCAGTAAAAGCAACAAAAATTTAAGGACTCCTGAAAACTGTTTGTAGACAGTGCTCTCTGACAGTTCGTTAAAACTATGTCTATCAGTGTTAAAACTCTAAACTGTAGCAAGGGACTGCTTGTTCTTCCCGGTTGCCTAGCTAGCCTACACCCGAAATAGTCACACAGAAACTGTATTAATTAAATCACTGCTTGGCCCACTATCTTTAGCATCTTATTGGTTAACTCTTACATCTTAATACAACCCATTTCTTGTAATAAGTATATTGCCACGTGGCAGTGGCTTATCGGGCAACATTCCAAGCCTCTTTTCCTGGTAGCTCCATGGCATTCCTCTGTCTCTGCCTCCTTTCTCCCAGCATGCCATTTAGTTTTCCCCACCTATCTAAATTCTATTCTACCCTATCAGAACAAGTCAGTTTCTTTATTCATTAGCCAATGAAAGAAACACATAGACAGAAGGACCTCCTACACCACTAAAAATCTAAAGTTACATCTGAAACCTCTTTACCTGTGTTACAAAGCCTGTAAATGAGACACATCTCTCAGCACTTGTAACAGGAAACTTAACTAATAAACCAATGGCCTACTAAGCTGGTGGTAGTCTTCAGGTATGGGGATCAGAGAAGAGCTATTAAGCTATTTAAGTTCCCTAGTCATCAAACGAGATCAGATCTCAAAAGGATAAGCAGAAGTAAGACAGTTTTCTAGCTATCTAGTCAGTCCTAGGTTTCTTTGTCACTATGCAGGACAGAAATTCCAAAGGCATTACCAGTCTTCAGTTGTCAAACCCAGAAAAACTGAGAGGCTTACCTGTAAGGTAGGAATTTGGGGGAAGTGACCAACCTTGTCTTGGAAAAGTGGGGCAATTGATTCCTCACTGTCCTGTTGGTCCAGTCTGGGCAGGGTCTGGCAATGGTGTATAGTGTGAAACAGTTGTTTGCTACTTGGCTGGCTTTGCCACATTCAAAGCAAGCCTCTGGCTGGAAGTTCCTCTGGGGCCTTCATTGAAGGAGATAAAGGATGCAGCTCAGAACTGGAATATCTCTATAAGCATTTTTTTATTAAAAATTTCTGCCTCCTCCCCGCCTCCCTTTTCCCTCCCCCTACCCCCACTATCCACCCCCCACTCTCCTCCCCCTCCCTCTCCAGTCCAAAGAGCAGTCAGTGTTCCCTGCCCTGTGGGAAGTCCAAGGTCCTCCCCCCTCCATCCAGGTCTAGGAAGGTGAACATCCAAACAAACTAGGCTCCCACAAAGCCAGTACATGCAGTAGGATCAAAACCCAGTGCCATTGTCCTTGGCTTCTCATCAGCCCTCATTGTCTGCCATGTTCAGAGAGTCCGGTTTTATCCCATGCTTTTTCAGTACTAGTCCAGCTGGCCTTGGTGAGCTCCCTTTAGATCAGCCCCACCCTCTCGGTGGGTGGGTGCCCCCCTCACTGTCCTGACTTTCTTGCTCATGTTCTCCCTCCTTCTGATCCTCATTTGGCATCTTGAATTTTGCATGCAAATGGATGGAAATAGAAAACACTGTCCTGAGTGAGGTAACCCAGACCCAAAAAGATGAACATGGGATGTACTCACTCATAACTGGTTTTTGGCCATAAATAAAGGACATTGAGCCTATAATTCACGATCCTAGAGAAGCTAAATAAGAAGGTGAACCCAAAGAAAAACATATAGTTATCCTCCTGGATATTGAAAGTAGACAAGATTGCTGGGCAAAAATTGGCAACTGGGGGGTGGGGAGGAATGGGGAAAAAGGGAGACGGGGAAAGTTTTTTTATTAAAATGCCATGTTCTCAAATTTCTGAGTCACTTGAGGATCAAGGTATAATTATCAGTTAGGTATATCTGAATTAGACAAATGTTTAGTCTTAGTTTGGGGAGCATATTTAAGTTTGAAGGGGGATGCTGAAAAGAAATGCCACACTTGTTCAGAATCGAATATAATATAGGGTTATTTATTCAGGGGTAGACTCACAGATCATAATTCTCTGCTTGAACAGGGAATCTATCAGCCAAAAGTGAGGAAGGGAGCACATGCTTTACAATGGCATTTATACTGTAAGAGGCCATGCCCAAGTGGTTACTTAAGGGCTACTAGCTGAAGGATTTTCCTACAGCATAAGTTAAATCTGGACATACAGTTTGACAAAAGCAAGAAGATTAAACATAAATTTTAAGTTGGTCTTTTTTTTAGATTGGAATAGACCTTAACAAAGGAGAGACCCTTTGTCAGATTGTTTAGGAATCATAAAATAGCAATAGCAAGTCTCTGATGTTCAATGTGATCTTTAGACATAGAACATAATCATCATGTGTAGAAGCAAAACCAAGTTTTAACATTGTTATAAAATCTGGTGTATGGAGGTGCAGCTCCAATACTTCAGTAAACCAGCATTGTTTTGAACCTTTTCTTTCATCAACCTTGCCTTTAGGACAGGGAAGATATTATCATATAGAAATCTATCCTAATTCAAAATAACTTGGAGATCTAATGGCTCCTAGTGTACCCATTTCCATGTGGTAAAATGGCAGTGAAGGTATATGAACTTCTCTATCCTTACTTATCAGGACGACAAATCATGTAATTATAATTAATGGTGGGTGCTCAAGTATTGTTTCCACACCAAATATGTGATGTATTGGATTCCCAGTTATTGGGCTCATCTGATCATGCAATAAGCTGAATCAGACCAAATTAATAAACACAGACTTAATAAATAGAACAGAGTGAAGCAACTCCCAGGTGACTTTCTGGAAGGCAGGAGAGAGAGTATGTGGCAGGTCTGGTGACAAGGTCTTAAACAGACTGTAGGCAGTCAGGAGCAATTCCAGGGACGGAGCTGCCAATAGTGGGCTTTTTGGAGTATGGGGTCTTGAATGGGAGAAGTGGAACTGAAACAGAGCTTCCCAACATAAGGAGCTATAGTTAAGGGATTATATAAATCTGGGAAGAGACTTTGAACTTTGGAGTTTAAAACATTGTTAAGATAGTAATAGACTTTGGGGAATTCGAAGGTGTACTAAATGAAGTTTTCATTATGATATTGTTATAAACTTATGGTAGTAAGGGGGTGAAATGTGGTAGTTTCAAAATAATTGATCCTCTTAAGTTTATAGGGAGTGGCAATATGAGGAGGTGTGACTTTGTTGGAGGTGTTGCCTTGTGAAAGGAAGAGTGTCATTGTATGGGTGGCCTTTGATGTACCATTTATGCTCAAATCAGACCCAGTATTTCAGTAGACTTCCGGTCATCTTTGGATTTAATGTTGACCCTTGGACATTCTCAGTTCCTTCTCCAGCACTAAGTTCGTCCGCATGCTGCCATGTCTTTACATGATGATAATGGACTAAACATCTGGAACTGTAAGCCATGCAATTAGATGTTTTCCTTTGTAAGAGTTGCTGTGGTCATAGTGTCTCCTCAGAACAGTGGAAACCCTAAATAAGACAGAGACATATTGCCCTGACTGTCACTACTTGTTTTTATGCAGGTATCTAGGGGCATGACACTTGGAAAAATGTAAGTCTAGGTGCTGATATCTGGTCTTGTCTTCACAGGGCTAATGTTTTGTACCTTGTTTTTGTGTCCAAATCTAGTTTTTAGGAGATTTGTGGTGGATATGTGTTGCCTTTAGGAAAATCTCCTCCTTATAGGTATGGAAACTAGGAGTTCCCAAGAAAAAATATGTTTCTGGTTATTTTGTCCTGAGACTTAGAAATTAGTGTGTGCTGGGGGTATTTGAATGACATCATAATTATTCTGTTCTAGCAGGATGTACTTACTTAGTCCCCTCAAAAATAGGGCAGAGTGAGGAGAGATCACATAACAATGAATATCGTTGTTACAGCCCTGATCATGATATTTTATGGATGGGATATGAAATACTTTGGAACTTAGGACTAAGAAGTTGATTGAACACTCTATGCAGTGTTTAAGGTGCCATCCTAGGAAAACTCACGGAAGAGATAGTGCAGGCAGCTAGGGGGACTATCAGGCCTAATTCAAGATGTTTCAGAGAGAACACTATTAGTAATTCAACTACAGACCTTTCCTAATTTTGAAGCAAGGAATGTAACTGATTTCCGCCTATAGCCTGAGATTCTTCCTGAGGGTAAATCAATGTGTAGTGGATGAATTTTCTTGAAAAAGGACATTTCAAGTCATTGTAATACTACCTTTGCTTTGTGACTATTAACAAATTACTTTTTTTCAGGTTTACAATGAAACAGCATGTGGGGGAAAAAAGAAATACAAAATATATAGTTAGGGAAGAAAAAGAGTACCAAGTAATTTAATGTTGGAACTTTTGCTTGTGCTGAGAGAGATAATAAAATTAAGGAAAACCCAAGTAAAAATGGAATAAGTGGAAAGAACCCAGTGGAGCAATAACCCTCACATCCAAGGTATCAACTTAAAAATAAAAGGCCTGAGCAACTTTTTTTTGTTCTGCAAGAGCAAAAGCAAAAGAAAGCTTCTGCAAACGAGACTCAATAGGTTTGTGCTCCATTTCAATCAGTCACTTAAACTTGGCAGTGTTTATCATGTGGGTCTGTCTTTAGAATCATGAAAGATAAATAAGAAACAGTTTGTGGAATCTCCCTCTCCAGTTAAAGAGAGCTCTGAGGCCAGTCATGTGGCAAGAGTCACCATCTAAAAATCCTAAGAGACCATTATATACATTGTGTAAAGCTCTAAAAATGAAGGATACATTTCATTGTTGACCCAAAGATTTTGAAGTTTGCCATGTCATGAGGCATCTGCCAAGTTTAACACAGGAAGGAAGAAGAATTATCCAAGAGAAAGAAATTTGGCACAGTCAGAAAAGCAAGGTGGTCAGAGCTACCTAATCACTTTGACTTTAGAGATGGAACAATATAATTTTTCTTTGCCTTGCTGAATTTCATCCATTCATCACTTTAGCATTTCTTAACTATGGTCCTATCCCCCATTTGGAATGGTAACATATAATCTGTGTCATTATGCTGGAAATATTTTTTGATTTTACAGAGAGCTAAAATTGAGAGACATTCTTGATTGTCAGAAGATACTTTGCAATTTTAAACTATATTGAGATTGAAAAAATAATTTTGGAGATTGACTCCTTATATATTACCAAATAGCAATAATACTTTGGAGGCCAGGGAATGGAAGGTGATGGTTGGAAAAAGAATGGTACCATAGGGTCATATATTTGGTGGAACTGTTGAGGAAGGATAAGAAATCTTGGACTTGTTTCAGGAAGCAGCAGGTTTATAGATTTCAAAAGACTTGAAACGTGCTCACTGTTCTCTCTCTGTCTCCAATTTGTGGATAAGGATTCAAGCACTGAGCTGTCATTCCAAGGGGAAGGAGGAGAAGAACTTGGAAAAAACAGTATAGTCGAGATGGGGAAAGGACAGAGACAGAGAGCAAAGAAAGGGATGCCTTTTTGAGGGAGTCATTATGGGGCTAACAAAACACCTGGCACTAGAGAAATTCCCAGGAATGTGCAAAGATGACTCCAGCTAAGACACCAAGCAATAGTGGAGAGAGTGCCCAAACAAGTCCAGATTGAGGACTGTTTTTAATTTCACCATAAGACCCTTCATCCAACAACTGATGGAAGCAGAGGCATAGATCCACTGCAGATCCCTGAGCTGAGCTCCCAAATTCCAGCCAAAGAGTGGAAGTAATGAGAATATGAGCTAAGAGGTCAAGACCATGATGAAGATACCCACTGAAATAGCTTACTTGAGCTAATGGGAGCCCACCAACTCTGGCCAGATAGGGAAGAAACCAGCATAAGACCAAACTAGGCCCTCTAAATATGGGTGATAGTTGTATGGGAGACAGACTGTGGGGCAACTGGCAGTGAAACCAAGATTTATCCCTACTGCTTGCACTGACCTTTGGAACCCATTCTGTTTGAAGGGATACCTTGATAAGCCTAGATATAGTAGGTAGGTCTTTGTCTTTCCTCAAAGCAGTGTACTAGAATTTGTTGACTCACCATGGGGAGCCTTACTGCCCTTAGGAGTGGAAAAGGGTGAAAGATGGAGGGAATGGGAGGAGGGGAAGGAATAGAAACTGGGACTGGTAAGAAAAATGAGAAAATATAGTTCTTTTAAAAAATACAATAAAAAGATTAATATTGTTTAATTATTGTATATGTTTTTGTCTCTATAGAAATATCTATTCACGAGTTCACATGATCATAGAAGTGAAAGGGCTTGGATTCACTAAATTTGTCTTATAGGTAATTGTGAGCTACGTGATATGTATTCTTTAAACTGAATTCAGTTTCTCTGTAAAATCAACACACTCACTTTTAACTGCTTACCCGCTACTCTTAACCAGAAGTATTTTCATTATGCCTGTTTAACTGAATCCAGTGGCTATATAATTTTTCTCCCTGCAATGTTGGTCTAACTCCTACAGGTCAAAAGCAATTCCACTAGTTCTACATGCATACACTAACTTCTGAAACCACAAGCAAATCCTCTTTTCTTCTTTGATGCTATAATCAGTATATAATTTCTGACACGTACCCTTGAAATTTCTAAATAGTTTATTGAAAATCAAGAGTCATTTCAAGGCATCATTACCAGTTAGGAAGAAAAAATTATTAGTGAATTTTTACTATAAAAAAAAGTGACTGAACATCCCGAGTGTGATTACTGAGACCCAGAAACCCAAGCATGTTATATACTCAGGCATAAGTAGATATTAACTGTAGAGGATAACCATTCTACAATGCACAGATCCAGAGAGGATAGGTAACAATGAGGATCAAAGTGGGGACAGAGGATCTCCCAGGGTAGGAGAAATAGAGATCTTCTGGTTGGACTGGCGACATATGGGCACGGGAACTTGAAGGGTTGGTTTCAGTGGTGGGTGAAGGGGGAGGTTACGGAGAAAGATGACTGAAAAGGGGGAATTTATGGAATTGAGTGGAAGCCTGATGTAAGGAAACTTCATGTCTGCAAGAATAGCCCCAGCTAAGACTCTGTTATGTATTCCCTGAATCTGCCATGCCCTGTTATCACACTGGAAACTATACCAGGTGATATCAGATAGTCTTCATATAGTGACTGATGGAGGCATATTATGAATATCATAGCCAAATATTTGGCCTAGTTGTGGGAGTCCTGCTGAGGGATGAGGGATTGTAGAAAACAGAGGTTTAGAGATATTTGAGGAAAACCCACAGAAATGGCTAGGCTAACTCTTGGGAACTCAGAATCTAAACCAATAACCAGGGAGCCTGCAAGGGACTCAAGTAGGTTCTCTGTATATGTGACAACTTGGTCTACTTCTGACAATGGGAGGGAGGATGAACCTGTTGTGTTCAATGGTTCTTGGGAACCTATTCCTCATACTGGATTGTTTTACCCAAACTGAATACGGGGGGGGGGGGAGTGCTTGGTAATAATGCATTTTGATATGCTATGATTTGCTGAGTCCTGTCCTTTTTCAATCAATAAAGGAGGTGTGGGATGGGGGAGAGATGGGAGAGGGAAAGAGGGAGGACTAGAGGCTGTGATCAGGCTGTAAAATAAATTATTGAATTAAGAAAAATACAAATAAGAGCTGTTGGAAAAAGTGATTATGAAGCTCTAAGTTGTCTTGAATCTCTCTCTACATTTATACATATATATGTTATATATTTTCATAAACTAGTAGATTTATATAATTTTTTATTTTCATTTTTGTCATATGGATCAGTTATATTCTAAATTTACTATACATAACTGGTAAAAAATAGTGAATTAAGTGTAGACTGAAGATGGGGCTCAGAAAATATCCAGTTTTCCTCTGTGATATATTTTTATGATTATTTACATAACAGAGTTTTCCAAATACATTAAAAAGCATCTTATTTGTATTTTAAATATATTTTATGTATCACAAATTCACAAAATGGAGGAAGCCATATATTTAGGGGCAGTTGTTGCACACATTAGAATTTTGAGGGGTAGAAATGATTTAGTTAAATTTCTTATCTATGAAATTCTCAAAATTAAAATACAAAGTTAAATAAAGACAAAGTGAAAATATTCTTATATCTCTAAATCCAAAACTAGGCAAAGGTGATGAAGATAACATTGTTCAAAACCAAGATAAAGGGGGAATTCTGGTTAGTAAAACGTAGCACATATATGTGTAACCTGTAAGTAAGGAAAGCAGGGTGCTACAAGTGGGTAATTAACCTGCCTTCATCGACAAAGAAAAATCAGCTGAGGCTGCGATACCTTCTAGATTGTTGGCCTTCATGGATTTACACATCTCTATGGTTCTCAACACAATACCAATGTTTGTCTAATGAGATGCTTTGAATATTGGGTCCCTAAAGACATAGTAGCTGTACGTCTTCCAATTTTACAATATGACTCATGAGGCTTGCTCCCGCCATAAAAGTATTTTGTTTACTCTAAGAGATTTTGGTTTGACAAAGAAGTTGGAGTCTCCCAAAGAGATGCTACCATTCCAGACAATAGATATTCTGTGAGCACCCAATACCAGATTATTTGACTATCCTTCATTCTACAATGATGATAGCAAGGTAATGCAGTACTCTGGTATTTTTTTTATCTCTAGTATGTGAACCTGTGAGAAAAATGCATGCAGCAGAAAGTGAGGACTATGAAGTTCCCCCTGAGAGACCTTACTGTTATCATTACGTCATGTTCTTTTGTACTGTTGTAAAATTAGATGATACTGTACTTTTCCAAAACCACACGAGCATAAAAAATTCTATTTTTAATTTTTTGAGGGTCAAAACTTTTTGTACTTATATGCATACATTGTAAGGTAAGGAAAAAGACGATTTTCAGCTTTGCATTCTATTGTCCTCAAAGCAAAATAAATCACCATTCAGAAGAAATTGTTGACAGTTCAACCTGCAAGATATAAGAACGCTGCAGAAATTAGGATGTAAGTATACACCAAGAAATCTATGGACCTGTTCTTACTTCTTCAAGACAAAATAACAAAATACTTTAAATTATTCTATGTTCATGAAATAATTAATATTTATCATCAATCTCAATTTTCCAGAATTAATATTCTGGTGATCAAAAAATCATATACATGCTTTTTTAGAAAAATATGTATATGTCAAAATTCCAATTAAACATTTGCCCTGAAGTTGTTGTTTTCCCAAGTGGGAACATAGTATAATTTTGTTCTTTGTTTTACAATTATATTTTTTTCTTTCATATGGTTTCTTGGTCTGTATGTTCTCACATAATGAAGAATGTCCATAGAAGATAAAAAACAGAAACAAAATTGGATACTTTGTAAAATAAATATTTATTTGTAGACTTAATTGTGGTTAAAATTAATAAACAGAACTGAAAGTGTCAGTTTTAATTAATATATACAGTAAATAAGACAGCTAATCCAGGTATGGTGGCTCAGTTGGGAAACAAAGACAGGCAGATCTCTGAGAGTCCAAGGCCAGTCTGTTTTACAGAGCAAGTTCTAGGAGAGTCAAGGCTGTTATACAGAGACACACTGTTTTGAAATATGCCCCACTAAAAATAAAATTAAAGAAAGCTAATAACTGTCAGACCTACTAGTCAAAAATGAACATAAAATACTCCTGTGGGCTTGGTATTTAATACCTTTACAGAAAATACCAGAATTTTGGCTTCTTTAGCTATCTTTTTAGTGTTAGCATTCACTCATAAATCTAATTTATTTTATTATTGATTTATTTTACTTCTAGCATACAACACTGATATTGGAACCTCTTTCCTCATGACCAGTGTTCACATGCTGAAAAACAAACCCATGTTGTTCACTACCATAAAATGCACAGCTATTGAAATCTCACATATCTTTATATCTTTCATTGTAGGATAGAAAGATACAAACGATATTATTATTAAAGGAAAACCCCAGTCAAAATGTGAATGAGAACTTTTTATGTTGAATAATGTGCTGGCTGTTATTCTTGAACTAGTTTAATTTTTCTTGATTTAATTCCAGCAACCTTTAATATTTCACTGCACTAAGAATTTTCAAAGCAAGCATGCACAGTGGTTTTGACTCAGAAATCTTAAATCTTAACTGACTTTGGCTGAGTTCTTTCTTTACTCTCCATAATGAAGAGATCAAAGTTAGAAGGACTAATGGTTCTCTATTATTATGCATTCATCTACGCTGTACCAACAAAACCAAGATACTCTTCTGTACATTTTTCCCTTATTATGTTGAAATTTTCTTCACATTTGAATTTCTTCTATGGCTCAGTAAACAAATCTACTGATTGCAGGAAAAATATTACCGAGGGTGATGTTTACTTGATGATTTGTAAATATATTTCTGTTTTTTGTGTGTTTGGTTATTTTGTCTTTGATGGATTTGGTTTGGTTTAATTTGGATTTTTCTAGGATATTTTTGAGACAGGGTTCTTCTGTATATAGCCTTGGTTGTCCTGGAACTCTGTAGTTAAGGCTGGTTTAGAACTTAGAGATCTATCTGACTCTGCCACTGAGTGCTGGGATTGAAGGCATGCATCATCATGCCCAACATGTTTTTGTTTTTATGTTGATTAAACTGGTTCTTTGACAATGACACATATTACATAATATAACAGTTTACTCTGACCCAGATATTTTCTAATCACACTCCTGTTCCTGTCAATTGCCAAGCACCCTACAATACACTTTCCCACATTAAGGCCCAGTATAATTCCTAATTATTCAAAATTTCTTTGCAATTTCATTTTCATAATTTTGTAAATTTAATCAGAGAGTTGATAATAAAACAACCCTTGGCTGAAATCTGGTTTCAGGGAAAGAAGTTGGGAAAGAGTGGAAAAGATAGAAGTGAAGGAGTAGAAGAATATGTCACTTTCTCTGGAAAAGTACCAAGTGTAGGCTTCATTATTACCTTGGGATTACAAAAAACTAAAATAAAGTTTTCTATATCAGTAACTCTATGCATAATATATGAAAAAGCTTGTTGAAATGTAGATTCTTTATCCCCCAAACCTGGAGATTATTGCCTGTAATTCTTTCATTGGTAATTGCTAGTGTATATAAAGTAATATTAGGTGATGAGAACATTGCTGATACTCTGGATCCATAGATTTAATTGCAATATCATCACATTTATTTATATTTAACAGTAGTACAGAATACAGAAATCAAACATCTGCTTCAGAATTCTTTCTTCTGGGATTGACAGATGATCCAGAACTGCAGGTCATCCTCTTTGGACTTTTCTTATCCATGTACCTAATCACAGTGCTTGGAAACCTGCTGATTATATTGGCTGTCAGTTTTGACTCCCACCTTCATACCCCCATGTATTTCTTCCTCTCTAACCTATCCTTCACTGATATCTGCCTCATCACCAGTACAGTCCCCAGGATGCTGCTGAACATCCAGAGACAGAACAAAGCCATCAGTTACACAGATTGCCTTACACAGCTGTACTTTGTTATATTTCTTGGTGGAATGGAAAACTTCCTTCTCGCAGCAATGGCTTATGATCGCTATGCAGCCATCTGCCATCCCCTTAGGTACACAGTTATTATGAATCCAAGCATCTGCAGTTTGCTGACTTTGTTCTCCTTGTTTATTAGCATTATAGATGCCCTTATCCACAGTCTGTTGGTATTGAAATTATCTTTCTGCAAAGCCATGGACATTCCCCACTTCTTCTGTGAGCTTGATCATGTCATCAAGCTGTCCTGTTCTGACACACTCATCAACAATATAGTGATATACTTGGCAGTTTGCATATTTGGTGGTCTTTCATTTGGTGGCATTATTTTGTCTTATGTTCGAATTGTCTCTTCAATTTTGAGAAAACCTTCAAGGAGAGGTAGTTATAAAGTCTTCTCCACATGTGGGTCTCATTTGTCAGTTGTTTCTCTGTTCTATGGTACATTATTTGGTGTCTATATCAGCTCTGCAATGACTGACTCTCCCAGGAAGACTGCAGTGGCTTCATTACTGTACACTGTCGTTCCTCAGATGCTCAACCCCTTTATCTACAGTCTGAGGAACAAAGACATGAAAGAAGCCTTGAGGAAAATAAGTTGTGGAATTATGTGACAGTATATATAGCCAAAGCAGTATTCACCTTCGAAAACTAGCTTCTATCTTAACATATGCTTATACTCCTTTATAATATAGTCTGTTCATATTTCTACTGTTAGGTTAAAAATAGCTATGTATGTAGTTTCTTAGGCCTATTACTAACAAATAGGTACCAGACTATGAAATTTATATAAATAGAATATATAAATAGTAAATTTAATGTGATTCATTTTTTAAAACACATCCTTTAGTATCTCTTCAATCATTATAAGACCATAGTATTCTGTCAATAATATACTATAACAAGCAAATATATGTTTTCCGTCAAGAAATTTGGATGTATGGAATGTATTGGAACAGAAGCTACAGTTTCAATAGCTTGTTCAAACAGTAGCCTCTTTGTGGGACTGGTCCTTTTCCAGACCACAGGTAACAAAGGGAAATACAACTATCACATATGAACATAATATGTGAGAAATTTTAAGTTGGTAGGGTGACATGTTGGTGTAGAAGTTTGGAAGAAGTTTTAGACACAGTTAGGATCAAAGTTATGGGATCAAATATCATAATTACTAAATATATATTAACATTAATATTTTTTCTAATCAAATTAGTCATAACAAAACCATTTTCCTTAAGATTACTTCTCGGGGGCTGGAGAGATGGCTCAGTGGTTAAGAGCATTGCCTGCTCTTCCAAAGGTTCTGAGTTCAATTCCCAGCAACCACATGGTGGCTCACAACCATCTGTAAAGAGGTCTGGCGCCCTCTTCTGGCCTTCAGACATACAGACAGAATATTGTATACATAATAAATAAATAAATAAATAAATAAATTTTAAAAAAAAGATTACTTCTCATAACATTTTTTTCCTGTATTTTTACTTACTGAATGAAAAAAAAATCTTAGAAAACTTTATTTTTTATTTTATATACAAAGTTGAGTTCCTCCTCTCTCTCCTTATCCTGCCTTCACCCCCTCTTTCCAACTCCCCATCCACTCCTCAAAAGATGTAAGGCCTTCCTTGCAAAGTCAACCAAGTCTGGAATATCGACTTAAGGTAGGAAAAGGCCCCTCCTACTCTATCAAGGCTGAGCAAGCTGTCTCACCATAGGGAATGGGCTCCAAGAAGCCAGTTCATATACCTGGAATAAGTCGTGTTACACTACCAGGACCCCACCAAGAGATCTATCCACCCAACACTCAGAGGGTCTAGTTCAGTCCCATGCAAGGTTCTCCAGCTCTCAGTCCATAGTCTGTGAGTTCCCACTTGTCTCTGTGGTTTTCCCCCACCATGGTCTTGACACCCCTTGGTCATATGATCCCTCTTCCCTGTCTTCAACTGAACGCCAGGATTTAAACCCAGTGTTTGGTTATGGGTTACTGCATCTGCTTCTATCTGTTACTGGATGTAGGATCTGTGATGAAAAAAATTTGCGTGGTCACTAATCTGAATGAGGGGGAAGGCACTTTCAGACACACTCTCCACTATTGTTAAGGAGTCTCGATTTGGGTCATCTTTGTGGATTCCTGAGAATTTCTCTAATACCAGGTTTCTCCCTAGCCCCATAATGGCTCTCTCTATCAAGATAACTATTTCTTTGCTCTTCTACTCCATGCCTTCTCATACTTGGTCTTCTTTATCCCTCGGGTTCCCATCCAGCAATTCTTCCCGAGTTCTTAGATAGGTAGAATTAACATAGTAAAAATGATTACCAAATGCTTACCAAAAGTAATCTACAGATTGAATGCAATCCCCATCAAAATCACAACACAATTCTTCATAGATGTCAAAAAATACACAAATTCATACAGAAAAAAACAAAAACCAAGATAGCAAAAATTATCCTGTACAATAAAGGAACTTCCAGAGGCATCACCATCCCTGACTTCAAGATCTACTATAGAGGTACAGTAATAAAAGCAGCTTGGTTATTGGCATAAAAACAGACATGTGGATCAATGGGATTTAATTGAAGTCCCTGGTATTAATCCATACACCTACAAACTCCTTATTTTTCACAAAAAAAGCCAAAATGGTACAAGAAGGAAAAAGAAATCATGTTCAACAAATAGTGCTAACATAACTGGATGTTGACATGGAGAAGAATGCAAATGGATCCATATCCATCCCCATGAACAAAACTAAAGCCCAAGTGTATCAAAGACCTGAACCTGGATCCAGATACACTGAAGCTGATAGAAGAGAAAGTATGAGGTATTCTTGAATGCATTAGGACAGACACCACTTCCTAAATAAAACACCAGTGGCACAGATTCTGAGAGTAACAATCAATATAAGGGAGCTCCTGAAACTTTAAAGCTTCTATGAGGTAAAGGAAATAGTTTATAAAACAAAACATCAGCCTAAAATGATCTTTACCAAGCCCACATCTGGAAGAGGACTGGCCTCTGAAATATATAAATAACTCAAAAAAACTCTATACTAAATAATCCAATTAAAATGGGACACAGATCTAAATGAGAATTCTCAACAGAAGAAACTAAAATGGCTGAAAGACATTTAAGAAATTTCTCAACATCCTTAGCTATCAGGGACATGCAAATCAAAACATCTCTGAGATACCATCTTGCAGCTATCAGAATGGCTAAGACCAAAAACAGTGATGACAGCTTAAACTGATGAAGATGTGGAGTAAGGGGACCACTCATTCATTGCTGGTGAGAGTGCATACTTGTACAGGCAATTTTGGAGTCAGAAAATTGGGAATCAATCTACCTCAAGACCAAGCAACATCCCTCTTGGGAATATACCCAAAGGATTCACAATCATACCACAAGGACATTTGTTCAACTATGTTCATAGCAGCATTATTTGTAATATCCAGAACCTAGAAATAACCTCAATGTCCATCTACTAAAGAATGAATAAAGAAAATGTGTTGCATTTACACAATGGAGTATTACTCACTTGTTAAAAAACAACAACAAAATCTTCTAATTTACAGACAAATGAATGGAACTAAAAAAAAATAACATCCTGAGTGAGGTAACCAAGACCCAGAAAGACAAACATGGTAAGTATTCACTCAAAAGTGGATATTAGATATAAAGCAAAGGAAAACAAGGTTAAATTCACAATGTCATAGAATCTAGGTAAAAAGAGAGACCTTAAGAGGGATTTACATGGAGGGCCCCAGGAAGGAAAATACTTATTGATTAAATTTTATCAGATAATTTTTAAGATATTATCATTAGGGAAGAATGTACCTTTTGGTGAACTAAATGATGTTCCTTAAAATATGGTCAGATATAGCCACAATAACATGAGGTTTTTCTGTATAGTAAATGAAGAACTGTGCATTTGAAATATGGGGATAAGAAAAGTAAGACCTTGCTGTGGGTAGCAGGCCTGTCACTGGATATGATGACACTTTTTGATAAGGGAGGCTTGAGTGTAAAATCTTTGAGAAATTCAGACACATACACACAAATATCAAATCTGGATTGCTGAAATTAATGGTTGATTCCCAAACTTTTCTCATGTTGTCTTACAAATCTCATATTTTAAAATTAATACATTATTTTAGTCATAGAATTTTACTGTATAAATATGGTTTTGATGATAAAATTCAACTTCAGTACAGTAAAACAATTCCATACTCTATAGAATTATCCTTGCTCAGAATCCTATTGCATTTTATTGGTTCAGGGCATATACTTACATTTAATGATCTGTAATTTTTTTAGGTTTGTGAAAAAGGTTGTCCTTGTGTATCCTTAGCTTTCCTGAAAATAAATTTATAGTTCAGAAGGCCTTGAACCAATGATTTTATTTAATGGTATGTGTTAATATCAAATATAATTACTATTTATCATCGAAATAAAATTAGATAGCATTTTGTCTGATTTGTAACTGTGCTAGTTAGTCTTATGTCAACTTGATACAAGACTAGATTATCTGAAAAGAGGGGAAATCAGTTAAGAAAATGCCTCCATAGGATCCAGCTATAAGGTACTTTCTTAGGTAGCAATTGTTAGAGGAGGACCCAGCTCATTGTGTGTGGTGTCATCTCTGGGCAGGTGACCTTGGGTTCTAGAAGAAGCAGAATGAGAAAGTGATGAATAGCCAACCAGTAATGAGGGTCCCTAGATAATTAAATGCATCAATTCCTGCCTTATGCTCCTGCCCTGTTTGAGTTTCTGTCCTGAATTCCCTCAGTGATGAACAGTGCTATGGAAATGCAATGATGAATAAACTCTTTCCTCTCCAAGTTTCTTTAGTTGTGGTGTCTTATTGCAACAAAAGCAGCCCTAATTAAGATGGTGACCACAGGTGTTTCAATAGTTTGTAACTTCTGAATCAAACGAAATATTTTCTATGTTTTTGTAGTGGCACCATTGGATTTATCAGATACTCTTATTACAATGTTTTATTTCCAGAGATATTTCCTAAGAGGTAAGATTAACCAGCTTGTCTTTTCCTTGGTATACATAATGTTCCACTATACATTATCCTTTATTCTAATAATAAAATTGTTGCAACTTATCTTCTGACAACACATTTCTATTATGAAATTGAGAGTCATTGTTAAATAACAGAGAACAGTTAATTTCTCCTCTTGTGGTATGTGTGTCAATGCAATAAAATTCAGTACACTGTTTTATCTTACTTGTGTGTGGGTGTTTGTGTGTATCAATGTCTTTGCATTATATATGTACATATATAATATATAAATATATGTATATATTATTATTTACTTTAAACAGGACTTGACAAAAATCCATAATTGTCTCAGCAAACATTTTTTATCTTTCCTTTTGCACTTAGAACAGAAACTTTCAATTTTATTATTGTCTTTGTTGTGGACTAGAAATCATTTTTTATTCATTACTTATTATTAAGTATTAGTTAATCCGTCCAACTAGTGTGATCCCAATTCATATTAAACAATATTTTTCATTATATTCCAGGATTTTTCTGTACTGCTTTTCTGAACAATGGAATTTTTCTGTATTTTCCTGAACTAATCATTATGTCTTAATTATTTAGTCTAAGACAAAGGCCCATGATTTTGTTTAAATTTCAATTCACACATTTATTTTACCATATTTTATCATCAATTGTAAAAACTTGTGGTTAAATAAGAAATGTGATTTGATTACACATCAAGGGACTGTCTCATCTTCAGAGAAGACTGGTATTTCTCAATTCCCAATATCAAATGATTGATCTATTTTTTCATCGAACATTTAAATGTTGTAAAAATTCCCTCATCCATGCTGTTATGTCAGCTAGCATTTTCACTGTACAAATCTTGTCTTGGTGGTATGTTCTGTTCTAAACTCATATACAATGATAATCTCTAAATGGATTCAAAAGTTTGATGCATACACAGACATTCAGATACGTACACTCAGAAAAATTAATTATACTTGATTTGATTTTCTTTTATTGTATATATTGTCAGTCAACAAAATGACTTATACAGTGTCTCACCTACCATTACTATATCACCTACCATTATATATACATACATACACACACATATGTGTGTATGTGCATACATAAATATGTAAAAGTGAATATATATACATACGTGACAAAAGTCATTAAAATTAGTTTGCGAATTTGAGACAATTTATAACATAGGAATAATTGGAGGAGAAAATAGTAGGGATAAAAATATAGATAGACATAATACAAATATAATTCTTTAAAAATATATAAAATTTAAGAAATGAGTCGAGGTAATTAGGTTTATAAGAGATTATGTATTAGTATTCTTATAGGGAGAATTAGAAATTTACATATCAGCCAAGGAATCTAAACAAAGTCTGAGTTTTGGCAATTCATGAAAGGGTCCATCATTAGTAGGTTACTTTATAGTACATTGATCTGAACTTAGAACTACATTTTTAAGATTGTGAAAAATAACATCTATCATTTAATCAACACAGTCTATGATTTTGAATTACTTATATAATAGAATTGTATGTATATGGTTGCTTTGCCTCCATATAGTCATTGGTTGTCAGAAGACAGTGGTGGTGTCTGTAATCCCTGAATGTGTGGTGAGAGCTGAAACTGTTCTCTGCAATAGTCACATATATACCCAAATACTGAATCATCTTTTTAATCCCTACCCTACTAAATATTAGAATGTGCATCAAGAATAGAAGTAAGGAATCAAGACAGCAAATCTGAAGAGCAATGTAAAGTATGATTGTAGAATTAAAAGTAGGTGAAGCTTCTTTGAAATTATAACACTAAAACCTGGACTTGAAAAACATCCAATAGTAAGTGATATGGCATATAAACATGAAGACCTTTAAATGCCTCAAGTAAAAGAAACATTATCAACTCCTGAACATGTGGCCTTTTCTGTAGTGTTTTATATACACAGTGTGTCAATCTAGTAAAGAAAATTGATTTTTCCTCTCTCAGCAGGCATATAGGACAGTTTACTTGTTGACTGTTACTCTGGTGACTAAGTTTTCATTCATTTTTATTTATTTATTTATTTATTTATTTATTGGAAAAATTTCTGCCTCCTCCCCGTCTCCCATTTCCCTCCCCCTCCTCCCATTCCTTTCCCCCTCCCCCCACTCCATTCCCCCTCCCTCTCCAGTCTGAAGAGCAGTCTGGGTTCCCTGCCCTGTGGGAAGTCCAAGGTCCTCCCCCCTCCATCCAGGTTCAGGAAGGTGAGCATCCAAACAAGATAGGCTCCCACAAAGCCAGTTCATGCAGTAGGATCAAAACCCAGTGCCATTGTCCTTGGCATCAGCCCTCATTGTCCGCCATGCTCAGAGAGTCCAGTTTTATCCCACGCTTATTCAGTCCCAGTCCAGCTGGCCTTGGTGAGCTCCCATTAGATCAGCCCCACCATCTCAGTGGGTGGGTGCACCCCTCATGGTCCTGACTTCCTTGCTCATGTTCTGCCTCCTTGGACCTTGGGAGCTCAGTCTGGTGCTCCAATGTGGGTCTCTGCCTCTATCTCCATCCATCACCAGATGAAGGTTCTATGGGAGAAAGTAAGAAGGGGAGGATGAGGGGGAGCTTGGGGGAATGGGATGGTTGGGATAAATGAAGGGTGGATATGGGAGCAGGGAAGTATATATCCTAATTAAGGGAGCCATCTTAGGGTTGGCAAGAGACTTGACTCTAGAGGGGCTCACAGGTGTCCAGGGAGATGTCCCCAGCTAATTCCTTGGGCAACTGAGGAGAGGGAACCTGAAATGACCCTATCCTATAGCCATACTGATGAATATCATTCATTCCTTTTGAAAAAACAAGAAAAGAATGTTATCAGATAAAACAAAAGCTATCACATCAAAGTTAGACAAGACAATCCAATGGAAGGAAAAGAGCCCAAAAGAAGGCACATTCAGAGACACAATATAAGCACACTCAGGACTCCCATTAAAATACTAAACTGAAAGTCTTAATATATATGAGTAGGACTTGATTTATACCACTGCAGGCACTGTGCACATTCACTGTGTCTCTGTGAGTTTATATCATCTTTAGTAATGCTTACTTAGAGGGCCTACTTTGCTTGACACCCTCCATCCCATTGGACTATTACACTCATTCTACCTCCTGTTCCTCAGGGGAGGTATCAGAAGAAAGGGATTTGATGGAGATATCTCATTAATGCCTGAATGTTTCTATTTTGTCGCATAATTTCAAAAGTATTGGCAACAGCAATTTTTTGTAAATCTAGTACAATTTTAGTTGGAGATGTTATTGTTAAAATTAATTAAATAGAACTGAGGATGTCAGTTTTAAATAAAATATACAGTAAATAAAACAGCTAATCCAGGTTTTGTACATAGAGGAAGGCAAATCTCCGAGATTTCAATGCTAGCCTGGTCTACTGAGTAAATTCTAAGACCATCAAGGCTGTTATATAGAGACACCATATATTCAAGCACTATCTCTCTAAATAAAAGAGAAGTAAAAAGAAATCTAATAATTGTTATACCTTATATCTTATAATAAATATAACATACTTCTTTAGGTTTGATTTCTATTTACAATTTCAGAAATTACTGGAATTTTAACTTCATTAGGTTTTCAGTGTTGGGACTCACTCATAAATCTAACTCATTTTATTACTAACTTATTTCACTTCTATTGTACAACACTGATATTTGCATCTACTTCCTTGTGACTAGTTTTCCCATGCTAAAAAATGAACCCATGATATTCACTGCACATATAGCTCACCGTTAATGAAATCTTACAGCTCTTTACATGTTTCATCCTAGCAGAGAAAGATATCATATGGTATGACAGCAGAAAAATTCCAATAGAAAAGTGTGAGAACTGTTTAATTTGAACAATGTTCTGGGTGTTTTTATTTTTTTAATCACCCAGAAACTTGTAAGATTTCACAGTATTAACAGTTTTCAAAGTAAGCGTGCAGAGTGGTTTTGAATCAGACGGAGTGAATAATTTCTCAATCATAAATGTTATTTGATAAGTGATCACATTATTCTCTCAATAATTAAAGGTTCCAAGTGAGAATGTCTAATGCTTCTCTTTTATTATGTGTTCATAGGCTCCGTGCCCTAAAATTCTCAATATACTTCTGTGCATTTTCCCATTTGATATTCAAAATTTCATCCCACTTGAATTTTTTCTGTTGATCAATAAACAAATCTACTGGTGTTCAAAAGAAAACCTTACTGAAATATCCTCTTTTAATGATTTCTAATTATACATCTGTCTTTCGTTTTGCTTTTGGTGTTTTTGGTTGGTTGGTTGGTTGGTTGGTTGGTTGGTTGGTTAGTTCATTATTTTTTGTTTGTCTCTTTTATTTCTTGAGACAGGGTTCCTATGGCTGACCTAGAGCTCCATAGATCAGACTGGCCTTAAGCACATAGATTCACCTTCCTATGTCTCCCAAGTACTGGCACAGCGACTCCCAGCATATTTCTGAATGTCATATATTTACATAGCATAGCAGATTAATCTAACCCCCACACTTTCTTATCCATCCCCTATCCCTACAATTCACCATCTTCCCTACAATACACTTTCCCACGTTAAGGCACAGTATAATTCCTAAATATACAGTGTTTTATTGAAATGATATATTCATAAGTTTTCAAAATTAATAGGAGAGGTGATACTAAACAATGTGTTGTTGAAAATCTATGCTAAGGATAGAAAGTGGTACAGAGTGGAAAATGTATATATGAGTGAGTAGAAGAAAGCATTTCTTCCTCAGACAAATTAGAAAGAGTAGCCATGGATAAACAGGCATACAGGCTTCACTATTGCCTTAGGTTTACAGTACACTAAAATGAGGTTTACTATACCAGTAACAGTTTGGGAGACTTACTGCTCCCTACCTGTGGGAGACTTACTACTTCCTGTATCAGTTTCTCTTACCCTGTTGCCTTTGGCTTCTCCTGCTGTTCTGATCTGTCAAATACTAACTCTGCAAGGAGTTATTGCTCCATTTTTCCTGTGTTCTGAACATTCTGACTTTTCTGCATGATGCAGTTAGGGACATTTTGCCTGACCATTGTTAGATCATGGTTAGGTTGCCTAGTAAGTTGCCTAGTTACCCCTTTACATAAGAATTTCCTCCTTTCCCTTACCCTATATTTACTTTGATTTTCCCTTGAACAAATGAGATTTGATCAGAATCCTGTCTTGTCTTCATCTCTTATGTCTCTTGTCCCATCCCATTCTCATTCCCCATCTAGGGTCTCCGTTGAATTACCTGCTGGCTGGGGCAAAGTAGCTTCCAACGTGGGTCTCGAGCACGGGGGATTCAGTGAAGAATGTTGTTCAGAGAGGCCGGCATGAAGTGAAGTATAATCAAGAGGAAGAGAAACATAGGAGCCTGCTGTGTCTTCTGAACCTCAGAAAGTAGAACAGTGATCATGGGACACGCAATTTGCCAGTGTGAAATGTTTATTAGTAGATGAAGGCATGCTTTAAAGGCACGAGAGGTAAAAATTAAAATTAAACAGTTATGTGAATTCTTTGACTATATTAAAGATGTTTGCCCCTGGTTTTTGAGTGATGGAATTATAGATGAGAGAAAATGGAAGAAAGTTGGAGAGGATCTTAAAGAACATTATCAAGCATTTGGACCAGAAAAGATTTCTGTAACTGCTTTTTCCTTTTGGAATTTAATTAATAAACTTTTGTCTCAGAGGCATCAAGATCCTGTAGTTGCAAAGATTATTGAGACAGGAGA
Organism: Microtus oregoni; assembly: GCF_018167655.1. Classification (NCBI taxonomy): domain Eukaryota; kingdom Metazoa; phylum Chordata; class Mammalia; order Rodentia; family Cricetidae; genus Microtus; species Microtus oregoni. Next base: position 36,428,994 of record NW_024543067.1, read on the forward strand.
AAAAAATATCATTAAAGATAAGTTAAACAAAATAGACAAGAAACTTAATCCAGAGAATGACACACGAGGTGTCAAAAAAGAATAAGGAAAAAGAAGGCGAGGACCTTATGTACTCTGATAGTGATGTTGAAACATCTGACAAAAAAAAAGTACAAACTTACAGGCTCCCAAAGTTAAGCCTTCCCTGCAGAAAACTAGGGAGTCAAACAAGGATCCTCTCCCCACACCTAAGTCAGAAGCACAAAAATATCCAGGAGTTAGCTCTAAGATTAAGAAATTACATCCAGGTTTAAAATAATTCCTTCTCAAACAGAATGATCTGAGTGAGGAGGACTGGAATGATTTAAAGGAGGAAGCAGTCAGACATAATAATTCAGACTGGCCATCGCTTGCCTGTCTCCCTCTGGCATATAGCTCAGTCCCAAAGGCACTTCCCTTGGTTTGACTAGTAGTGGACCCCCATAAAGAACTTCGTGATAAAATAAAAATTTTAAAAGAACAGATAAAATTGGAACAGGAATATTAGGATTTAATTTTATATTGGAAGGATTAAAAACGAGAAAAACCAACAATGAAGTCCCAGGGGACAGTCAGCCACCCATGCAAGGGGCTACACCTAGGCTCTCTCCTAACATAAACAAATCACTAGAAACAGATGATCTAGTAGCCTTCCCCTTAACAGAAACTGTGGACGCTCAGGGAACAGTGTGGAGGACTCATGTAAATTTTGATTTTAAACTGATTAAGGAATTAAAATTAGATGTTGCACAATATGGAACTACAGCTCCTTATACCACAGCAATTGTAGAGTCCGTGGCTGAAAATTGGCTTATGCCTGGAGACTGGCAGACTCTATCTAGAGCTACCCTCGCTGAAGGTGACTATCTCCTTTGAAAGTCTGAGTTTGTTGAGGCAAGCAAAGAAATTGCTAGACATAATGCAGAGGCTGAAGATGGGTGGACCTTGGGTATGTTAATTGGGGAAGGTAATTACACTATTGCTGATGCTCAAAGTCATTATGCTGTGGGACTTTTCCCAGATACAAACCACAGTTGCATGAGCCTGGAGAAAGCTGCCAGGTAAGGGAGACATGAGTTCTACCCTGGCCAACATTAAGCAAGGTCCAGATGAGACTTTTGCTGACTTTGTCCATAGGCTAATCACTGCAACAGGGAGAATATCCGGCAATGCTGATGCAGGTACAGATTTTGTTAAACAATTGGCCTTTGAAAATGCTAATGTTGCATGTCAGGCGGCTATCCGTCCATATAAAAAGAAAACTGACCTGACAGGATATATACGCCTTTGCTCAGACATAGAAGCTGTCTATTAGCAAGGTCATGCAATGGCTGCTACAATGCAGGTTTTTAGTGTGAGGCAATTCTTGTCACAACAAAATAAAAGTAAATGTTTTAATTGTGGAGAATTTTGACATCTTCCCAAGGATTGCAAAATTAATAGGGATGCTGCCACAAGAATATCTATTCCAGGTCTCTGTTTTAGATGTAAAAGAGGAAATCATTGGGCTAATGAATGTAGGTCCATAAAGATGCCCAGGGTCAACCTCTAAACCAGGGAAACTGGAACAGGGGCCAGCCCCAGGCCCCCAAACCCAAACAAATATTTGGGGCAGTCAGCTTTGTTACAATAAACAACAATCCATTTCAGATCTCTTCAGAGCCACAACGGGCTCAGTTCCAGCACCCACACAGTACTAACGCCTGAGATGGGAGTTCAAGTTCTCTCCACATGCATTTTTGGCTCTTTACCAAAAGATACTTTTGGCCTTATAGTAGGTCATAGCAGCTCTACCATCAATGGCCTTCATATATTCCCAGGAGTTATTGATAATGATTATCTGGGAGAAATTATAGTTATGGTGTCATCCACCAAAAATATTGTTTTAATTACTTTTGGACAAAGATTTCCTCAATTACTACTTCTTCCCTTAATACCTACTTCAAATAAAGTTGTGAGTAATTCTAGAAACAATAAAGGTTTCAGGTCTTCAGATGTCTATTGGTCAGAAGTAATATCTGCACAAAAACCCCTTATGACCTTATGGTTAAATGAAATTTTCAGGATTGGTAGACACAGGCACAGATGTCACAATTATCAAAAAGGATAATGGCCTCTAGATGCTACCATAATTCATTTAAAGGGTATAGGTCAGAATCAAAATCTTCAAAAGTGTTTAAAAAAAAATCCTAAAATGGAGAGACCAAGAAGGTAATCAAGCACAATTCAGCCTTATATAATTGCCGAACTGCCTATCAACCTTTGGGGTCGTGACTTACTTTTTCAATTAGGGATCATTATGTGCAGCCCTAATGAGGTTGTCACCATGAAAATGTTTAAAAATGGATATCTCCCAGACAAGGGACGTGAAAGTGATGGTTCTGGAATGCTGCAACAATGGGGGGGGGGCAAGTAAATTTAGAGGCATCTTATCAGTGAAATACTTTCTTTCACATTGTTTCCTTGAGTGCCTTGAATTTCTCAATTATTTAAAATGTAACTTGAAAGCTTTACCTTATTTGATTTGCATAAAGCTGCATGATGTTTAAATAATTGTTTATTATCTGTGTTTTTCTCTAAATCAAAAAATATTTGGCAGTCTGTCTCAGAAGAGAGGACTGTGTTACATTAAGATTTCAAGGGAAATTTTCCTACTTAATTAGTATCATATCATAAGCTATATTCAGTCTAATTACATGGTGTTGACTATATGGCTTGCCTCCCATAAGCAGACTAAATTATAATACAACTAAATTACAGTACAACTAAATTAAACATTTATAGTTAACATATAACAATCGAGTTCCTGCAAAAGTGTATCTTTTTGAGGCAAGTTAGCCTTCACTCTATCTAATATTTTTTTCCTTCTAATTTTGAGAATTGGCTTGATTTAGTAATATGAACACTGCATTACTAAAAATAAAGTTAGTTCCCAAGTAAGAAGAAATTTCACTGTAATATATAAAGACAATTTTGTCTATTACAAGTACATCAGGATTTACAAATTTATAACTTCTGATATGAGAAAATTGTCACATTCTATGTAAACTTGCTATATTAATTCCATGTATTAATCTGTTACATGGAACCGCTTGTTCATTCCGGTCACACATAAACCATATTATTTAAATCACTGCTTGGTCCATTTACTCTAGCTTCTTATTTTCTTATTCGCTACTCCTTTATCTTAATTTAACCCAACTGTATATATTTATACATATGTATATCACCATGAGGTCATGGCCTACCAGCAAAGTTTCAGTACGACTTCCTCTGGTCGCAGATCCATGGCATACCCTGATTCTGCCTTCTTCTTCCCAGCATTCAGTCCATTTTTCCTGCCCTACCTAAGTTCTGCCCTATCAATAGGAAAAGGCAGTTTCTTTATTCATTAATGGTATTCACATCACACAGAGGAGACTCCCACATTATTAATCTGTCTCAGGGTGGTTTCAGAAGATGAACATCTCTCATCTTGACACATCCTTTAGCTAAACTATCTAGCACCATGCTGTTTTGTAGCTATTACCTCTCAACAGAATCATTCTTAATGAGCATTGGTTCAAAGATAAAATTTAAATGGGTATTAAAGCTATAAAAGTTACAGGACTTAAGAAGCTCATCCTCAAGATTATGTATACAGTTAACATTTACAGAATAGAGAAATTTTCCTTGGAGTAAACTGGAAAGCATTACAACTTAGGGGAAGAAAAAAATACAATAGCAAAGGCTGGGAATACTGGTGGTGGAAATTTTTACATGGAAAAGAGTTGAAAGAAGAGAGAAAATGAGAAAAGAGAAGCAAGGTTAAACAAACAAGGGCATTGTATAAAGTCATAGCTAAACCTAAAATTTTGAAACCAAACTTAAAGAAACTGGAAATATGCCTTGTATGGTTAGGAAAAATCCTTCTCAGAGTTATCTCTTATTTAAAAAAAATCACAATGATAAAATGTCATAACTCTATATGAGTTTTTGGTCATGGAGACTCTTGAAGCCTAGAGAATAATTTATGTTGTTGCCATTCTTCCTGATTTTTCAACCAGAATTATATAGTATGATCCTATTGCTAAAACAGTACACAGCGTTGTAAAATGATGTGGAGAAATCAGACGGAAAACAATATGTAAGTCTGTTTGTCATCTAAGATTCATAGAATGCTAGAAGATGATAAACAGGCTAGATTCCTGGGAAGAAAAGGCATCAGGAGTTTTACCCATCTGTGAACTCTTTGAAGTACAATATCTACATATTACACAATATATACTCACTCATGTGATAATGGAACAAATGTTATTGGGTATAGCAATTTAGCAATTGCTCGTAATTAGATTTGAGAGAAATAGTATAGGAAGGTATTCATACCTTTTGCTTCAATCCTGTTCAAAAGCCCATAGCATATAAGGCCATGGTCCAAGGTCTAGAACAGTGACTATTCGGTTATGACCAGAAATTGGCTATTCTTCAACTATAATGACTCTCTCAATCATTAAGATATTTTCTTAAGTTGTTGGGCTGTTAGAGGAGGATTTGGACAAAATTAGTTCTCTGAGTTTCTCTGAAAATTTAGCAAATATTTGGTGAATTAAAAATAATTGGAGGAGTTAATTTTACTACTTAATGAAAGTAACAAAACATTAAATGGCATATTATTTGTATGTTTGTTTTTATGTATGTGTTTGTGTGTATGTAGGTATGTATGTGTGTAAGTCTGTGTGTATATCTGTATGTGTGTTTACCACACATATAACTTTCAGCCTCAATGAAAGAAGCTTCTATTTCTAGTGAACTCAGAGACTTGTGTCCAAATGAAATAAGTAATAGCCAAGTTTTCTGACCTAGATAAGACATATATACCTTACCTTCTAAGGTTTAGAAAACATTGAGGAAGATGGGAGAAAGAAGATAGGTAATATAGGAACTGCAAAATATCATATTCTGGTTGATAAATGTTATTTTAATCATGAACTCTCACTAATTACACTTTATTATAGTGGAACTGAAGAACAGACATTTCAACAGCCATCAGTGAATTGAGGAAGGACTTAGAAAACCTTTTCCATGACTGGCAGACATTTTCTTATGGATAGATTCAAGAAAAGATGGAATTAATACCTTCAATTGTATGTCCACTGCTTATCGCAGCAGTCTTCAAATGACAAATCCCATCTGATTGCCACTCTGATGTTTGTAATTAAATTAAATGTGTCATATAACAAAAGCAAAAAACAATGAGTCCATTAAAGTGATGGAGGGAGCAGGGACTTCAAAACAATATAAGGAAGATAAGAAAGAATGATAGGATAGTAGCCAGAATGTATTGTGTGTGTGTGTGTATGTGTGTGTGTGTTTGTATGTGTGTGTGTGTGTGTGTAGAAGGCATTAGCTTAATAAAAAAGAACTGTATCAATCAAAAAATTGATTTGAACTTACTACATAAAATATTAAAAAAACCAAAATGATAGTTCTTGCAACACTAATGGTACAAAGCTTTGGAAATGTTAATAATAAAATTGAGCAGAAACAGTACAGAAGGCTGGGTTATAATTCTTAATCTCAGGGGTCATAAAATCATGCATGTTGGGTTCCACACTTTATACACACTACCATTAAGGCTTGTTCTACTGGGATTAGAATGATAGTAAAATAGAGGCTCTAATGGTGAGTACCTGAGAAACCTACACTACACTGTCAGAGCCAGCCTGTGATCACCTCTTTATGTACTTTGTATGTTAGAAAGAAGTACCAGAACTATCAACCGAAGAAGATCAAGCTTTTCCAGGAGCCCACTGAGTACTGAGATACTGGCTTAGTGCAATATCCAGGTGAATATCTGAGTATCAATGTCAGTAAGGAAGTAGATACTTCATAATACCGTACTAAGTACTTTGAACATGAGGGCATATGTTTAGAATTCAATCCTGAAAAGAGATGAAGGTATGCAAAATTATTATGAGAAATAAGAGTTTTAGTTCTATTGTCATTGTTGGATTTCTCCTTTAACATTTCTGCATTTGTTTATATCAACATTCACATATCTCTCATACTACTTATATAACACTATCTACAAGAACATTCTCTATTCAGTTCTGAGTAGAAAACTCTAATGAGAGTCTCATAAAATCTAGATATTTTCTTAAGTTGTGGTGATAGATTACAGGGAGTTGGAGAAAGTTAGTTTATTAGGTTTCTCTCAAAAAGTAGCAAAAAATTCATGACTTAAAATAATAAAGCTGTTTTATTGTAGATTTTGAGTTACTCATAAATTAAAATGTCTTAGATTCCTTTTGACCCTGGATCTTGGAGATGCCTATCATTCCTTGTTCTTTAACGTAACTATTATTCCATCTGTGTGTATGTATGTGTAAATACACGCATGTGTTTATATATCCCCCATCTTTTCTTTCAGCAAGAACACAAGTCATATTAGATAAGGATACCATAATTTGGCTAATTCTGATTTCTTTTTTCAAGAAACCATATTCAAAATTTAATATTAGAAATTAGGCAATAAATATGAATTTTGGATATGTTCAACCCTTGACTGAGAGTCCATATTTAATTTTCATATCTTATTCTTATATGCATCATAAGACAGAGAGGTAGTTCTGTCAATTAGCAGGTTTGTTAACTAGAGAGGAAGACAGATATATACAAAGCAGCATCTTAAATCTTCCAAGTCAGTATTAACTATTGTAAACATAAAGATCCCAGAGAGTGTGAATAACAACAGCATTTTGGTAATATGTTCTGATACTAACAGGCTTAAAGCTCATGAACACTGGGTCTATACCATTTAATAAGAACATTCAAATAACAGAAAATGTATTTTGTTTATTGATTTAAAAAATATGGGTTCTGGGCCAAATCTCTCCCCCTTGGGAAAGACGTAACATTTTAAACAGAAACATCATGTTTCTATCTATGAGGTCACCTTCTGGTCACCAACAAAGATAAGCATTGCTGCCTTCTTTCAAGATTAATCCAAAAGCATCTGTCAATTATCTGGGTATAGCAATACCTTGCAGAGATTTGTTTCATCAACACTAAGAAATAGTAAAAGGACTATCTAAATTTTTCATTGACATGATTTCTGTAAGCATGTTCCACTATCCCTTGAGAATGTCTCATATTCTGCCACAATACTCTGTCTTCTTCACTACATTCTGTGTGTCTTGCTCAAATTCATTAGTTGGAGATCAGAAAGACCAGGGAGGAAAGCCAGGCCAGTACTTAATCCTGGTAACAGGAACACATGATACTAACCTGTGTAAAGAAACACACAGTAAAACAGTGAAGATATTGTGTTATATTTCTTATCTTTCTAAAATGATTAAATAAGCATAAAAATTTACTCCTTTACTATTTTCCTTCATTCATCTTAACACTGCAAATTAATTTTATCTTGAATTCAACAAGATATTTTATACCTTTATCTACATTAAACACACATTTATAAATAAAAGAAAGAAAGGACATAACATGTCACTTAAGGAAAGCAATCTGTGTATTGTGATTACATATTGGAATAAGGTATTGATCAAAACTTATAAAGGGAGAGTGCACATATTATTACTAATTTTAAAAGCATCAATGAAAAAGTCAATATAAATGAAATACATATGTTCTACTATAAGCACACATGTTTTAATTTCAAGATAATTCATATAAACTATTTAAAATAATACTATTAAATAGAATACTATGATAGAAGGTACCCATTATGGCAGTGTGGTTATTTTCCCTAGAAAAGCAGGAATTTCTGTGTTATGTGAGTGGTGGAACTTGAATTATTATTTGTTGCATTAAAAGTAAATGAAGTAATAACTGGGAAAAGTATGTTTCATTGTTTATTCTCATGTAGCCAACCCTGCATCATTTATTTGTTTCCTATTACATCAGAATAATCCACAGTAAAATACATTAATGTTTGCATATTCAAAAAATGCCTAAAATTTTTCACAATGTAGTCCTTTTCACAAGATATGCTTCTTAGGTTAACACATAAAATTTACTTATAGTACAAAACTAATTAAGTATTATGTAAATCAGATTATCACTGTATAAGGTATCATACCTAGGACAAATAAATATCGTATCTATGGCTCATGCTTCTTTCATGACTTCTCTACATAACCAAGATTAGTACTGTTGAAATGTTGCAAACACTTAAGATTAGCTTTCATCATGTTAGAAATCCTCTCTTTGTATAGTCTCATCTGCATTAATTTATCACTTCTTTGAGGACAAAGTAACCTGTTATGTGCTCTTGCTCATAGCATATGGTAAATAATCATATAAACACATATGTACACACACACTGATATATGTAATATCAGTTAATGATATTATATGCCCAGCAGGATGTTGAGAGCCTTTGGCTTTTTTATTTTTCATCATTGAAGATTTCCATTAAGTCATTTCCAAAATTCCAGTATAAATGTATATATAAATGTTACATAAACTTAAGACATACAGTATGATGGTTGAAGAAGGAAAAGTTATGAAGTGAATATTATCTCAAGAGTTATACACAGGTTTCCCATTCAGTTTTAGTCGATGAAAATTTATGGCATTAATACAAGTTCTTAAATCAATTCATGATGTACATCATTAACATAATATATAACATTTATGTCTTCTAAATACAAAATGCATGAAGTGATTATTATACCAAATGATTATTGCTACCATACCTACTTTTCTATTCATTGAGAGAAGGAAAACATTGAATTATACACATTCTTCTCTTCTTATATCAAACTGTCTACATCTGTATTATCTGTACACCTTTATCAAGAAATTACAAATATTTTAACAAGAATTTGGTATATCATTTTTAGATTATTCTGGTATTTTTTCCATTGTAACCCTATCATAGCTAATGATATACTCAGCATTTCATTAATGGATGCAGATGCATTAAGAGAAATGAACATCATTAACCACTGCGGTCCCTAAACTTCCCTTAAAATTAATTGCTAAATAATTAAGCCTTAGATTTCAATGATGACACATATGAGCTTGGAGATTATAGGCAGTATCTACTACTTTTCGCTCAAACACACCTGAAACAATCCTTTCTATTTAATTATATTAATGAGAAGAATTTGGAATGCCCGAAAATGAAGAAAACTTAATACTAAGTTTGAAGATTACTATTAAAATGAGAAAATATTGTGATATCTCTGAACAATTTAGGGGTGCTAATTATTTACTGTCTGAAAATATAAGTGGGGAATGTTCAAAGACTCGACTTAGAACACAGAAGACCAGATATTGGACTTTTCCTTTGCACACTGGTGATGCCATCACCTCATAAGTGCATCTGAAATGTGAGGCAATTCAACTGTAACTCAATAGGCACAGAGATGGTTCTACAGTCAAGATGTCTGGCCATTGCTTTTAATCTTGAGTTTGATACATTCACTATCACCTGTCATTTTGCTTGAAGGCTTGGGTGGTTTTGAAAGAAAGAATTCATGCTTTGATATTCAATGTAGTCTTGTCATTTGTCACATTATTTGCAAGTATCTTGTGCAATAGGCAGAATAGGTATTAGTAGTAAAATAAGAAAAATGAGGAAAGATTTTAGAAAAAAACCATAAGTATCTTTATAGTTCATCTTATAGCTCAAAAAAATTTGTTTTCTATATACTAGTTCAAAACTTTAAAGGGAGAAAATTGAGTAAGAGTATTTTTGTTTTTATTTTCATGTGCTTGTATCAGTGTGCATGAGCCACTTGTGAGTACCTTTTAGAAGGCAGAAGAGATCATGAGTTTTCAGAGCTGGAGACACGGGGAATTGTGAACATAAAATGGTTCTAGAAAACTAACTCAAGTCCTATATAAGGGAAGGAAGTACTTTTAGCCCAGTAGTCATCTCTCAAGGCTTCAGTGGGAGAAATTATTTAAAGATACATTACTTTTCATGAACTTGGAGCTCATTAATAGTGAGTGAAATATTAAAATTATGTTTATATCTGTCTCATACTAATGTTATATTGATATTCACTTCAAAAACTAATCTCATATTTTCATTGCACATTTTGTCAATATTCAGCATATATATGGAACCTGCAAATCAAACATGTATTTCAGAATTCTTTCTCATGGGACTAACATACGTCCCTGAACTGCAGCCTCTCATCTTCAACGTGTTCCTGCTCATGTACCTCATCACCATCATGGGAAACCTACTCATTATTTTGGCTGTAAGCATAGACTCCCACCTCCACACTCCCATGTACTTCTTCCTGTGTAATCTATCTTTCACTGATATCTGTGCAAGCACAACGACAGTCCCAAAGTTGCTGTTGAACATTCAAGCACATGACCAGAGCATCACTTACGTAGGTTGCCTGTCCCAGGTATGTTTTATATTGATATTTTGTGTTTTAGAAAGTTGTCTCCTCACTGTGATGGCTTATGACCGCTATGTGGCCATTTGTCAACCTCTGAGATACACAATTATTATGAACCCTTTCTTATGCATCTTGTTAGTCTTACTTTCCCTGGTCATCAGCACTATAAATGCACTGCTCCACACACTTCTGGTGTTGCCGCTGTCATTTTGCACAGAACAAGATATCCCCAACTTTTTCTGTGAACTTGGTCAGGTCACCAAGCTTGCCTGCTCTGATACATTTATCAACATAATCATAATTTATACTGCAACGATTATATTTTCAGTTATTCCCCTCTCTGGAATTATTTTCTCTTATTTTCAAATTGTGTCCTCGATTCTGAAGATCCCATCAGTTGGTGGAAGGCATAAAGCTTTTTCCACCTGTGGGTCTCATCTTTCAGTGGTATCTTTATTCTATGGGACTGGTTTAGGTGTGTATATGAGTTCTTCAGTTTCTAACTCTTCCAGCAGCAATGTAATAGCATCCATGATGTACAGTGTGGTCCCTCAAATGCTGAATCCTTTCATTTACAGTTTCAGAAACAAAGAAATCAAGGGAGCCTTGAGGAAGTTCATCACTGTTGCAATGGTTCCAATTAAATGAAGATGTATAGACTTGTCTTAAAGGGAAAATATGTGGTATTTGGATGTGAGAGAAAAGATTTAAAAATCTGTAGTGGCACATATAAAATCTAGAGTCAGTGTGATTTCATGGTTCAGGCCAGATTAATTGAAACCCATAAGACCTACTTTGGTTCAGATTAACTAGATATTACAATCCACTAAGTAATTACTAGGTCCTTACAGTGTATGCTTTTATGAGGCATGCTAGCTACCTGCCTACTTGGTTTAGTTACTTTTAAAACCCAAAATCCAAATAATTACTTTATACTGATATCTTAAAATATTATGCAATTTTGCTATTTCTATTATAACTATGCCATTGGTTCTCAAAGAAAAAGCCCCCATTCTAAAGTAATGAGGAAAAATATTTATTACAAGTACCTCTGAAATTTTTAATCCATAATTTCAGATATAATTAATTATCATTAATATATGAGATAGCAAATTAACACTTTATGTTTTGCTCAGTCCCTTAATAGTTTTAGAATTTGAAGATATCCCATATTTATAGGATGTCAGAGGCAGCACCCTGAGTGAGCACCCTCTATTCTATAGCTCTTTCATCAAAAACATAATGTTCCTAATACTCAGCAAACTAAAAGCAGTTAAGAGTTTGAGAAAGCTCTAAAGGTAACAACATTCAAAACACTCTTCCCAAGTGTTATAGTTGCAGCAAAGTACCTGGGGAAAGAATTATCTATTGAAGTATTTGAGAAGATGTACAGAGAGATTTTAGGATGTGGATTGTTGACAACACTCTAGTAGTCTTTGTGGTTTTTAAGCTATATTTAATTCACTCATGTTCTTGAATAAACTTTTGATTCAGCAAGCTAAACTTCTATGAAATTATTTTTATGTCTGTTCTTAGTAAGCTACTGGGGGGAATAGAAGTATTTTCCCATTTACCCAGCAAAGTCATATAGCATTTGCACTAAGTCCATTATTGCAATTTTTGTATAAAGGCAGACACACACAAGCACACATGCAAAAAAAATTTCCTGCTATTATTTGAGTTCTAGACGTCAATTGACAAGTACTTATCCTAATCACTTGGGAATTACCTTCCACAATGTTATTGTCAATGTCACTCAAAACATTAATATTTGCTTGTAGCAAAGAATTTTTCTCAGATTATATGTGTGGGTATAAATACAATTAACATTATTTGCAGTTATAGAGAGGATAAAGAAATTTAATTGATCTTTTTGGATAAATATGATCAGTTTTTCTTATTTTTGCTTATATCTCTTCAGAAGTAACATCATAGACATTTCTAGAGTTGATATCCATCCTTAATGTATGCCTGTACAATCCTTCCCAACAGTTTATTTTTTTGATTCACACAAAACATAGTTAACAAATTCCCAGTTTTGATTATTTTTTCTTTTTTTATTTTTATTGAGCTCTACATTTTTCTCTCTGCTTCCCTCCCTGCCTCTTCCCTTCCCCCTTCAACCCTCCCCACATGCTCCCAATTTGCTCAGGAGATCTTGTCTTTTTCTACTTCCCATGTAGATTAGGTCTATGTAAGTCTCTCTTAGTATCCTCATTGTTGTCTAAGTGTTTGAGGGTTGTGATTTTGTAGGCTGGCTTTCTTTGCTTTATGTTTAAAAACCACTTATGAGTGAGTACATGTGATAATTGTCTTTCTGTGTCTGTGTTGCCTCACTCAAAATAATGTTTTCTAGCTCCATCCATTTTCCTGCAAAATTCAAGGTGTCTTAATATTTTTCTGCTGTGTAGTACTCCATTGTGTAAATGTACTACATTTTCCTTATCCATTCTTTGTGCGAGGGGCATTTAAGTTGTTTCCAGGTTCTGGCTATGATTATTTTTTTATACATCTAATATTACCCCAATTCACAATTTTGGTAGATTAGCAACTAAATTTACTGGGTTTTACTCGTTTGTTTGTTTTTCGAGACAGGCTTTCTCTGTAGCTTTGGATTCCGTCCTGGAACTAACTCTGGTATACTGGCTGGCCTCAAACTCACAGATCCACCTGCCTCTACCTCCTGAGTGCTTGGATTAAAGGTGTGTGCCACCACTACCTGGCTTAAATTTACTTTTTAAAATTTATGTTATGGGTAGTGACATCCTTAAAGACCTAGTGTTTGAAACGTGGGTGAAGGTTTTGTCCATTGTAAAAAAAAAATTGGAAGTGTTTCTTTCACTTCTTTATACTTTAAGTGATAATTAGTTGTGTATTTGGTATAAAATTACTTTCAACTAGAGCTTAATTTTTCTCAGTTGAAAAATTAATTGCCCTATCTACAAGCATATATCTCAATAGTCTTACATTACAAGAGTTTTTCACTTGGAAATTACAGTTTCTTCTAAGATCTTGGCATTCACTAATATTTCTGACATTTATAAAACTTTCAGACATGCTTGTCCCCAATTTATTTTATGGGAAGTTTCTTTTGGTCTTACTCATACATGTACACAACCTGGACACCAGAATTGTCATGTAGCATGTTTCTCAATTCTCATCAAAACATACTGTGAATGTTTTTTTTTCTTTTCTTCAGTTTACCTAAAACTTTGGTCTTTTAAATTTACCTTTCTGATATTTGGGAAATAATGTAACAGTAACTGAAAGATAATCTTTTTTTAATTTTTTTCTTTTTTATTGAGAAAAGGAAAAAAAAAGTTTCCGCCTCCTCCCAGCGTCCCATTTCCCTCCCCCTCCTCCCACTTTTCTCCCCCTTCCCCCACTCCTCTCCCCCTCCCTCTCCAGTCCAATGAGCAGTCAGGGTTCCCTGCCCTGTGGAAAGTCCAAGGTCCTCCCCCCTCCGTCCATATCTAGGAAGGTGAACATCCAAACTGGCTAGGCTCCCACAAAGCCAGAACATTAAGGAGGATCAAAACCCCGTGCCATTGTCCTTGGCTTCTCATCAGCCCTCATTTTTCGCCATGTTCAGAGAGTCCAGTTTTACCCCATGCTTTTCCAGTCACAGTCCAGCTGGCCTTGGTGAGCTCCCATTAGATCAGCCCCACTGTCTCAGTGGGTGGGTGCACCCCTCGTGGTTCTTTTTTAAAATTTCTCATAAAACTAATAGCTATAAAGTCTAAGTCTTTTTATTTCTTTTTTATTAAACTTCCCACAAGGCAGGGCACCCTGACTTCTCTTAGGACTGGAGAGCGAGGGGGAGGGGGAGCGGGGGGAGTGGGAAAGAAATGGGAGGATGGGAGGAGGTGGAAATTTTTATTTAATTAATTAATTTTAAAAAGAATTAAAAAAATCTTAATTTATATAGATATCCCATTCCCACTCCTTCCCCTCCTCCATCTATAAACTTCCTCCACCCTAACCCCCATCCATTCCTCAGAGAGGGTAAAACTTCCCATAGAGAGTCAACAAAATCTGACACAACACTTTACTTTGATGCAAGACCAAGGACCTTACCCCTATATCTAGACTGACCAAGGTATCTCTCCAGAGCATATGTTTTACTAGATGCCTGTATTAGTGACAAATCATGGTCCTGCTGTCACTGGACTCAGAAACTGCCTAAAACTCTCAACTGTCCCCCACATTCAGTGGGCCCAGTTTGATCCTAAACAGGATCCCCCTCTATCAGTCCAGTGTCAGTGAGATCTCACCAGCTCAGGTCAGGGGTTTTTGTGGGTATCACCATCTATTTCATGACCTCTTTGTTCATATTATTGCTTCTCCCTCTCTTGAGTTGGACTCCAGGAGTTCAGCCCTGTGTTCAGTGTTTTATTGTGGATCTGTGGATCTGCTTTCATCAATTGCTGGTGGAAGGTTCTATGATAACAACGTAGTTATCAAACTGATTACAGGGGAAGGTCAGTTTAGGCATCCTCTCCACTGTTGCTTAAAGTCTTAGCTGGGGTTGTCTTTGACATCTTTGAATTTGCAGGCCAATGGATGGAACTAAAACAAACCATTCTGAGTGTAACCCAGGCACAGATAGACAAACATGGTATATACTCACTTGAAAGTAGATATTAGACATAAAGCAAATGATAAGCAGCCTGTAGTCTATGATCCCAGAGAAGTTGGTAAAGAGAACAACCCTAAGAGGGACATACAGGATCCACCTGAGAAGAGGGAACAGACAAGACCTCGTGAGACAATTAGAAGGGGAGATAAGGGAAGCTGAAGGGAAGTGGGATGGGAGAGGGAAGGTAGAAGGAGAACATGAGAGAATGGGAGACTCAAGAAGGGAGAAGGACATTAAATAGAAAAAAGACATTTTGATTGAATGAGTAATTAAAGGACTAGTGAGAACCATGGTACTAGGGAAATTCACAGGAACTCACAAGTATAAATTTTAAAAATTAGTTCTCTGTAAGATATTTGGATTGTACATCCTACTATATTCTCTTGCTGTAAAAATATTTTAAAACCAGCTGGGTGGTACTGGTGCTCGCCTTTAATCCTAGGACTCAGGAGGCAGAGGGAGGTGGATCTCTGTGAGTTGTGAGTTTGCTCTATGAGAGCCAATTCCAGGAGAGGTCCTAAAACTAAAGAGAAACTGTGTCTCAAAAAACTTAAAGAAATAAAAATTTTAAAAAAAATATTTTAAAACCTGTAAGTTTCCAAAATGACAATGCAGTTTTGTTCAAATGAAAATTTTCAGAATGTATTTATTTACATCAAACTGACAGTTCAGTACACTTAATTTAATAGTGTTCACAGATGAATAAAATTGACAGCATGATTAAACTCTATGTTGAAAGCATGTGGACATGCTTTTCCACTAATTAAAAAGTCATCTTGAGTGATTTCTTTTTTTTATCTTTTTTTATTGAGAAAAGGAGAAAAAAAAAACAAGTTTCCACCTCTTCCCAGCCTCCCATTTCCCTCCCCCTCCTCCCACCGTTCTCCCCCTCCCCCCCACTCCTTTCCCCCTCCCTCTCCAGTCCAAAGAGCAGTCAGGGTTTTCTGCCCTGTGGTAAGACCTAGGACCTCCCACCTCCGTCCATATCTAAGAAGGTGAACATCCAAACTGGCTGGGCTCCCACAAAGCCATCACATTATGTAGGATCAAACCCCCGTGCCATTGATTTCTTTTTGTGCAGCATCTACAGTCTCAACTCATTCAGTTTAAGACAAATTTTGCAGTAGGAATATCTGCTATCTAATACTTTTCTCATGGTTAAAACATTCCATCTTGAGGGGAGATTCATTATGACTTTGGATTGTCCAATGGGAAGTCAAACATTCTGTCATGAAGACATCAAAAAATTCAAAAGGAAAGCTTTCTTTAATATTCAGAAAGCAAACAACATGGAAGTATCCAGGTGTCCTCACAACTGACCAGATGAATAGGCCCCATCCTTCCTAGGAATATGTTAGTAGTAAAGACTCCTGGGAAGAATCAGCTAAGACTAGCTTCCTGAAAGAGGATCAGAAAACTCAAGCTGCCTAGAAAAGGCCCAGATCATCCAGGCTTCCTGAAAGAGACACTGCAATGTATGGAACTCCAAGGTATGCAATAAGTATAAGATGTTATGAGGCATCACTCCAGTTTGTATGTGCTATGCATGATACATCTATAAATGAGTCAATCTTTTTCCTGTAAGTAAAACATACCCATAATCCTGTAACTAATTTTAGTAATTCTGTAGGTTTGCCAAGTTGGAAATCAGCAGTATTGTACTTATGTCTGTGACCTATTCCTATCAGCAATGATTAGATATTAGTTCATATCTTTCAACGAATAGTGCCCCAGAACTATTTCCTTGTTATCTCTAGACAACCCTTCCTTTCCTGTAATTCTGTGCCTGTCAAGCAAGACTATAATCTGAGCAGTTGTTCTGCAGCTTTGCTGCATGCTTCACCTACAATCAGTCACTCATTTGTGACAAATCCATCCACCATGCTAACAATTATCTGCTCTATGTTCTTCCTTAGAGGCATTTTTGATACTTTTTGTGACACAGGCACATATTCATTGATTTAGGCTGTGCTAAACTTGAGGTGATACATGATTGCCAAATAAAAGTTGCCTGCAGAAGGATAAAATTATACAGTAATATATTCACAATTACAATTTTTAGTGGATTAATTATTTATATATAAAAACCAAAGTTGCCACAGAAAACAATCCAAAGAATCAATGAAACAAAGAGCTGGATCTTTCAGAAAGTCAACAAGATTGACAAAACTTTATCCAAACTAATCAAAAGGCAGAGAGAGAACATGCACATTAACAAGATCAGAAATGAAAAGGACATAACCATAGACATAATACAATCAGAAGAGTCATTGCCAAACTCTTTTTTATGAAGCTACAGTTACCCTGATTCCAAAACCACACAAAGACCCACCAGAATAAAATTACAGACCAATCCCACTCATGAACATCGATGCAAAAATGCTCAATAAAATTCTGGCAAACAGAATCCAAGAACACATTAAAAAATTATCCATTACGATCAAGTAGGCTTCATCCCAGTGATGCAGGGCTGGTTCAACATATGAAAATCTATCAATGTATTCCATAACATAAATAAACTGAAAGGAGAAAACATATGATCATTTTATTAGATGCAGAAAAAGCATTTGACAAAATTCAAGACCCCTTTATGATAAAGGTTTTGGAGAGCTTAGGGATACAAGAATCATATCTAAATATAATAAAAACAACATATAGCAAGCCAATAGCTAATATCAAATTAAATGGAGAGAACTCAAAGCCATCCACTAAAATCAGGAAAAAGACAAGGCTGTTCACTCTTACCATATCTCTTCAACATAGTTCTTGAACTTCTAGCAATAGCAATAAGACAACATAAGGAGATCAAGGGGATTCAAATCAGAAAGGAAGAAGTCAAACTTTCATCATTTACAGATGATATGATAGTGTACATTAGTGACCGCAAAACTCTACCAAAGAACTCCTACAGCTGATAAATAACATCAGTGATGTGGCAGGTTGCAAGATCAACTCAAAAAAATCAGTAGCCCTCCTATACACAAAGGATAGAGAAGCAGAGAGGGAATTCAGAGAAACTTCACCTTTTATGATAGCCACAAATAGCATAAAGTATCTTGGGGTAACTCTAACCAAGGAAGTGAAAGATCTATTTGACAAGAACTTTAAGGCATTGAAGAAAGAAATTAAACAGGACACCAGAAAATGGAAGGATCTCCCATGCTCTTGGATGGGTAGGATTAACACAGTAAAAATGGCAATTCTACCAAAGGCAATCTATCAATTCAAGGAAATCCCCACTAAAATCCCAACAAAATTCTTCACAGATCTTGAGAGGACAATAATCAACTTTATATGGAAAAACAAAAAACCAAGGATAGCCAAAACAATCTTATACAATAAAGGAACTTCTGGAGGCATTACCATCCCTGACTTCAAACTCTATTACAGAGCTACAGTATTGAAAACAGCTTGGTACTGGCATAAAAACAGAGAAGTCGACCAATGGAATCGAATAGAAGACCCGAATATTAACCCACAAACCTATGAACACCTGTTTTTTGACAAAGAAGCTAAAAGTATACAATGGAAGAAAGAAAGCATCTTCAACAAATGGTGCTGGCATAACTGTATGTCAACCTGTAGAATGAAAATAGATCCATATCTATCACCATGCACAAAACTCAAGTCCAAATGGATTAAAGACCTCAATATTAATTGGAATACACTGAACCTGATAGAAGAGAAAGTAGGAAGTCATCTACAACATATGAGCACAGGAGACCACTTCATATGTAAACCCCAGTAAAATAGACAATAGGAGCAGCATTGAATAAATGAGACCTCCTAAAACTGAGAAGCTCTGTAAAGCAAAGGACACTGTCATTAAGACAAAAAGGCAACCTACTGACTGGGAGAAGATCTTCACCAACTCTGCAACAGACAAAAGTCTGATCTCCAAAATACATAAAGAACTCAAGAAACTAGACTTTAATATCCTAATTAACCCAATTAAAAAAGTGGGTCACTGAACTGAAGAGAGAATTCTCAACAGAAGAAGTTCAAATGGCCAAAAGACACTTAAGGTCATGTTCAACCTCCTTAGTGATCAGGGAAATGCAAATCAAAACAACTATGAGATACCATCTTACACCTGTCAGAATGGCTAAAATCAAAAACACCAATGATAGCTTTTGCTGGAGAGGATGTGGAATAAGGGGAACACTCATCCATTGCTGGTAGGAATGCAAACTTGTGCAACCACTTTGAAAATCAGTGTGGCAGTTTCTCAGGAAATTCGGGATCAACATACCCCAGGATCCAGCAATACCACTCTTGGGAATATACCCAAAATATGCCCTATCATACTACAAAAACATAAGTTCAACTATGTTCATAGCAGCATTATATGTAATAGCCAGAACCTGGAAACAACCTAGATGTCCTCAATGGAAGAATGGATGAAGAAAGTGTGGAATATATACATATTAGAGTACTACTCAGCAGTAAAAAACAATGGCATCTTGAATTTTGCATGCAAATGGATAGAAATAGAAAACACTATTCTGAGTGAGGTAACCCAGACCCAAAAAGATGAATATGGTATGTACTCACTCATAACTGGATTTTAGCCATAAATAAAGGACATTGAACCTGTAATTTGTGATCCTAGAGAAGCTAAATTAGAAGGTGAACCCAAAGAAAAACATATAATTATCCTCCTGGCAAATATTGGGAGTTCGGGGGGGGGGGGGAGTAAGGGGAGATGGGGAGAGACAAGTGAGAAGGGGAGGATGGGGAGAGCTTGGGGGAATACGATGGTTGGGATGGAGGAAGGGTGGATATGGGAGCAGGGAAGTATATATCTTAATTAAGGGAGCCATTTTAGGGTTGGCAAGAGACTTGACTCTCTAGGGGTTCCCATGTGTCCATGGAGATGTCCCCAGCTAGTTCCTTGCACAGCTGAGGAGAGGGAGCCTGAAGTGAGCCTATCCTATAGCCAAACTGATGAATATCTTGCATAACACCACAGAACCTTCACCTGGTGATGGATGGAGATAGAGACAGAGAACCGCATTGGAGCACTGACTGAGCTCCCAAGGTCCAAATGAGGAGCAGAAGGAAGAAGAACATGAACAGGGAAGTCAAGACCGCAAGGGGCGCGCCCACCCACTGAGACAGTGGGGCTGATCTAATGGGAGCTCACCAAGGCCAGCTGGACTGGGACTGATGGAGCATGTGATCAAACCGGACTCTCTGAACATGGTGGTCAGTGAGGGCTGACTGAGAAGCCAAGGACAATGGCACTGGGTTTTGATCCTACAGCATGTACTGGCTTTGTGGGAGCCTAGTCTGTTTGAGTGCTCACCTTTGTAAACCTGGATGGAACGGGGAGGACCTTGGACTTCCCACAGGACAGGGAACCCTGACTGCTCTTTGGACTGGAGAGAGAGGGGGAGGGAGGTTGGGGAAAGGGGAGGGAAATGAGAGTAGGGGAGCAGGTGGAAATTTTTAATAAAATTTTTAATAAAAAAAATAAAATAAAATTGAAAAAATTAAATTTACTTAAATAACAGAATGAAAGCAGCACATTAATGCAATTTGCTCATCATGATTCTTCTACACATGGATATGCCATGCAATATTTATATTTTGTAAACTGTTTCTAACTCTTGAAACTAATTTTTTTAGGTTTTTCAAAAGAAGATTTCTCTGTAGCTTTAGAGCCTGTTCTGGATCTAGCTCTTGTAGAGGAGGTGGGCCTCAGACTCACAAAAATCTGCCTGCCTCTATCTCCTGAGTGCTGGGATTAAAAATGTGCACAACCAATGACCAGCTTGTCATAATTTCTTTATGGCACAAATATTCCAAAACCATCTATATATCTTGCAGAACATAATAGCCATGTACAAGTCCTTCTTTTCCTATGATAAATTGAGTTAAAAATGAAACATGAAACTTTTAAAATCACTGCTTCATAGAACTAATTTATTAGATCCATAATAAATTAAAAACCTATTGTTTCCTCCTCACTACCTACCCTATGACAAAGAGGCAGAGATCAACAGAGGAATACATCTAACTGCCTCTTCTAACATCTACATAATCGTATGCTTTCAAGATACACCAAAACAAAGACATATCACACAGACACATAACACATATATGCATAAAATGAACATTAATTAGAAATCAAGGGAAAGTTTATACTTCTAAAAAAGCTATACTTTGGAAGATACCAACAGGGTTATCAAGAGAAATGTTGAGGATTTCATGATGAAATTAAGAATAACTAATGTAGTCTGACCATATTAGCAAAGTTAGGTCTATATAGTAATTGTAACACACAGAGCGTCAGAGATCTTAATTATCCTTGCAAAATTTTGTGTATTTTGACGACATTCATACACTACCTCCCAGATCTATGGGCTAGGGAGCATATGACAATTTAATTTGATTTCTTCTTTCTGGGTATTCTAAGTAAAAAATATTGATTAAACACATATTTTCTATAATAATTATTATCCCCTTTGCTGGAATCATGATCTAATTAAGAGAAAACATATTTATTTGTTCTTTATTTTATAGCTCTTGCAATAGTGTACAAAATATATCTAGATTTTCTATACAGGGGAAAGAAATTAGAGGAGTCAGACATGAATAGTGAAGAATGTAAATAAAGACGTACTTTTCACAAGCCTGCAAACTTTATAGAAGTCCTTGAGGACTGGAAATGTTAATGCATGGAGTATTGGTCATCATTCTCAGAATTTATCAAATGCAAAACCAAAGAGCTATGAGCACTTTCATTTCTACAGTGTTAGAAGTTAGAAGCTGAAGATGATTTGGTCACAGAAACCATTGGCCTATTTTCTTCTCATTAAATGCTTATCAGAATAGAGTCTGTGAACAATACACACATTTCAAAATTACTTTTTTCTTGTTATGCTAGATAATTCAAAATTGAAACACATTCTCTTTGGTCTGTTCTTGTCTTTATGCTTAAGGAGTTCCCAACATGTGGGTCATTACCTCTTTAGCAGTCAAATATTCATATTAGATATTTAAATTATGATTCATAGCACCAGCAATTTTATAATGATTATGTAGAAATGATATGATTTCATGGTTTGGGTCATCACAACATGAGAAGCAATTTTGAAGGGTTACAGTATTACAGTGATTGAGAATCACTGATTACACTTGGTCATTATTATGAGGAATCTACTGATCATCTGATTGTTAGCTCATTCAAAAATCCTTACTTCATAATTCTTTCTAATTTGTCCTTCACTTATATTTCTACAGGTTCATCTACAATCACAAAAGACATAAACAGAGTTTAACATACACATGATGCCTTATTAAGATGGGTTGTGTTATTAGATGTTGGTGGTTTAGGAAAGTATCTTTTTCTAGTGATGGCCTATGAATGGTATGTGACTATTTGTTACCTTATAAGGGACACAGTCACCATGAACCCTTGCTTCTGTGTCCTGATGATTTACTCTCCCTATTCAATAGAATTATGGATGCTCTACTCAACACTCTGAAGTTACTTTATCTTCCCTGTACTAATCTAAAAATAATTCTTCTGTTGTGATACTAAAATTTTCAAATTTGACTGCTCTGATATTCTTATGAAAAGTGTGCTTATATAATCAGTTTTTTTGTTTAGTTATTAGCATTTCACACAGTGTCATTATTTTTTTCTTATACCCAAACTGTGTTCTTTGTTTTTAGAATACCATCATTGAGGAGAAGTTGCAAAGAATTTTCAAGGTAAAAATCACAGCTATCCTTGGTGTCTTTATTATATTAGACAGGAATTATTGTTTGTATAAACTGCAACTTCTAACTCTTCCAATAAAAATGTACAGCTTCTATGGTGGACAATGATGTTTATGTGCTGAATCTCTTTATATAGTTTTAAGACTAGGGAAGTCAAGTGAATTTGGAGTCATTTTATCAGTGGGGTGGCTTCTTGCATGTTGTCTCCTCAAGTGGCTAGAATTTCTAGAATTAAATCAAACACCACTGGTTCCCATGAATTGGAGCTTCACATCAAATTTTATCTACTAGTGATAATTTAATGACAATATTTCAACTGGAATTTTATCTCATTTGCTTTGTATATAGTTGCATGATGTTTCATGATTGTTTTTTCAGCATCTTAACTCTATTTTGCTTCTGTAATTTATTGAAGCAGGTTTTTTAAGTTTATTACATAAGTGTTTTTTCTAAATTAAAAAATATTAGTGGAATGTCTCAAAAGTAAGAAATGTGTATCATTACATTTTAAGGGAAAACTTTAATCGTGATTAGTATCATATCATAAGCTGTATTCATTCTAATTCCATGGCTTTGGATATATGGCTTGCATCCGACAAGAAGACTGGCTTTGCAATAGATAGAAGTAAATTTTATCATTAATTCTGTAACAACTGACCTCAGACAAGAGTGTATCTTTATGACTCAAATTAGAATCCACCCTACCTAGTATTGTTTCTCATAATTTTGAGACTTAAATTACTTTTGTTATATCAACACTGCATTAGTAAAGATGATGATAGTTTCCAAATAAGAAGAAATCTCCACTGTAGTACATTAAGAAAATATTGTCCATTGCAAGTAGTTCAGGATTTGTGAATCTATAGCTTCAGATATGAGGGAGTTATCACATTCGATGTGAAGTAGTCGTATCAACTTCCATTCTCTGTGTGGTTTTAGAAGATAAATATCTCCCATGCTGACACGTATTATAACTAAACTGCCTATCACCACAATTTTTATAGCTATTTCCTCCCAAGAGACTCATTCTTTAATTAATGTTGATTCAAAACATATTTTAAATGGGTGTGAAAACTCTGAAAGTTACAGGACTTGAGAGGCTTCTCATTATTATATATACAGTTAACATTTTCAAGAAAAAAATAAATCTTCAATGGAGTTGTCAGAAAGGTACTGTGCACAGGGGCTGATACAAAATATCAAAGCAAAGGGTGGGTATACTGGAAATGGAAAGGTTTATGAAGACAAGAGTTGAAAGAATAGTGAAGATGCAGAAAAAGGATCGGGATTACACAAACTAAGAGCATTATATAAAGCAAAGGAAAAACTACAATTTTGAAACCAAACTAAAATAAACTGGAAAGGAGATGCCTTGTATGTTAGTAAAAATGCTTCTTGAAGGTATTTCTCATTTAGAACAACTTTAATGCAAAAATTGAGATAACTCTCTATGAGATGTTAATTGTGGAGTCGCTTAAAGCCTGAAAAATAATTTATGATGTTGCTATTCTTTGGTTTGTCATCCAAAATTATATAGTATTATCCTATTGCTAAAATACTACACAATGTGGTTAAATGATGTTGAAAGTTATACAGGAAACAAGTTTGGAGTCTACTTACCTTCTAACATTCATAAAGCACGAGAAGGTAATACAGTCTCCTTGTAAAAAAAGGTATCAGTGGTCTTATCCATTTGTGAACTCTGTAAATACAATATCCACATGCAAGGAATTACATGCTCATTATGTGATAGTGGCACAAACTTCATAGGGGTAAAGAATTGTGCAGTGGTTGGATTTAAGGGAAACTTCTTAAGAATGAATTCCTTATTTTAGCCATTCTGACAGGTGTAAGATGATATCTCAAAGTTGTTTTGATTTGCATTTCCCTGATCGCTAAGGAGGTTGAGCATGACCTTAAGTGTCTTTTGGCCATTTGAACTTCCTCTGCTGAGAATTCTCTGTTCAGTTCAGTGCCCCATTTTTTAATTGAGTTAATTAGCATTTTAAAGTCTAGTTTCCTGAGTTCTCTATATATTTTGGAGATCGGACCTTTGTCTGTTGCGGGGTTGGTGAAGATCTTCTCCCAGTCAGTAGGTTGCCTTTTTGTCTTAGTGACAGTGTCATTTGCTTTACAGAAGCTTCTCAGTTTTAGTAGGTCCCATATATAGCAATACTGACGAATATCTTGCATATCATCATAGAACCTTCATCTGGTGATGGATGGAGATAGAGACAGAGAACCACACTGGAGCACTGGACTGAGCTCCCAAGGTCCCAATGAGGAGCAGAAGGAGGGAGAACATGAGCAAAGAAGTCGGGACCACAAGGGGTGCACCCACCCACTGAGACAGTGGAGCTGATCTATTGGGAGCTCACCAAGGCCAGCTGGACTGTGACTGAAAAAGCATGGAATAAAACTGGACTCTCTGAGCATGGCGAACAATGAGGGCTGATGAGAAGCCAAGGACAATGGCACGGGGTTTTGAACCTACGTAATGTGCTGGCTTTGTGGGAGCCTAGCCAGTTTGGATGTTCACCTTCCTAGAAATGGACGGAGAGGAGAGGACCTAGGGCTTACCACAGGGCAAGGAACCCTGACTGCTCTTTGGACTGGAGAGGGAGGGGGAGAGGAGTCGGGGGGAGCGGGAGAAGGGTGGGAGGAGGGAGAGAAGGGTGGGAGGAGGGGGAGGGAAATGGGAGGCTGGGAGGAGGTGGAAACTTGGTTTTTTTTTTCTCCTTTTCTCAATAAAAAAAATGGAAAAAAAAGAATGAATTCCTATGGGCTTATTCAAAAGCCCATAGCATGTGAAGTCATGGGCCCTTGGTGGAAGAAATTCTATTACTTTATTAAAGTTACAAAGCATTAAACTGCATATGTGTGTAGGAAATGCCTTAGATATAATCTTGAGGCATAATCAGAAGGACTACCATTTCCAGTGAAGTTTAGTGAATTCATAGATTTGGGTCTGCATAAAATAAGTGATAGCTAAGTTTTCTGTTCTAGATAAGACATTTATACCCTACCCCCTATGACTCAGGGTACACTGAGGAAGATGAAGTAAAGGGACTGAAGGAGACATAAGATTGGGAACACAAAGACTGCAAAATAACATCTTATTTTGCACTATAATCATGATTACAGTTGGTATGAAAAAAATAAACCAGCCAACAGCTAGGGGTCAATGGAAGAGAGACTTGGCAAGACTTACCCTTGTGACTTCTGAACTCTTTCCTATGGGTAGATTTAAAGGAAGATGGAATTAATACCTTCATTTGTATACCTACTCTTTACATCAATAGTCTTCAGTGAATAAATCCCATCACATTGTCACTCAGATGACTGTGATTAAATTAAATGTGCCATACAATACACCCAAAATCTTAAGTCTAGGAATGAGATGGGGATGCAGGGAGTTGCTATCAGTGCAAGAGAGATAGGAAAGGATGGGAAGTCAATACTCAGATTTTTGTATATATGTATAAAATTGCCAAAACATTAGCTTAATAAAAAAGTGGAAAATATTAATCAAAACACAAATTGGAACATTCTATATAAACATGTAAAAAAACAAAAATGATAGTTCTTGAAATAATACTGGTAAAAAACTTTGGAAATATTACTGATAAAAGTGAGCAGAAATTATACAAAAGACTGTGTCTAGTATTCTTATCCCTAGGGGTCATCAAATTATGAATGTTGAATTCCACACTTCTATTCACTCTGTTGTTAGGGCCTGCTCTACTGGGATTAGAATTAGAGTAAAATAATTGCTCTAATGGTGACCTTTGGATATTGAGTACACAAGACACTTACACTACACTGTCAGAGTCAACCTGTGACCACCTCCTTGATGTTCCTTGTATATAAGGATGATATGCCAGATCTTTCAACTAAATATGATCATGCTTTTCCGTAGCCCATTGAGTAGTGAGACACTCATTTTGTGCAACATCAAGATGAGATTCTAAATATCATTGTCAGTAAGGAAGCAGGTACTTCATGATACTTTACTAAATACTTTGAAAATGAGGGCAAGAGTTTAGAATTCTCTCCTGAGAGATGAAGGCATGGAAAAAATATTATGAGAAATAGAGATTTACTTTATATGTCACTTGTTAGTCATCTTCTCTAATGTTCTTATGTATATTTATACCAACACGCACACAACCTTTATTCTGCTTATATAATACTATCTACAAGAACAATTACTATTTCCTTATGATTAAATATTATTCATTACTCAATTATAATGACTGTCTGAAATTATTAAGATATTTTCTTAAGTTTTTGTGTTGGTAGTGGACAGATTTTTGGTTAATGCTAGTTTGTTAGGTTTCTCTTTTAAAGTAACAATAATTTTGTAGTATAAAATAATTGAGTTATATTATTGTGGTTCTGGAGCCACCCAAAAATTCAAATGTCTTCAGATTGTTTTTTTTCTGAAGCTTCAAAATACCTATCTTTCCTGTGCTGTAATGTAACTGTTATTACATATGTGTATATGTCTGTATACACACTTGTTTTTATATATCTCCCCAATCTTTTGCTTTAACAAGGAGAAAAGTCATATTGTATGAGGATACTATAATTTAGCACATTTTCATAATTCTTTCAAGAAACCACGTCCAAAATCAAACATTTTAGGAATGAGGAAATAACCATGAATTTGGAGTATGTTCAACCCTTGACTGACAGTCCATTGTTAATTTTCGTTGCTTATTCTTACATTTATAATAAGACAGAGAAGTAGTACTATCAGTTAGCAGGCTTTGAGATCTAGGAAAGAGGATATATATATATATATATATATATATATATATATATATATATATATATTCCCCTATCCTCTTGGGGATTTTTGGTATTGTTCATATATATATGGACCAGGGAGGCAATGCTAGGCCAGTGCTTAATTATAGTAAGTGATACACATGCTTAATACCTTGTTTCTTGACACACTTAACCAGTACTATCTTTGAATTTTATTTTAAATTAAATAATAAGCATATAAAATTTATTCCTTAACTATTTTCCTTCATTCATCTTCTTATTGCAAAGACATTTTATCTGGAATTTAATAGGAAATTTTATGTATTTTTCTATATAAATCACACATTTACAAATAAAAGAAAGGAAGTATCTTATGCATCACTTATGGAGAGCAGTCTGTGTATTAGACTATGGTTTTAATTAAAAGTTATGAAGGATGCATGCATATATTAGCACTATTTTAAAAATACCAATTTGTAACATTTAAATAAAATATATATGTTCTTCTTTTATAAGTACATATCTTTTAATTTCAATACAGTTCAGATATATTATTTAGAATAATGTTATTAAATATAATGCTGTGATAGAGTGATGTACATTAGGGGAGTGTGGGTATTTTTCCTAGAAAAAAAGGAATTTGAGTGTTCTGTGACTGATGGAGCTTCCATTAATATTTGTTTGCAATTGCAAATATGGTAAAACAACAATTTTAAAAAGTGTATTTTTATTGTTTATTCTCATGTAGTAGCCAAATTTGCATTATTTATTTCCTTTTTATTATACGAATATCATCCACAGTAAAATACACTCAACTGTGCATACTCAAAAAATGCCTAAAATTCTGTCATTATATACTTTTTCACATGATATGCTTCTCAGAATAACACTCAAAATTTATTGGTAGTTTTTAACTAAATTAGTATTATTTAAATCAGATTGTCACTATATAAGTTAGCATATGTATAGGCCTAATGAATATAGTAATTATTGGTCAGGCTTCTTTCATTACTTTTCTAAATAACCAAGATGAGTAGTGAAGTAATGATTCAAGCTCTTACTCAACACTGGCATTCATGAAGTTAGGAATGTTCTCTTATAGTCTCGCCTTCCTCAATTTATCATCAATGTGGCAGTAAAGGAATCTGTTACCTGCTCTTGTTCATATCAAAGACAAATATAAATGCACACACACACAAATACACACTAATGATATACAATATCAAAACAATTAATCTTACATGCCTAGCACTATTTTGAGACCGTTTGGGATTTCTTTGTTTTGTTTTTCATCATTGAAGATTCTCCATAAAGTCATTCCCAAAACTCCAGAATAAATGTATAAATAAAATTTGCACAATTCAAGACATTCAATGTGATGTTTGAGAAAAACAAGCTGTGAGCTGCGTATCACTGAAATAGGAGCACACACATTTCTCATTCCCTTGTAGTTTATGAGATTATAACATCAACATTTACTATATGCCTCATTAACACAATATATAACATGTATGTCTCATATTCATATCTAATTATCTAAGTCTGTGTTATCTCTACATGTCTATCAAGAAACTAAAAATTATTCAACAAAAACTCAGTATTTCATTCTTTATATTATTTTGATACTTTTCCAGTGCTACCCTAAAATATATAGTATTTTATAATTATAAAATATATAAAAATAAATATATAATATAATATATAAATACATAAATATATAATATATATTTGAAATTAAATACTAAAATGAGAAAATATTTTGCTATCTCTGGATAATTTTGGGGTGCTATTTACTCTCTGTACAGAAAGATACATGAAAAATGTTCATAGACTCAACTCAGAACATACAAGACCAGAGATCAGACTTTTCCTTTGTAGACTGTGTTTGATGGATGATGTCATCACATTATAAGTGCATCTGATATGTGAGGGAATTCAACTGCAATTTTTATAGAAAGAAGAGATGATTCTGCAGCCATAATCTTGGACTGTCAACTGTCTTTTCACTTGAAAGTAGAAATGATTTTGAAAGAAAGAATTCATGCTTTAGAATTCAATGCAGTCTCATCAATTGTCAGGATATTTGCAAATAAATAGATGTGCAATGGACAGAGTAGATATTATAACATAAATATACAAGAGAAATAGAGAAATATTTTAGAAAGATAACTTCAGTATTTCTATAGTTTACTTCTTAGCTCAGAAAGGTCTTATATTCTATACAGAAATTCTAAAGCTTTAGAAGGAGAAAATTCAATAAAAGTATTTTTAAATTTTTATATGTTGTGTTAGTGTGCATTTACCACATGTGAAATAATAATTTTTGGAAACTAGAATATATCATTAGGTCATAGATCTGGAGTCAAAGAGAATTGTAAGCTTACAGTCACGGTGCTGAGGAAACTGTCTTGAGTTCTAAGCAAGACAAGGATCTGCTTTTAATCTAGGAGTCAAATCTTCAGGCTTCACTGGGAGAATTTAATTAAAGATGCATTATGTTCATAATATTGGAGCTTATTAAAAGTAAGTGAAAATATTTAAATCATTCTTATATCTGTCTCATACTAATGTGCTGTTGATAATACTGCAAAAATTAATATTATTTTCATTGCACATTTTTTTCAATATCCAGCATACACATGGAACCTGCAAACCAGACGCATATTTCAGAATTCTTTCTCATGGGACTAGCTTACGTCCCTGAACTGCAGCCCCTCATCTTCAATGTGTTCCTGCTCATGTACCTCATCACCATCATGGGAAACCTACTCATTATCCTGGCTGTGAGCATAGACTCCCACCTCCACAAGCCCATGTATTTCTTCCTGTGTAATCTGTCTTTCACTGATATCTGTACGAGCACAACATCAGTCCCAAAGTTGCTGTTGAACATTCAAGCACACGACCAAAGCATCACTTACATAGGCTGCATCTCACAGGTGTATTGTATGTTGACATTTTGTGGTGTAGAAAGTTGTCTCCTCACTGTGATGGCTTATGACCGCTATGTGGCCATTTGTCAACCTCTGAGATACACAATTATTATGAACCCTTTCCTGTGCATCTTGCTAGTCTTACTTTCTCTGATAATCAGCACTGTAAATGCACTGCTCCACACACTTCTGGTGTTGCAATTGTTCTTTTGTACAGAAAATGATGTCCCCAACTTCTTCTGTGAACTTGGTCAAATCACAAAACTTGCCTGTTCTGATACATTTATCAATATTATCTTTATTTATCTGGCAACAATTGTATTTTCAGTTTTCTCCCTCTCTGGAATTATTTTCTCTTATTTTCAAATTGTGTCCTCGATTCTGAAGATCCCATCAGTTGGTGGAAGGCATAAAGCTTTTTCCACCTGTGGGTCTCATCTTTCAGTTGTATCTTTATTCTATGGGACTGGTTTAGGTGTGTACATGAGTTCTTCAGTTTCTAACTCTTCCAGCAGCAATGTAATAACATCTATGATGTACAGTGTGGTCCCTCAAATGCTTAATCCTTTCATCTACAGTTTGAGAAGCAAAGAAATCAAAGGGGCCTTGAGGAAGATCATCGTTGGGATCATTTATTTTCTGTAATTTTGTGAGCTAATCACTGAGGCACAAAGTCTCGTAGTGGTCCAATACAATGAAAATTCATAGACCTATTTTAAAGGAAGAATGTGCATCATTTTGATAAAAAAGAAAAGGTTTGAGCATGTGTAGTCGCAGATATAAACTCTATAGCCAACTTGATTTCATAGTTTTGGTCAGATGAATTGTCAACCACAAGTAGACCTGCTTTGGTTCAGATAAACTAATTACTAAGTAATTAGTAAGTCTTTGAAATGTATGTTATATTAGCTTTCTTCATACTTGGTTTCAGTACTTTTAAAGCCCCATTATATTAGTATCTTAAAATATTATGCAATACTGGAATTTCTGTTTTAAGGATGCCATTGGTCCTCAAATAAGAAAAAGCCCTCATTCAAATAGAATGAGAAAAATATTGTCTATTACAATTACTTTGGAAATTTTTAATCTATGATAATACAATCATCAATTCATATATGAGAAAACACCTTACATTTTCTCAGTCTCTAGATGTCTTAGAAGTTGAAGATATCCCATATTTACAGGATGCCAAAGGCAGTACTCTGAGCACCCTCAAATTATACAGTTATTATATTGAAAATATAGAACCAATAATACTCAGGGAACTGTCAACAATTAAGAGTCTGAAAAAGCTCTAAAAACAATATTGAGAAGAAACCTGCAAAGAGTTATAGTTGCAGCAAAGTATCTGGGGAGAAGATTCTTTATTAAACTTGTGATAAAATTGAGCAGAGATATCCAGGGATGCGCATTTATGAACAATTGCCCACATTGTGGTAAGCTTTATGGTATTTAAGTTATATTTAGTTCACTTTCTTTCTCTAATAAATTTATTGGTTCAGTAATCTACTCTTGTTTAAAATTATTTTTATGTCCTTTAATAACCTACTTGGTGGATGAAAGATTTTTCACATGTTTCCAGTAAAGTGATGCAATATTTGCCCTAAAGTCCATTATAGTATGCCTTTCTATGATGTCACACACACACACACACACACACACACACACACACAATTCTTGATAGTATTTGAGTGTTAGACATCAAATTGACAAGCCATTCTCTTAATACCTTAACTCATGGAAATTTTCTTATATAATACCGATATAAATGGCACTCAGAACAGAAATATTTGTTTGTAGCAAAAAAAAATTATTTCATTTGACCTTTGTGGGTACAAATACAATTAAAATTCTATGTAGACTTGTATAGAATAAAGTGATTTGATTAATGTGATCAGTGTTTTTATTTTTTCCATGTCTCTACAAAAATAAAATTATAAACATTTCCAAAGTTGATATTCAGACTTCATATATTCCTGTATAATTCCTTCCCAAAGTTTATTCTTCTGACTCAGAGAAAGCATAGTGAACAAATTTTCAATTTTGGTTATTTGTTATACTTCTAATATTACTGCAACTCAACTTTTTTGTAGTTTAGCAACTAATCATGTACATTCTGTTTTAGATTATTTATGTCATGTGCAGTGACAACCAAAAAGACCTAGTATTTAAAATTTGACAAAAATTTTGTTCCAGTATAAATACTTTTTTAAAAGAGGTCCTTTCACTTCTTTACATTTTAAGAGATAAGTAGCTGCATATTTGATATAACATTACTGTCAACTAGAGCTTAATTATTCTTAATTTAAAAATTCCATGCCCTATTTGCAAGTATATATCCTGATAATCTTAAAAGAATTTTTCACTTAGCAATTGCAGTTTCTTCTAAGATGTTTACATTTACTAATATTTATGAAATTTATAAAATGTGCAGAAATACTTTACCTGAATTTATTTTGTGGGATCTTTCTTGTGGTCCTACTAAGGCATGGGTATAACCTGGGCACTAGAAGTGGACTGCAGCATGTTTCTCAGTTCTCATCAAGAGATAGTATGAATTGGTTGTTCCTTTCTTAGATTTGCCTTAAACCTTTGCTCTTTTAATTTATCTTTTGTATGTTTGCAAAATAATGTAATAGCAACTAAAAGATAAACTTTAAATAAACTTTTTAAAAATTGCTTAAAGTTAATAATTATAAATTGTTTCTTAAGAATACTTCTCTAAGTGATCTTTGGAGGGTACCTCTGGCCACATCCTCCCATTGTAAAAACATTTTAAATCATTTAATGTTCAAAACTGGCAAAGCAACTTTCTTCAAATAAAACTTTTCAGAATGTACTTATTGGCATCAATCTAACAGTTTAGTACACTTAAAAGCTATTATTCATAGATTAGTAATACAGTTGGTAGTGTGTTTAAACTCCCTCCAGTCTCAGGTCATACTGACACGCTTTTTCCTGATTGATAAATGCATCTTGAGGCATGTCTTATTGTGCTATAGCTACAGTCTCATCCCATTCCTATTTGTGCCATTTTTTTTTTCAGTAGGAATCTCTGCTGTGTAACAGCTTTCACAGGGTTAAAACATTCCGGGACATTCATTATGACACTGGGTGTTCCAAAGAGAGTGGAAAATTCCATCATCCAGAGACCAAAAAATTCTAAAGTAAAGTTCTTTAGTATTCAGAAAGCAACCAATGTGGAAGTGTTCTGGATCCTCACAACTGACCAGATGTACAGACCCCTTCTTTTCCAAGTAAAGATTCCTGAGGAGACTCAGCAAAGACTAACTTTGTAGAAGAGATTCAGACAATTCAAACTGCATAGGAGACGCTGAGATCATTCCAGTTACCTAAAAGAAACACTATGAACTGTGGAACTCCCTGCAAGTTTGCAAAAGTTTGAGGGTTCCAGATTACGTGAGTAGTCTTCACTGCTGATATGGGTTTTTCATGATGCATCCCTATTTGAGTCAATCTTGCTCTTGTAAGTAACTCCTTACTCATAATCCTGTAACTTATTTTAGTAATTCTGTAGGTTTGCCAAGTTGGACATCAGCATTATTGTACTTTTGTCTGAGACCTATTCCGTATCAGCATCAATTAGATATTAGTTCATATCTTCTTAAGAATTGTGTCCCAGAACTATTTCCATATTATCTCTAGACAACCCTTCCCCTCCTGTAATTATATGTTTATGAAGCTATAACCTGACTAGCTGTTTTGCAGCTTCATTGAGGGCTTCAGTCAACACCAGCCATTCATTTATGACAAATCCATCCATCATGCTAATAGTTGTCTATGTTCTTCCTTAGAGACTTTTCTGAGATACTTTTCACTGATCCAGGCATGTAGTCATTGATTTAGGCTTTGCCTAAACTAGAGGTGAAGCATATTTGTCAAATAAATCATGGCCTGCATGAGAATAAAATAATACCATTTTACCTCTTCAGTTATAACTATTTAGTAGATTGTTGATTTATGTATAAGAACCAAAAATTACCCAACTCCCAAAATAATCTGGTTAGAAATGTTTCAGAATATGGTTCTACCCAATGATATTTGGGCACACACACACACACACACACACACACACACACACAAATCGTGTATACTACATATCTGGCTAACCAACAAAAAATACAAAATGCGTGGACAAACTTGTAAAGTGTGATTATTACAAAATGTTTTTATCTAGATTGTATAAATAAGGCAAACCAAACAAATCAGTGTTAAAATAGAAAATCTATTTGAAATGTTGTGAATTTTTCAGAGGATATCAGAGTCAGTGAAGCATTTACTGTGCAAGAATGAGGATCAAAGTTCAGCCTATGGTACACTGTTACAAACCAGATGCAGCATTGTGTGTGTACACAGGGGAAGTTCTGGGGAGATACAGAAAAGAGGATCCTAGAGTCTCACTATCAGTCAGTTTAGTTGGATTAACTAAATTCACTGAGAAACAATGTCTAAAACCCAATGTGAATAAGAAAGACATCCAATGTCAACATCTGTCTTCTATATACACAAGTAGAGGCAACTGTGGTTACATGAACTGCCATGTGGAGATACATGTAAAAAATGGCTAAATTTTTGTTTAAATATTTTTCCATGGAAGATAGCATATAAATAAGAGGGTATGCCAGAAAATGAAAAAAACGTGTTCGATATAAGTAATTATGGAACTCTGTACGACAACAAAAAGAAAAGCACATTTAAATATTCCTGCAATAGTTTAAGATACACAGGAAACTAGGCAAGTTTATCACTTGAAGCCTTAAGCAAAGAAAATTATTAGACACTGGCATGAAAATATTACCACGTCCTACATAAAACAAATAAAAAAACCGCATCACCTCACCAAAATTGCAAATGGTAACAAAGACAGAAGGCTTTTGCTATTTCAGACAGAGATGTATAGTTTTGCAATGTTTACAAGAGTGTAGTACCATGTAGTTTTCTCATTAATCAAAAACTAAACTCCCATAAAGTGCATCAATCTCCATGTGAATTAATTTTATCAAAATTAAGAAAATAAAGTGTCCCTGGTTTCCTTTAAGATGACCTAGATATACTCCTAATGTTTTTTACTCTTACCCAAAGTATCTGGGTAAAGAATGTAAGCACAAGACATACTCAAAATATTGAATAAATTTAAATGTCCATGAATACAAGAAATATTAAAGTAATATAAGCATATATATAATCTATATAGTACTATTGCAGAATATATGTTTATATTGTAAAGATGTGTTTCTACTTAAGGTGCCTTCCTACTGGTTTCATAAAAATCTGTATCATCAATAGTTAAGCAGCAGAGGTAGGGAAGACTTCTGGGCAGGGAGAGAAAACTTGCAATGATACTAGAGAAGTCAGTCAGATGTAGAATGAATTGAACACACAGAATAAGAAAAAGGTTAAAGCTATGTGGTAGAATGTAGATTTATAAAAATATGGGTTAATTTAAGTTATATTAACTATCTAAGAATGAGCCTACTCTAAAGGACAAGCTTTCATAATTAATACAATTGTCCATATCACTATTTTGGAGCTGACTGGCAAAATAGAAAAAGACTTATTACATTACTAAGTCATGAAAATCATGTAGTCTTGCCATTGTTGGGCTTTCAATGGTGACATTAATAAACCTTGAGAAAATTATTAAGTGACTACATCAAGAATAGAATGTCAATAAAAGTATAGTCTATGCATTTGGTGAATCTAACAAAATTGATCACAGAGAAATAAAGAACAGGTTACTATTACTACAGACATGAATAAGTACAATAGAAGTATAAGTAGTCTATTCAGTTATGGTATTATTTTTGAGATCAGTAGTTAGTTAAGATGCTTGAGGGTACATCAATGTTTATGTAATGATCAGAAACGTACTGTAAAATAAAAATGTCTCAATGTTCTATAAAATTCAATAAATACTTAAAGAATTGTTACACAAATTACCCTGGTTAGTCCATACTCAATGCACCGAAAATTAAAGCTGAATATTTTAATAAAATGTATGGAGAAACTACTTTAAGGAATAATGCATGAGTGAAAAACATTGTTCCTGGGAGCTATAGTTTCTTTTTCTGTGATTGTTATTACATTTCTCTTTTCCCTATCCTCTATACAAATTCTCCCATGTATCTTTCCTTGCTCTCTGTGAGAATTATTGACTCATTTGCATTATTATTATATTATATATATTATATTATATATACGTATATATACCTGTATGTATATATTCAGTACTCATCATTTGATATTGAATAACCAGTTGATGTGTTCATTCCTAGAGAAGACTGTTTGTCCCACTCTCAGAATTTTTCAGTTGTGTTTAGTATTTTGTGTAAGGTTGAGGCTTCCAGGTCTCTTTCTCATCTAATTTGGCATTTTCATTGGTGTCGTCCTTGTTTAACTCTCACTTAAATAGTCCTGTTTTCTGAGACTTTATGTGAGTAACTTCAGATATTACTAGAAGACACTACCTCGCTGATCTCTCGGCGCCAGGAGAGCCAGCGTTGGGGTGAGTTTCTGGCCCCGCGGCACCAGCCTGGGAAGGGGAGCTCAGAGGTTCCTTGGCCCGCTATCCTTCTTGAGCTCTCTGGAGGGCCTCCACTCCCTGCATACCGCCTCTTTCTTCCTAGCCCACCCAGCTTCCATTCAGAACCCTCCCCACTTCGACCCCACCACCCTCTTTCGGCACATAACATCACCCAGCCCAGCCTGTCTGGGCACTGGGCCCGAATACTCGGGGCACCCAAGCGGGCAGGAGTTCCTTTTTTTCTATGGCCTGCCTGCACCAAGCAGGGTAGGCACTTTGTTTGCGAGCTGCCCAACCAGCACACAGACCTGATCTCTCGACGCCAGGAGAGCCAACGTTGGGGAGAGCCAGCGTTGGGTAGGCAAGGAGACCTGATCCGGTAAAAGAAGATCCATAAGGGAGCATTTGGAAGAAGAGATGGGCAGACGCCAAGGCAAGAATTCGACCAACAAGCTGAAAAGCAACTTAAAGCCACCAGAAACCAGCGACCTCACAACAGGAGGACATGAACACCTTAATCAAGAAGAAGTAGAAAAGACTGACTTCATGAAAGTGATTGACGCCCTTAAACAGCATGTAAAAAACGCCTTTATAGAAATGGATGAGAAATATAACAGAAAGTTTGAAGAATTGAATAAATCAGTGAATGATATCCTAGAAAACCAAGGAAAAACAATCAAACAGATAATGGAAACAGTTCAAGACTTGAAAACTGAAATGGAGGCAAAGAAGAAAACACAAACAGAGGGCCGGCTGGACATGGAAAATTTAAGTAAACAAACAGAGTCTACAGAAACAAGCAGAACGAACAGAATACAAGAGTTAGAAGAAAGAATCTCAGATTCTGAAGATACCATAGAGAAAATAAACACACTGATCAAAGAAAACAGCAAGTCCAACAAACTCTCGTCACAAAATATTCAGGAAATATGGGACACAATAAAAAGACCAAACCTAAGAATAATAGGAGTAGAAGAAGGAGAAGAAGTGCAGCTCAATGGTCCAGAAAATATATTTAATAAAATTACAGAAGAAAACTTTCCCAACCTAAAGAAGGATATACCTATGAAGGTTCAAGAAGCATACAGAACACCGAATAGGCTGGATCAAAAAAAACATACCCTCGCCATATAATTATCAAAATACAAAGCATACAGAATAAAGAAAGAATATTAAGAGCTGCAAAGGAAAAAGGCCAAATTACTTATAAAGGTAAACCTATCAGACTTACACCTGACTTCTCCATGGAAACCATGAAAGCCAGAAGGTCCTGGATAGATGTACTGCAGAAACTGAGAGACCATGGATGCAAGCCCAGATTACTATAACCAGCCAAGCTTTCATTCACTATAAATGGAGAAAATAAAATTTTCCAGGATAAAAACAAATTTAAACAATACGTAGCCACAAATCCAGGCTTACAGAAAGTAATAGAAGGAAAATCACTAACCAAGGAGTCCAACAATGAACACAATAATTCAGACATCTAGAGACCCTTCACCAACACAAATCAAAGAAGGGAAACACACAAACTCTACGACTAAAAAAAATGACCAGAGTTAACAACCACTGGTCATTAATATCACTTAATGTCAATGGACTCAACTCACCTATAAAAAGGCACAGGCTAAGAGATTGGATACGAAAACAGGATCCAACATTTTTCTGTTTACAAGAAACACACCTCAACCACAAAGACAGGCACCTACTCAGAGTAAAGGGCTGGGAAAAGGCTTATCAAGCAAATGGACCTAAGAAACAAGCAGGTGTGGCCATACTAATCTCTAACAAAGTACACATCAAACTTAAATCAATCAGAAGAGATGGAGAGGGGCATTTTATGCTCATAACAGAACAGTTCATCAGGATGAAGTCTCAATCCTGAACGTCTATGCCCCTAATATAAAAGCACCCACGTACATAAAAGAAACATTGCTAAAACTCAAGGCAGCCATCAAACCACACACACTAATAGTAGGAGACATCAACACTCCTCTCTCACCAATGGACAGGTCATTAAGACAGAAACCTAACAGAAAAATAAGAGAATTAATGGAGGCAATGAATCAAATGGACTTAACAGACATCTATAGATTATTCCACCCGAAGAGGAAAGAATATACCTTCTTCTCTGCAGCTCATGGAACCTTCTCAAAAATCGACCACATAGTCGGTAACAAAGCAAACATCCACAGTTACAAAAAATATTAGTAACCACCTGTGTCTTATCAGATCACCATGGATTAAAGATAGAATTCAACAACAATGCTACTGCCAGAAAGCCTACAAATTCATGGAAACTTAACAGTCAACTACTGAACCATACCTGGATTACAGAAGAAATAAAGAAAGAAATTAAAGTCTTCCTGGAATTCAATGAAAATAAAGAAACAACATACTTAAACTTATGGGACACTATGAAAGCAGTCCTGAGAGGAAAGTTCATAGCACTAAGTGCCCACTTAAAGAAAACAGAGAAAGCTCATATTGGAGACTTAACAACCCACCTAAAAGCTCTAGAAAAAAAAGAAGCAGACTCACCTAGGAGGAGTAGAAGACTGCAAATAATCAAACTGAGGGCTGAAATCAACAAAATAGAAACACAGAAAACAATACAAAGAATCAATGAAACAAAAAGCTGGTTCCTGGAGATAATCAACAAGATTGACAAACCCCTATCCAAACTAATCAAACGGCAGAGAGAGAATTTGCAAATTAATAAGATGAGAAATGAAAAGGGGGACATAACCACAGACACAGAGGAAATTCAGAGAATCATTAGATCTTACTACAAAAGCCTGTATGCCACAAAACTGGAAAATGTAAAGTAAATGGACACTTTTTTAGATAAATACCATATACCAAAGTTAAACCAGGACCAGGTGAACAATCTAAATAGACCTGTTAGTCGCAAAGAATTAGAAGAGGTTATCAAAAACCTCCCTACCAAAAAAAGCCCAGGACCAGATGGTTTCAATGTGGAATTCTACCAGAACTTCCAAGAAGACCTAATACCTATACTCCTTAATGTACTTCACACTATATAAACAGAAGAGGCATTGCCAAATTCCTTTTATGAAGCTAAAGTTACTCTGATACCAAAACCGCACAAAGACTCAACCAAGAACGAAAATTATAGACCAATCTCACTCATGAACATTGATGCAAAAATCCTCAACAAAATACTGGCAAATTGAATCCAAGAACACATTAGAAAAATTATCCATTATGATCAAGTAGGCTTCATCCCAGGGATGCAGGGCTGGTTCAACATAAGAAAATCTATCAAAGTAGTCCAGCATATAAATAAACTGAAAGAAAAAAACCATATGATCATTTCATTAGATGCTGAAAAAGGATTTGACAAAATTCAACATCCCTTTATGATAAAAGTACTGGAGAGATTAGGGATACAAAGGTCATATCAAAATATAATAAAAGCTATATCCAGCAAGCCGACAGCTAATATCAAATTAAATGGAGAGAAACTCAAAGCCATCCCACTAAACTCAGGAACACGACAAGGCTGTCCACTCTCGCCATACCTCTTCAATACATGTGCTTGAAGTTCTAGCAATAGCAATAAGACAACATAAGGGGATCAAGAGGATTCGAATTGGAAAGAAAGTACTCAAACTTTCGTTATTTGCAGATGATATGATAGTGTACATAAGCGACCCCCAAAACTCCACCAAAGAAATTTTACAGCTGATAAACAGCTTCAGTAATGTGGCAGGATACAAGATCAACTCCAAAAAATCAGTCGCCCTCTTATACACAAAGGATATGGAAGCAGAGAGGGAAATCAGAGAAGCTTCACCTTTCACGATAGACACAAACAGCATAAAATATCTTGGGGTAACTCTAACCAAGGAAGTGAAAGATCTATTTGACAAGAACTTTAAGGCATTGAAGAAAGAAACTGAGGAGTATACCAGAAAATGGAAGGACCTCCCTTGCTCTTGGATTGAGAGGATCAACATAGTAAAAATGGCAATTCTATCAAAGGCAATTTATAGATTCAATGCAATCCCCATCAAGGTCCATCAAAATTTTTCACAGATCTTGATAGGACAATAATCAACTTTATATGGAAAAACAAAAAACCCAGGATAGCCAAAACAATCCTATACAATAAAGCATTGTCTGGAGGCATTACCATCCCTGACTTCAAACTCTATTACAGAACTACAGTGATGAAAACAGTGTGGTACTGGCATAAAAACAGAGAAGTCGACCAATGGAATCGTATGAAAGACCCGAATTTTAGCCCACAAACCTATGAACACCTCATTTTTGATAAAGGAGCCAAAAGTATACAATGGAAGAAAGAAAGCATCTTCAACAAATGGTGCTGGCATAACTGGATGTCAACCTGTAGAAGAATGAAAATAGACCCATATCTATCACCATACACAAAACTCAAGTCCAAATGGATTAAAGACCTCACTATCAGTCAGAACACATTGAACCTGATAGAAGAGAAAGTGGGAAGTACCCTACAGCAGATGGGCACAGGAGATCGCTTCCTATGTGTAACCCCAACAGCACAGACATTAAGGGCAACATTGAATAAATGGGACCTACTAAAACTGAGAAGCTTCTGTAAAGCAAAGGACACTGTCACCAAGACAAAAAGGCAACCTACTGACTGGGAGAAGATCTTCACCAACCCCGCAAAAGACAAAGGTCTGATCTCCAATATATATAGAGAACTCAGGAAACTAGACTTTAAAATGCTAATTAACCCAATTAAAAAATGGGGCACTGAACTGAACAGAGAATTCTCAGCAGAGGAAGTTCAAATGGCCAAAAGACACTTAAGGTCATGCTCAACCTCCTTAGGGATCAGGGAAATGCAAATCAAAACAACTTTGAGATATCATCTTACACCTGTCAGATGGCTAAAATAAAAAACTCCAATGATAGCCTTTGCTGGAGAGGCTGTGGAGGAAGGGGTACCCTCATCCATTGCTGGTAGGAATGCAATCTTGTGCAACCACTTTGGAAATCAGTGTTTCGGTTTCTTAGGAAATTCGGGATCAACCTACCCCTGGACCCAGCAATACCACTCTTGGGAATATACCCAAGAGATGCCCGATCATATGACAAGAACATTTGTTCAACTATGTTCATAGCAGTATTATTTGTAATAGCCAGACCTGGAAACAACCTAGATGCCCTTCAATGGAAGAATGGATGAAGAAAGTGTGGAATATCTACACATTAGAGTACTACTCTGCGGTAAAAAAACAATGACTTCTCAAATTTTGCATGCAAATGGATGGAAATAGAAAACACTATCCTGAGTGAGGTAACCCAGACCCAAAAAGATGAATATGGGATGTACTCACTCATAATTTGTTTCTAGCCATAAACAAGGGTCACAGAGTCTACAATTGGTGATGCCAAAGAAGCTAAGTAAGAAAGTGTACCAAAGGAAAAGCATACTGTTGTCCTCTTGGCTATGCGAAGTAGACAAAATTGCCGGGGAGAAAATTGAGATCTTGGGGGTGGGGTGGGATGGGGGTAAGGGGAGATGGGGAGAGAAAAGGGAGAAGGGGAGAATGGGGGGGATCTTGGGGAAAAAGGAGGATTGGGATAAAGGAAGGTTGGATAGGGGAGCACGGAACCACAATTCTTAGTTAAGGGAGCCACCTTAGGGTTGGCAAGAGACTTGAACCTAGAGTGGCTCCCAGATGCCCAAGCCGAGGTCCCCAGTTAGTTCCTTGGGCAGCTGAGGATAGGGAACCTGAAATGACCCTATCCTAGAGCAATACTGACGAATATCTTGCATATCATCATAGAACCTTCATCTGGTGATGGATGGAGATAGAGACAGAGAACCACACTGGAGCACTGGACTGAGCTCCCAAGGTCCCGATGAGGAGCAGAAGGACCTAGGACTTACCACAGGGCAGGGAACCTGGACTGCTCTTTGGACTGGAGAGGGAGGGGGAGAGGAGTGGGGGGAGGGGGAGAAGGGTGGGAGGAGGGAGAGAAGGGTGGGAGGAGGGGGAGGGAAATGAGAGGCTGGGAGGAGGAGGAAACTTGTTTTTTTTTCTCCTTTTCTCAATAAAAAAAATTTAAAAAAAAAAGACACTACCTCACAGTAAACTCTGTGATCCTCTGACTATAACCTCTCCCCTCCTTTTCCACAAAGTTTCCTGAGCATTAAGTGTGAGATATTTTGTAGGTGTATGTGTTTGACCTTGTTGCACAACTCTGCATTTTGAATGGTTTGGTTTTTGTAGTAGTCTCTGTCTGTTGCACAGAGAAACTTCTTTGATCAGGGGTGCATACCACATTGATTTTGTGAATATAAGTACAAATGTTTAGATTGTTACTAAATATTGTACTGTCTTAGTAAAGTACAGGTTAAGATACTTCTCCAATATCCATGACTTCACTAATACTAAGCAGTTACCTAAATTTCCATAGCAGGCATGGTTTTCCTCTTCTTCAGTAACTCTTCATTCCAATAAGGGAGGTTGGTTGGTTACTGCCAAGCTACACATGGCACTACTATATGCTTAGTGTTGTTCGGGATGCTGGTCATTAATTTGGTTCATAGACATCATAATTAAATAAAACTGTTTTAGTGGCATTTCATTTGAATTTTAATAAATAAAGCTTGCCAGAAGATCAGAAAAGTAAAACAGCCAGCCTTACATACAAGGCAGCAATAATACACACCTTTAATCCTAGTAGCCATACTACCTTTCCATAGAAACCAGTAGATAGTGGTGAACACCTTTAATCCCAGTACTAGAGAGAATTATAAAATGGGAGAAGACTCTCAGACACAGTCTCATTCCAGATTCCTGGAGGCAGGATCACCATTATGGAATGAGGTAGAATTAAGTGCCAGTGACTGGATCCTTTGCTTTTCTTACCTTCGGGTTGACCCAAGTTTCTTTCTCTGAGCTTTT
Source organism: Microtus oregoni (assembly GCF_018167655.1). Lineage (NCBI taxonomy): Eukaryota > Metazoa > Chordata > Mammalia > Rodentia > Cricetidae > Microtus > Microtus oregoni. The sequence goes on from NW_024543067.1 coordinate 36,472,928, forward strand.
ATTATTTGTGCCTCATACTTTTATTTGCCTCCTTCCTTTGAAAACTTGCATGTTGCCATTATGTACCATGGAAACTTGTCGTCTGACAAGTGACATGCAGGTCAGTTCTATATTGAAGACCTCTTGACCTATTTCTGAAAACAGAAATTCTCACGACTTGTGTTTAGGTTTTTGTTGGATTGTCTATGTCTCTTAGAGAAAACATCGTCAACTCAGAGAAGAAAAGTTCCCTAATGTATATATTGTCAACCACATTGTAAGAGGCTGTTAGTGTGAACAACCCTCCACTTGTTCACTTCTTGGCCACCCAGACACCCGAAATAACCACAATGAAACTGTATTCATTAAATCACTGTTCGGCCAATTACTTAAGTGCATTTCCAGCTCTTACATCTAGAACGAATCTATCTCCATTATTCTATATTTTACTACATGGCTCATGGCCTACTGGCAAGCTTTCAGCATCTGTCTCTGGCAGCATCTCCATGGCTTCTCTCTGAGACTACCTCCTTTTTTCCCAGCATTCAGCCTACCTTTCCCCACCTAACTATTTTGTATCTTGCTATAGGCCAAGCCAGTTTCTTTATTCATTAACCAGTAAAAGCAACACATAGACAGAAGGACATCCCATACCATTTCCTTTTCTGACCAGAAGAAAAGTTTACTAATATATTTATGAGCATTACAAACTCTTTTTCATGTATTTAGATATAAGTGACTGAATCTGTTAGAAAACCCAGCCACAGTGAATGAGGTTTCCTTTTGCTCATCATATACTTCAGTATTTGTTTTCACTTTTGTTGATATTTGATCTTTACCATTCTCACTTGGATAAGATGAAATCTCAATGTTGCTTTGATTTATATTTTCCTAACTGCTAGAGATGATAAAATTTTCTGACAATATTTTTTCTTCTGATGAATTATTCTTCAGGTCTGAGGACCATTTAAAGTAGGTAATTTGTTTTCTATGTTTTTGATTACTTTAAATATCCTGGATATTAATACTTTCTCAAATATCCTGGATATTAATACTTTCTCAAATATATACCTGGCAACGATTCTTTCATATATTTGGGGTTTTTTCTTCTCCCAATTTGTTGTTTGTTTATCTGTGCAGATTTTAAATTTTAAATTTTGGGAAATCCCACTTGTCAGTCTTAATTTTTGGTACAATGAAATCTTATTAAGAAAAATCTTTCCCAAGTCTATATCATGTAGGGTTCTGGCTATGCTTTCTTTTTTGACATCATTATAGTTTACTATTACTTCCATTCTTTTTATTTTTCATGACTTTGCATGTCATCCTTGCACAGGGGCCAGTCTAATCTTCATTATATCATTCCAATTTTAGTATATGTGCTGCCGAAGCAAGCACAATTTTTAATAATACCTTTATTCATTTATTTTATATTCTAGCTAACAATATTTTCTTCCTTCTCTCCTTCAAATCATTCTCCTCCATCTCTCCTCTGCTCCCTCCTCCCAATACACTCCTCCTAACTTTCTGTTCAGGAAAGTACACAGAAATTCCATGAGTATTAGCAAAACAGGGCATATCAAGTTGCAGTAAGACTAAACACTACTCATTGTATTATAAATGGGCAAGGCAAATTATTTTGAGGAGTAAGATCCCAAAAATTTGAAAAAGAGATGGAGACAGTCCTTGTTCCCTCCGTTAGGAGTCTAACAAGAGGACCAAGCATCACAACTGTGACATATAGGTAGAGTGCCTAAATCAGTCCCATGAATGCTTTCTCATTGATGTTTAGTCTCTGTAAGCCCTATGAGCTCAGTTTTTTTGACTCTTTGAGTTTCCTTTGGTATTTTTGATGCCTTTGGATCTTACAATGTATTCTCTCCCTTTTCCTCTGGATTCCTAGACTTCTCCCTAATGTTTGACTGTGGGTGTGAATCTGATTCCATCAGTTGTTGGATGATGCCTTTCTGATGATAATTAGGCTAGTCACCAATCTGGTCACAGAAGCTGGCCAGTTCAGACTATGTGTCCACTATTACTAGGAGTCTTAGCTGGGGTTAGCTAAGTATTCCTCTAGCAAGCTCAGTTTTCAGTTTTCATGTTTAGGTCTTTGATCCATTTGAGTAGGTTTTTGTATAAGGTAGTATGTATGAGTACAATTTCTTCTCCATGGGGATATTTACTTTATACAGAAGATGCTTTTTTTTATCTTCAGCTTCTGCTATTAGGCCCTTTTACAAATATCAAGTGGTCAAACGGATGTATAACTATTGTGTGCATGTCTGATTTTGGTCAGTATTACATTGTTAATACTCTATGAATTTATACGATATCTTCAAATATGGTATGATATTCCCTCAAGCATTGTTATTTTTGCATAAGTTTATTTTGACTATGACAAAAAAAATCTTCTTATCAAACCTTACCATTCCTTTATAAATGTTTGCAAATAAGAATTTCCTAGGTAAAACCCATAAAATTAAAAAAAGACAATAAAATCTCATCAAAATATTAGAAAAGTTTCAACAAGACACAAAGCAACAACTTAAAGAAACTAAGAAAAGAAAAATGCAAAGAGAATGTGTGCCTGATTGATGCTCAAGGAAAAACAAACACAATTACCCAATAAAAATACACAGGCTAACTGAATGAATGTGGAAACAGGATTCATCCTTCCGTAGCATATGAGAAACACACATCAACATCAAAGATAGATATTACCTCAGAGTAAAGAATTGAACATGAATTTCAAGGCAAATGGACCTAAGAGGACCTAAGAAACAAGCTGGTTTAGCCATTACAATATCTAAAAAATCAACATCTAGTCAAAACAAAATGAGATTAGGAATAATGTTGGAGCCCACGAGACTATACAGCAAATATACAGCTGACAGATTCATAAAGACAGACCCACAAGTGTACAGCTTATGGAGCAACCTGTTTTTCAGAGCTGCAACATCACTTGCCTTTTGAAAAAGTTGCTGTCATATCTGTAAAAACCTTGTGAAGCCATGATAGACATCTAATTCTTAGCCTTGAGGGGGTTCTGAGGCTGATACTCAAGGCTCCCAATAGAATAACATTCTCTACTCACCAAGGAAAAAATCCACTAAATAATGTTTCAATCATTAATATCCATTTCCCAAAGTCAATTGCACCCATATTTGTAAGAGACACATTATTAAAGCTTAAAAGATATATTGACCCTCAAACATTAATAGTGGTAGACTCTAATACCCCACTCTCACCAGTAGACAGGTCATCCAGACAGAAACTAAACAGGAAAATAATAGAACTAAGAGATGTTATGACTCAAATGGACCTAACAGATAACTTCAGAAAATTTCAACCAAGCACAAAATAATATAACTCCTTCAAAACACTTCTTGGAATTTTCTCTAAAATTGGCCACATAATCTGTCACAAAGCAAGCTTCAACAAATATTAAAAGAATGAAATAACTTCCTGCATTCTATCAGACAACCATGGACTAAAGCTGGATTTTAACAACATCATCAACAACAACAACCATAGAATGCCTACAAAGTCATGGAAAGTGAACAATTCTCTTCTGAATGACTACTGGGTCAAAGCAGAAATGAAGAAATTAAGAATTCCTAAAATTCAGTAAAATGAATATACAACATGCCAAAATTGATGGAACAAAATGAAAGTGGAACTATCTGTAATTTCATACAGCTAAGAGCCTGTAGAAAGAAAATGGAGAGAGCACTTGCATCCTAACAGCACAGCTGAAAGATCTTGACAAAAAGAAGTAAGCATACCCAAGAGTAGTAGATCGCAGTAAGTCATTAAACCAAGGGTTGAAAAAATAAAATACAAAGAGAACAATAGAAAGAATCAATGAAACTAAGAGTTGGTTCTTTGAAAAAATAAACAAGATAAATAAACCATATCCAAACTAAAAGACACAAAGAGAATGTCCAAATTAACAAAATCAGAAAAAAGGGTGGCATAACAACAGAGACAGAGGAAATCCAAAGAATATTTAGGTAATACTTTATTTTTTATTTATTTATTAAAGATTTCTGCCTCCTCCCCGCCACCGCCTCCCATTTCCTTCCCCCTCCCCCAATCAAGTCCCCCTCTCTCATCAGCCCAAAGAGTAATCAGGGTTCCCTGCCCTGTGAGAAGTCCAAGAACCACCCACCTCCTTCCAGGTCTAGTTAGGTGAGCATCCAAACTGCCTAGGCTCCTACAAAGCCAGTACGTGCAGTAGGATCAAAACCCAGTGCCATTGTTCTTGAGTTCTCGGTAGTCATCATTGTCCGCTATGTTCAGCGAGTCCGGTTTTATCCCATGCTTTTTCAGACCCAATAGCCCAACCTAGATGCCTTCAATGGAAGAATGGATGAAGAAAGTATGGAATATATACATATTAGAGTACTACTCAGCAGTAAAAAACAATGACTTCTCGAATTTTGCATGCAAATGGATGGAAATAGAAAACACTATCCTGAGTGAGGTAACCCAGACCCTAAAAGATGAACGTGGGATGTACTCACTCATAATTGGTTTCTAGCCATAAATAAAGGACATTGAGCCTATAATTAGTGATCCTAGAGAAGCTAAATAAGAAGATGAACCCAAAGAAAAACATATAGTCATCCTCCTGGATAATACCTTCATCAGGCGATGAAAGGAGACAGAGACAGAGACCCACATTGGAGTACCAGACTGAAATGCCAAGGTCCAAATCAGGAGCAGAAGGAGAGAGAGCACGAGCAAGGAACTTAGGACCTTGAGGGGTGCACCCACACACTGAGACAATGGGGATGTTCTATAGGTCATACTTTTAAAAGCCTATACTCTACCAAATTTGAAAATCTAAAAGAAATGCACAATTTTCTCAACAAATACCCCTTACCAAAGATAAATCAAGATTAGATAATGGATTCAAATAGACCTATTACCCCTAAGGAAATAGAAGCAGCCATTAAAAGTCTCCATACCAAACAAAACACCAAAGGACATGAATGTTTGAGCACATAATTCAACCAGGGTTTCAAGGATGATCTAATGTCAACATTCCCCAAATTTTTCTACAAAATAGAAATAGAAGGAATATTTCCAAATCAATTTTATGAGGCCAAAGTCACCCTGATAGCCAAACCAAACCAAACAAAGATAGAGAATTACAGACCAGTTTCTGTAATGAGCATTGTTGCAAAAATAATCATAAAATACTCCAAATTTCCAAGAACACAAAAAAATGTTCATCTACCATGATCAAATAAGCTTCATTCCAGATTCAGGGATTGTTCAATATAAAATAATTTGTCAATGTAATCAACTGTATAAAAAATACTTGGGAAGAAAAATAAAACAAAACAACAACTAAAAATTATGATCATCATATTAGAACCTGAAAAAAACCCAGTGACAAAATATAACAGCCCTTCCTGGTAAATATCTTGGAGACAGCAAGGCCACAAGGGACATATCTAAACCTAATAAAAGTAATTTACAGCAAACCAAGAACCAACGTCAAATTAAATAGAAAGATACTAGAAGCAACTCCATTAAAATCAAGTGCATGGCAATGCTGTCCACTTTCTCTATATAAATTCAGGTATTACTTGAATTTCTAACTATAGCAATAAGATAATTGAAGAAAATCAAAGAATACAAATAAGAAAGGAAGAAGTCAATTTATCTTTATTTGCAGGTGATACGATAGTATACATAAATGAGAACAAAAATTCTACCAGGGACTTCTTACAGTTGATCATCACCTTCACTGAAGTGGCTGGACACAAGATTAACTAAAAAAAATATTAACCCTCCTATATACAAAGAACAAACAGACCATGAAAGAATTCAGGGAAAGAATGCCCTTCATAACAGCCACAAATAAATAATATGAAATTAGGCATTTTTGTAAATTTTGATGTATCTCTAATCAAGCAAATGAAAGACTTGTATGATAAAACTTTAAGACTTTGAAGAAAGAAATTGAAGAAGATATCAGAAGATGGAAAGATCTTCCATGCATATGGATCAATAGAATTAACAGTAAAAATGGTCATCTTACCAAAAATAATCTACAGATTCAATGAATTCCACACACATCAAAATTTCAACATAATTCATTGCAGATCTTGAAAGAACAATACTCAGCTTTATATGGAAAAAAGTAGGATAGCTAAAACAATTGTATATAATAAAAGAATAACTGATAGTATCAAGAGCTCCAATTTCAAGATATACTATACTCCTATGGTAATGAAAATCTCATGGCATTGGCATAAATCCTACAAGTTGATCAACCCAATAGAATCAAACACCATGACATAATCCCAGACACCTACAGACTCCTGATTATTCATAAAGAAATTAGAAATAGATGATTGGAAAAAAAGAAGGCTTCTTCAACCAATTTTGCTGGTCTAATTGGATGCCTGCATGAAGAAAAATGACAATACATCCATACTTACTACGCTGTGCAAAACTCAATTCCAAGTGGATAAAATAAAACTTTAAGAATTAAAACAGGAAATAGAGGCAAATTTCACCATCAGAGTAAAATAATTAGAAGAGCCAGAGGATCTGTTAAATATTGTAAGAATGTGTATCATAGTAAGTTCAGCATATATACCTATCAAAATCTCATGAAAATGACAACATAAATCTGAGCAAAACAAGGAAAATGATAAAATGTATGTTTAAATGAACAGAGGGGAGCCCATAGGTCCTGAACTCTACAATGCAGGGTAGAAGCCTTACAGCTCAGAGAGAAAGATATCCTGAAAGATTGGAGACAAGGAATATCACAAAGCCATACCACACAGCAAATCTCACACAAGAGATTTATTGGGAGGAAAAAGCAGGAGAGTGCCTACCTCTGCTCCAGTAAGTATCAGCAGAGAACTGTGAAGAAGGCATGACTTATATAGAGTTTGTCAGGGTGAAGCTTTCTAGGATAGAGATTGATGGGATTTCAGGTACAGAGATTGACCTTTTTACACTGGCTCACACAATCAAGATATCTCTTTTCTTCCTCTCCCTCTCTCTCCTCCACCCATCTCAAACATCCTGTTTCTCGTGTTCTCCTCCCACTCCTTCTCTTCTTCCTCTCCCATTCTGTCCTCAGTTTCCCCACACACACATACTCCCAATATGCTCAGGATATCTTGTCTCTTAGAGTTCTCCTTGCTACTCAGCTTTTCTGGGCTCATAAACTATAGGCTAGTTATATTTTACTTTATGTCTAATATCCACTTATGAGTGAGTGCATGCCATAATTTTCTTTCTGGGTCTGGGTTACCTCAGTCAGGATGTTTTATTTTTCAAATTCTATGCATTTGCATACAAATTTCAAGATGTTTCTGTTTTTTTAACCACTGAGTAGTACTCCATTGTTTGTTTAAACAGACCACATTTTCTTTATCCATTCTTCATCTGAGGGAAATCTAGGTTGTTTCTAGATTCTTGCTATGAGAAACAGTGCTATTGTGAACACTTGTGGTATGAGTGTGAATCTTTGGGGTATTTTATGCCCAAGAGTGCTATTACTGGGACTTGAAGTAGATTGATTCCCAATTTTTTGAGAAACCACCATATTGATTTACAAAGTAGCTGTATAAATTTACACTCCCACCAACCATAGATGAGTGTTCCCATTACTCTGCATCCTCTCCAGCATAAGTAGTCATTGGTGTTGTCAAAGTTATCCATTCAGACAGTTTTAACATGGTATCTCAAAGTGGTTTTTATTTACATTTCTCTGACGACTAAGGATATTGAGAAATTTCTGAAGTGTTTTTCAGTCATTTGCAATTCTCCTGTTGAGAATTCTCTATTTAGATCTGTATCCAATTTTTTATGGAATTGTTTGGTATTTTGATGTCTAGTTTTTTTATTTCTTTACATATTTTAGAAATTGGTCCTGTCCTGTGACTGATGTGGCTGATGTGGAGTTAGTGAAGATCTATCCTATTCTTTAGGCTTCTGTTTGTCTTGCTAACTGTGTTTTTCTAAGTTTCTTAGTTTCTAAGTTTCAGAATGTCCCATTTATTAATTGTTGCTCTCAGTGTCTGTGCTACTGTGATTATATTAAGAAAGTTGTCTTTTGTGTCAATAGTAGAGCTTGAAGTCAGGGATGGTGATGCCTCTGGAGGTTCCTTTGTTATACAGGATTGCTTTGACTTTCCTAGGTATTTTGTTTTTCCATATGAAGCAGATTGTTGTTCTTTCAAGGTCTGTGAAAAATTATGTTGAGATTTTGACAGGAATGGCATTGAATCTGTAGATTGCTTTTGGTAAGGCTGCCAATCTTATTACGTTGATCCTACCTATCCAAGAACATGGAAGAGCTCTCCATTTTCTGATATCTTCCAAAGTAGTTACACAGGTTTGCATTCCCACCAGCAATGGATGAGTGTTCCCCTTACTCCACATCCTCTCCAGCAAAGGCTATCATTGGTGTTTTTTATTTTAGCCATTCTGACAGGTGTAAGATGGTATCTCAAAGTTGTTTTGATTTGCATTTCCCTGATCGCTAAGGAGGTTGACCATGCCCTTAAGTGTCTTTTGGCCATTTGAACTTCTGTTGAAAATTCTCTGTTCAGTTCAGTGCCCCATTTTTTAATTGGGTTAATTAGGATTTTAAAGTCTAGTTTCTTGAGTTCTTTATATATTTTGGGGATCAGACCTTTGTCTGTTGCGGGGTTAGTGAAGATCTTCTCCCTGTCAGTAGGTTGCCTTTTTGTCTTAAGGACAGTGTCCTTTGCTTTATAGAAGTTTCTCAGTTTTAGGAGGTCTCATTTATTCAATGTTGCCCTGATTGTCTGTGATACTGGGGTTCTATGTAAGAAGAGGTCTCCTGTGTCCATGTGGTGCAGAATACTTCCCATTTTCTCTTCTATAGGTTCAGTGTGTTCAGATTAATATTGAGGTCTTTAATCCATTTGGACTTGAGTTTTATGCATGGTGATAGATATGGATCTATTTTCATTCTACAGGTTGACAACCAGTTATGCCAGCACCACTTGTTGAAGATGCTTTCTTTCTTCCATTGTATAATTTTAGCTTCTTTGTCAAAATCAGGTGTTCATAGGTTTGTGGTTTAATATCCAAGTCTTCTATTTGATTCCATTGTTCGACTTCTCTGTTTTTATGCCAATACCTAGCTGTTTTCAATACTGTAGCTCTGTAATAAAGTTTGAAGTCAGGGATGGTAATGCCTCCAGACAATCCTTTATTGTACAGGATTGTTTTGGCTATCCTGGGTTTTATGTTTTTCCATATGAAGTTGATTATTGTTCTCTCAAGGTCTGTGAAGAATTTTGTTGGAATTTTAATGGGGATTGCAGTGAATCTATAGATTGCCTTTGGTAGAATTACCATTTTTAGTATGTTGATCCTACCCATCCAAGAGCATGGGAGATCCTTCCATTTTCTGGTGTCCTCTTCAATTTCTTTCTTCAGTGCCTTAAAGTTCTTGTCAAATAGATCTTTCACTTCCTTGGTTAGAGTTACCCCAAGATACTTTATGCTATTTATGGCTTTTGTAAAAGTGAATTTCTCTGAATTTCCTCTCTGCTTCTCTATTCTTTGTGTATAGGAGGGCTACTGATTTTTTTTTAGTTGATCTTCAGTTTCTTTTTTTAAAAAAAGATTTAAAGTTCTTTCATACAGGTCTTTCACTTCTTTGGTTAGCATTACCCTAAGATATTTTATGTTATGTGTTGCTATTTAAAGGGTGATGTTTCTCTGATTTATATCTTAGTCCATTTATCACTTGTATATAGAAGGGCTACTGATTCTTTTGAGTTGTTCTTGTGCCCTGCCACATTAATAAAAGTGTTTATCAACTTTAGATGTTACCTCATAGAATTTTGGGGTTACTTATATATACTATCATAAGAGTCCAATCTTTTAGCATGTAAAATATATTCTTGGAATATGACACTACCTCAGGATTCCATGAATTTGAAAAGGAGAAATAAAAGTTATCTGGGAGGATATGGAGAGAGCAAAATAAAGAGGAAAATAATGTACTTATAAAAAGTAAGAATAATAATTTATAAATACCCCATATTGAAAAAGTCTGGACAGAAAGTTTCTTCAATAAGATACAACTTTTCATAAGATAACCCTGACAAATTTATAGGTCATATTGATTTTAAAATAAAATACTAGCATATCTATTAAATCTGACCTACTAAAGGAATAGCATAAAATATTAATATATTATTTAAGTGCAACTCTATAATACACTTATGATATAAAAGTGAATAAAAAACTTTTATGTAGTTTTAAAATGCTGAACAACTCAAAGTCTCATAATTTGCTTAGAAGTATGTCTTTACTGAATCCAAATCAAAAACCTTTGCATGTTAAAGAGTATCATATTTTCGTCAATATGAGACAGACAGTTCTAAATACGATCTTTATTGTAAAAATTGTATTTATGTGTTACTGATTACATTATTGCCACATATAACTTGCACGGGTTACTTAATTCTTTACAATATTTCCATACATGCATACATTACACATCATAATTATAGTGTTCTACATTTTCACTATCTTCTTTCCTTTTCCCTAATACTACAGTATGTAATAGTTACACAGTAATGAAACCAAAACTATTAAAAAATATTTAAAGCAAAATATATCTTGGAGTAACTATAACAAAACAAGTGAAAGACAGAAAACAGGAGGTGATGTGAGTGGTGACACAGGCTGTGAATATGTTTTATTGCCATTTGTTAATAAAGAAGTTGCTTTGGTCGATGGCTTAAAAGATTAAAGCCAGGCTGGGAGAGATATAGAGAGAGTCAAGGAGAAGCAATGTAGCTGCCACAAGAAACAGACCCCAGATGCTAGACAGAACCTTATCATTAAGCCATGGCCACATGACAATACACAGATTAATAGAAATGGGTTAATTTAAGACATAAGTGCTAGATAGAAATACACATAAGCTATTGGCCAAACAGTATTACAATTAATTTAGTTTATGAGTGATTATTTAAGGTCTGGGTGGCTGGAAACAAATGAGAAGCCTTCCTCTACAGATTGGCTTGCCAACATGTCCCAGTTAAATCCACATAAAGTACAAGAGAGCTTATAAAAAATTCTAGACACACAAAAAACAAAGTTTGGCCAATTGTTTTTATATGTTATGTTTGCTGATGACAAGCAGGGATTTTTTTGTTCTTTTTTTTTTTTGCTGTTAATGCTGAATCAAGATAGAACAGTGGTTTATTGATAGAGTGGTTTATTGATACAAATTTAACATAAATTTTGCTATATGTATATTTATGCTCTTGATTAAGTTATTGTGTTAGTGCACCTCATTTAAAAATGCAATGTATAATTAAGAAATACAGGTTAAAAGACAGTCATCTATAATATTCAAGTTTGAAGTCATGTTATTTAGGTTTTCTAGATATATAGAGATATATATTTCAGTTAGATAATCTTCAAACCTTTCATAAAACCTATGGAATAAGGCATATAAGATGTTTTTAAAACTCAAGACTTTTCATGTCAATGAAATACAACTTCTCCTGGCAGCACATATTACCTCAAGAGGATGATGGGCATTGAAGAGATTCCTCATAAGAGTTGGTCAGCCATTGGGCAAGAAACTGCTCTTGCCTGGACTGCTTAATGTTATGCTGTAGGAAGTGGACATGCAGGACCCACATAAAAATGACTGCTAATCATGCCTAAAGGTGAGACCACCCTTTGGAGTTTTTGCTTCATGAAAGAGTCTGCCAGACATTCAGCAGGACACAGAATAAAGCAACTGATGATCTTTGCCAATAAAAGGCATAAGAAATATTCAAATTTCCTTCTTCATGAAAACAGTCTACCAGGTACTATGGACATGTAGACTGAAGAAGGATGCCTCTGTGTTATAGAAGACCATTGGATGTCTCTCCAGGCAGTGAGATATCTCTGTAATTTCTAGAATTTTGGGATTTGCTTACAATGCACTTTCTGTTAACTTAGATAATATTATATCCTTCTGGGGTATTTAATGGAGTTGAAGAATAGATCGTTATAATTATAGTTTTCCTTAGTTATTACCAAAGATAAAGTAGATATAAAGTTGTAACTATAATTTTGCTTGATACCTGCTTTGTTATATGTAATTTTAGTACATAAAGTTAAAACCTTCCTGTTTGATTAAGCAGAAAAGGGGAAACAGTGTGCGAAGTCCTTCTGTCCATCTGTTGCTTTTATTGGTTAATGAATAAAGAAAATGCTTTGGCCTGTAATAGGGAAGAATAGAGCTAGGCAGGAAAACTAAACTGAATGCTGGGAGAAAGTAGGTGGACTCAGTGACAGCCATAGGATAAAGATGTGAGACAACAGCTGAAACCTTGCCACTAGGCCACAGTCTTTGATAAAATATGAAATAATAAAAATGGGTTAATTTAAGATGTAAGAGCTAGCTAGAAATACGCCTAAGCTATTTTCAAACAGTATTGCATATGATAGTTTTCTGAGTGATTATTTTGGATCTGGGCAGCCAGAAATAAAGGATCAGCCTCTGCCAATAACATGAACTTTAAATCTTTGAAGGAAGAAGTTTAAGACATTAGAAAATGGAAAGACTTCCCATGCTCCTGGGTAGGTATAAGTAACATAGTAAAAATGGCAAACTTACAAAAGCAATCTACACTTGGTGATCCCAAAGAAGCTAAGTAAGAAGGTGAACCAAAGGAAAAGCATATTGTTGTCCTCTTGGCTATGGGAAGTAGACAAAATTGCCGGGGAGAAAATTGAGATCTTGGGGGTGGGGTGGGATGGGGGTAAGGGGAGATGGGGAGAGAGGGGGGAGAGGGGGAGAATGGGGGGGGAGCTTGGGAAAGGGGGAGGATTGGGATGAAGGAAGGTTGGATGGGGGAGCACGGAAGCACGGTTCTTAGTTAAGGGAGCCACCTTAGGGTTGGCAAGAGACTTGAACCTAGAGTGGCTCCCAGATACCCAAGCCGAGGTCCCCAGTTAGTTCCTTGGGCAGCTGAGGATGGGGAACCTGAAATGACCCTATCCTAGAGCAATACTGACGAATATCTTGCATATCATCATAGAACCTTCATCTGGTGATGGATGGAGACAGAGACAGAGACCCACACTGGAGCACTGGACTGAGCTCCCAAGGTCCCAATGAGGAGCAGAAGGAGGGAGAACATGAGCAAAGAAGTCGGGACCACGAGGGGAGCACCCACCCACTGAGACAGTGGAGCTGATCTATTGGGAGCTCACCAAGGCCAGCTGGACTGTGACTGAAAAAGCATGGAATAAAACTGGACTCTCTGAGCATGGCCAACAATGAGGGCTGATGAGAACCCAAGGACAATGGCACGGGGTTTTGAACCTACGTAATGTGCTGGCTTTGTGGGAGCCTAGCCAGTTTGGATGTTCACCTTCCTAGAAATGCACGGAGGGGGGAGGACCTAGGACTTACCACATGGCAGGGAAATCTGACTGCTCTTTGGGCTGGAGAGGGAGGGGGAGAGGAGTGGGGGGAGGGGGAGAAGGGTGGGAGGAGGGGGAGGGAAATGGGAGGCTGGGAGGAGGAGGAAATTTGTTTTTTTTTTTCTCTTTTCTCAATAAAAAAAAGTTAAGAAAAAAAGCAATCTACAGATTCAATGCGATTCCCAGCAAAATTCTTCACAAACTTCAATAGAACAATACTCAGTTTCATACGGAAAAAAACATAAAAGCCAAAGCAATTCTATATAATAATCGAAGTTCTGAAAGCATGACATTCCCTGACTTCTGTTTATTCCTGTAGATAGCTACAGTAATAAAAATAGCCTGGTATTAAAGCAGACAGGAGGGACAAATGGAATTGAATCAAAGCATGGATATCAATCCAAACATTATGAACACCTGATTTTTGACAAAGAAACTAAAAATATAAAATGGAAAAAAAGAAATCATGTTCAGCAAATTGTGCTGGCATGCCTGGATATCAGCATGTAGAAAAATGCAAATAGATACTTATCTATTGCCATGCACAAAACTCAGGTCAAAATGGGTCAAAGACATCAACATAAAGCCAGTCACACTGAATCTCATAGAAGAAAAAGTGGGAATGCTTTGGCACAGAAGACCACTTCCTAAATATAACCCCAGTAGCACAGACACTAAAAGAAAAATTTAATAACTGTGACCTCCTGAAACTGAGAAGCTTCTGTAAAGAAAAGCACATGATCAACAAGAAAAAAATAGGAGCATACAAAATGGGAAAATTTCTTCACATGTCTCACTTCAGACAGAGGACTAAACTTGACATCAAAAGAAGAAATAATCCAGTAAAAATTGGGGTACAGACATGAACAGAGAAGTCTCAACAGATGAATATCAAATTACTGGGGAAAAAAACTTAAGGAAATACAAAACATCCTTAGCCATCGGTGAAACACAGATCAAAACAACTCTAACATTCTATCTTTAAACCTGTCAAAATAACCAAGACCAAAAACGTTGATGACAGTCTATACTAGAGAGGAAGGAAGTAAAGGGAACATTCCTCCATTGCTGGTGGGAGTGCAGCTCCTTTGGAAACTAGTATGGTGATTTCTTAGAAAATTAGGAAACAACCTCCCTCAAGACAGAGCAATACTACTTTTGGGTACATACCCAGAGGATACTCAGCTGTATCACAAGAACATGTGCTCAACTATGTACACAGCAGCATTATTTATAATAGAAACTGAAAACAACAATAAATGCTTCTCAACTGAAAAATGAATAATTAAAATGTGGTACATTTACACACTGGAGTACTACATAATGGGAAAAAATGATGACTTGTTGAAATTTGCAGGCAAATGGATAGATATAGAAAAAACATATTGAGTAAGGTAACCCAGAAACAAATACAATATAATAATATGAGGCTTTTAGACGTAAAGCAAAGAAAAGCCAGCCAAAGGGCCACCACCCCAGAGAATCTAGACAACAAAGAAGACCCTAAGAGAGACTTACAAGGACATACAAAGGAAAGAGAAAAAAAAAAGATCTCATGAGTAAATTGGGATCATGGGGAAAATAGGAAAAAGTTAGATGGGGAGAGGGGAGGAAGGGAGGGGAAGCAGAGAAAAACGTATATCTCAATAAAAATAATAAAAATAAAATAAGAAAGAAAAAATCTTGATGGTAGTTGTGTCCAGAAATTGGTAAAAATAATGGTTGCATGCTAGTTTGGGAACTCTCCTGAGGAAATGATTCTAAGAATTAATTGGAACAGACATCACTGTGAGAAATCTTGATATTTCTGAGAGTACAAACTTTAAATGCATCTTATATATGCATATTTCCTTTATTTTACTATGCTTTCAATTAAAAACTTTAATTCTTGCATACAACACTCTCTAATTACATAGAGGTTCTAAATTTTTTTATTTAAAAACTTTTCATTTTCTGGAATCTATATATTAGAAGGAGTAATCCAGATGTAATGATTGAAATAGGAAGAGAAAATAAAAATTTATCATGGGTAATAAATGAGAAGGCATTGACAAGAGTCAAATGCCTGGTAAATGTCTGTGAAATGTGTCAATAGTTCTACTCAAAACAATAAACTCTATTAAAACAGTAATCAACAAAATTAACTTTTGAATCAACTTGTATATAAGAATCAGATACTGTCATTATTTACTCTAAAGCAGGAATTGTGCTGTTTCTTTCCAATAGCAATTGCGCAGTACAATTAAGTGCAACAGTAACCATGTATTATAGGAATAGTTTCCATATGCCCAAAATAATCACCAGAGTATTTATTCTGACATCACCTTTGATCTTTATGGATTTCACAAATGCATGTTTCTACAGAGACCATGGGCAATTCATGGGCTACACAATGGTCATGAGTCATGTGGATGCTGTTAATTGACTAATGATAGCCTCATCTATCTCACCAGAAATTCATTTATAAATGAGTACATACCAGATTCTGGATTACAATATATGAAAGGGTGATTTTTGGATGATCTTGAAAGAACATCATTTCTATTAATATAGAATTTTGATAAACAGTACTCAAGAAAGATATAATATCTGTTATACTAGCAATAGACCACGTATCAGCAGGGTAAACCAGCCTTTGGAAGAAAATAACCAATTGACAATGATATATCTCAAACATGCCTTCCTGGACTTTAATTTACTCTAAATGACTACTGTAATTCAGTAACATTATAATATATATTTTTGAAAATATTACATATAAATATTATGTTTACACCATTTCCCCTTCTTCTTGACAGTCCTCTTCTGTCTGTATCCACTGCTCCTTTTCAAATTCATGTCATTTCATTGCTTAATTAATGTTAATGTGTGTTGTACATGTATATGTCTGTGTCTATGTCTGTCTAAGTATTTGAAACATGTTGTTTTCATTTAGTGATATATATATATATATATATATATATATATATATATATGGACTGACTCCTCGAGGAGAATGATGTTCCCTCTCTCAGATGAAAATTTCCTGTAGCTGTAATACTTCATATAGAGATTGTATCTTTTGATATTTCTGTCATCTATATTGGCATGTTAATATTGTTAGCATTTTTCATGTCTCCTCTAAATGATCACATTAACAGTATTTCATGGGTGGAACTCCTCTGTCATATAGGAACCGCTATCTTACAGCAGATTCCCTGTTTATCTGCCTCTTACAAATATACTCCTCCCTTTTCTGTGATTTTTCCTGACTCTTCATGTAGGAGTTGTACTTTTTATGTATTGAGATTTGCTACCACATAGCCAGTTGTTCTTTCTTTTCATTTTGAGCAGTTGTGTCTTTCGTTGATTGTCTTAATCTGCTGCAAAAAGAAGTTTCCTGAATAAGAGGTGAGTGTTAGACTTAAGGTATAAGGATAAATATTCAATTTAGAAATTATACGGGATTAGAGAAGATGCAGTAGGAGGTTCTCCTCTAGGGTCCTCAGATAAGTCCTTCTGCTCCCCATTTGTCCTATTTTTGCCTTTATAGAATCTGTAAGTTGCTGTTATCTTTGCAAAGAAACTCAAAACTTTATAATAAATGGAATTCATAATATAGAATAATTTCATGAATAGGGAATAAAAAAGTATTGCTGTAATAGAGATAACAGCCACTAAGGAAACCTCAGCTTCAGCACTGTCTCACAACACATAGCTCTTCCATTTTTTTTCAATTCAACAGAAGCTTCTACATATAATTCATCAATGTAGCTCCAGTGAAAAGAATTCAAATTAATTTGGGTGTTAAAATTATTACAATAAATTCAGAAAGTCATATAATATTACAATATCCATGAGTATGTAGTAGGCTCAGTCTATTAAAATATGCACTTAACTAACTTGGTATTGTTTAACATAATACTGTAAATAATATAATGAGTTACCTACCCCCAGATAATTATATACAGAGTCCTTTGTTCAGAGTTTGCCTCTGTGGATACTGTTCAAGAAATTAGTCTCAAAATTACTATAGTACTTCAAAATTTCCACAAACCAAAGAAGACCAACATAAACTTTCATGTAAAATAATAACAATCCTTAGATATTATTATGTTTAGTCAGTATTCTAAGAAACAAATGGTTGATGGGTTGCCATTTAGCTATCGCATTCTTCCCTGAGTCAGTTCAGAAGGCCAAATTCAAAGCTACAATGCAATGTTAAGAAAATATATATTTAAAAAAAGAAAATACATGTCTAGATGATTTTCCTCAAAGCTTTTTTTATATCTCTGTTTCTCAGACTGTAGATAAATGGGTTCAACATTGGAGTGAGAACAGTATACATCAGCGCTGCTACAGAAGTCTTCCTGTATGATTCTGTAAATGCAGAACTAATATAAACCCCAAAAGCTGTCCCATAGAACAAAGAAACAACTGACAGATGAGACCCACATGTTGAAAACGCTTTATACCTACCTCCTGGTGATGGCATTCTCAGGATAGAAGACATAATTTTAAAATAAGAGAAAATAATCCCTAGTAGGGGCACACCACCTAATGCACTCGTCACTGCGTATACCAGAATGTTATTGATGAGAGTGTCAGAACATGCAAGCTTAATGACCTGATCAAGTTCACAAAAGAAGTGGGGAATTTCAAGATGTGTACAAAAAGATAGCTGCAAAATCATTAACCCATGCAGAAGGGCATCCATAATGCTGAGGCACAAAGAGAATAAAATCATCAGAAAACACAGGTGGAATTTCATGATGGCTGCATAGTGAAGTGGAGTACAGATAGCCACATAACGGTCATAAGCCATTGCTGCAAGGAGAAAGTTTTCCATTCCAGCAAAAAGTAAGATAAAGCTAAGCTGGGTAATACAGCCTGTGTAACTGATGGCTTTGCTCTGTCTCTGAAGGTTTACCAGCATCTTAGGAACAGTGGTGGTGCTGAAGCAGATATCAGTGAAGGACAGGTTAGAGAGGAAGAAGTACATTGGAGTGTGGAGGCGGGAGTCAGAGACAATGACCAGGATGATGAGCAGGTTCCCCAAAACTGTCACAAGATACATAAGTAGAAACAGTCCAAAGAGAATGGGCTGAAGCTCTGGATCTTCTGAGAGTCCCAAGAGAAAGAATTCTATTACACCTGTCTGGTTTTCTAATTCCATAATTTGCTTAGAATCTGAGGGGGGAAATACAGGCTATTGATCACAAAAGCAAATTACAAACACATGGAATTTTGCTCACATTCCTTACCCCCACACTTTACTTTTTCCATCTTTGTATCCTTCTCTTTACTAAATTACTTTATTGTACTAAAAACCTTTTTATATTATGGAACAAAATAAGAATAAAGGGATATATATATATATATATATATATATATATATATATATATAGTTTTTAAAATGAAAATTATCCAAAACTTAAAAATATAAAAATCATACTAAATCTCAGCAAAATATAGACTTAGTTGGTATTTTATGTTAGATACATCTAGTCTGACTTCAGTATCTAGTTTATAAACTAGAGAAAAGCTTTCATTGTGTCAGATGTTTCCATTCTATCATTCATATAAAAGAAAACAATTATAAAATCTTAATTTAATGTTGAAAAGACAAGGGTGAGAAAACAAAATGAAAATCTTTAATAGCAGTATTTGACATGTAATAGTCATTTAGCATGTCTACTGTGATTTACTTATGCCATGAACATAATCAGACCACTTTTAACAATTAAATGAACAAGAGAAGTGATTAGTTTAATAAGACAAGATATAAAAGAAACCATACACAAAAAAATCATTGATAATTGTGGAAAGCTGGCAGTGACAGAGGTGGTCTTCTCCCTCGAAGAGAACACCTATTAGTTTATCAGTGCCAAAGTCATTCCTGAAAAATATCTAAAAGTAACATTATAAGAACTGAACATATTATATTTAGGAATATCTATGTATTTAAATGTACATATATTTGTGAAATAGCAATTAGTTTAAAAAGAGGCCATGAAATTTAAGGAGAACAGGGAAAGTATATTGCAGAATTTGGAAAGATAAGGTGGAAAGGATACATGTTTTAGTTATATTGTGATCTCCAAAATATAAATTAAAAAGCATTAAAAATTAGATCATCTTTAAAATAATATCAAACTTAAGTAAAGAATCATGTCTTAAAATGCAATTGAGAATATCACATATAGAGAAGCAAGAAAAGTACTCAACTCAATAAATCACACTGATGCTAGTATTTTCACATGTATCTTTAGTGATAATTATAAAAAATATAGTTGCCATATAAACATAAAATTGCCATAAGAATACATAATTTTTGTAATAGAGACCTAAAATATAGTGAACTTGTAAGATACTTTAAATAATATAATTATAATATTTTATAAAATATTTAAACTATTCATGAAGACTATTGAAAACAATAAAATTATCATCAAGAACTATTAAAGTAAGTTGAATATTATTGCTAAGTGTACTAAAAATGAAATGACACACAGTTATCTCTCTAATTCATGTGTGGATTATGCATTTTTGTTTCTTCAAGGGTATGAAGAAGTTGATATTTACTGTTTTCCTAAGATTTTTGGTTCATTTAAATTTTTAGAACTGTGAAGTGTCTTTGTTTTTTGTTTTAATTTCATCGGCTGCTTATGCCTATTCTCATTAGTTTCAACAATATATTATGTTTTCTTTATGTCAATATTAATGTGATTTATTTCAGTGCTTTATGTACATAATAATCCATTTATCTTGTTTCTCCAAAAGAAGAACATTTATATGATGCTATTAACATGTTTACACTCAAACAAATGTGAAATCTGGAGGATTATTAAGAATAATATCTAAGAATTATTAAATTATGCTATCTATTTCTCTCTGTGAATGTAAAAAATGTGAGTGGAAGGTGAAGTATACATTAAATTATTAGATTTGGTTTTTAGAAAAATTAGGTCTGGTGGCAAAAATATCATAATTGGTTTATTTATTATGTACATTCATAAATATGATTGTCTTATCTATAGCCAGAGTTACTTTTTTCTTTTAAATATAAATCTCTGATGAATACCAAAATGTTCTATTAATATATAATCTTGCAATCAGCTTTTATTTATAACACAAAACTACATTGTTAGTCACAATCTTGTCTAAATTTTTTCTGAGTCAATAAATAAAAACTTATATATCATTATGTAACTTTGGCCATTGCCAAATGATTAAAATTATGTTAATCCAGAAAGATCCTTTACAAACTAGAAATAGTAAATTAGCATTGAGATTTAAACTTAGAGTAAGAAAATTAACGCAATGGAAGCTGCCCTAATATTGGTATATAAGTACAGACAAGCATGAGAAGGTGACTGAAAATTGTGTAGATATCTGGCTTTCCCTTATCCCACACATTTCTGAATGGACCTGTAGATTATGACCTCTCAGTACTACTGAGGACAATGAAAGCAATTTCAGATTACCTGAGTTTCAAGATTAAAGAATGACAGTCAGTTCTTCCCTAGATTTCAAGAGAAAATATGTTTTTGAGGAACACAAAAAGATGGGGAAGCACTGTGACCCTGTGGAGAAATGTGGTCACAAAGAACAGACTCAGGAAAGCACTTACTACCTGTATAACGCTAATAAGTAGACAGTCACCAGCAGTCCACATTTAGTCTCTATGGGGTTTAATATCCAGAGTTCCTCATTAGTCAGACACTTCCATTCCCATGTTATTAGAGGGCAGCACAAATGTTTATGGAATAACCAAAACTGAATAAAGGTAAAACATTGCTTTGGTGGATTCTTTGGGACACAAAAGCCAAGTGGATACTTCATCCCTCCTACCTATTTTTCTTATTTATTTATTTGTTTATTTGTTTGTTTTTCCATTCAAAAATTTACACTTCCTCCCCTCCTCCCATTCTCTTGGAACCCTAGTCTATTTGGACTCAAAGCTTCCTATTTTTCATCACAAGAAATTCAATTACCCTTTATAAATATCAGATAATCTTTCCTTGTCACTGAACTATCTATTTTATTACCCTATCCTGACAACAATATAAGAACTACAGAAAATATAGTTACTCTTGTAAAGAAGATATATATGTATATATATACATATATATGTTAAATATAAGCAATAGAGAGAAAATGTGTGAACTTTTCATTTTTTCACTTTTAATTAAAAATGTAATTATACTGCTTACCTTCTTTCTTCCTTCAAACCCCCTCCAATGTAACCCCAATAGAAGAAAGCTGCTTATGCGGGCTCTATCTTTGAACTTCCAAAATTAATCAATAAATATCACCAAGGAAACATACACAGTCAATCTAATGGAGGAATTTTTTTTCAAGAAATTCCTTCTTTCCAGACTATTCTAGATTGCGTAAAGTTGACAAAACTAATCGGAACAAAAGTTGCATAAAAGTCTTGAATTTGATTAATTTGACTCTATTGTAGAGTTGTAGGGTAAATAACTAGGTATTTAAAATATCACACAGGGCCCTTTTGGAGTACAAATTTAGGGTAATTTTAAATATATTCATTCTACAATCACTCAAAACAAAAAATAAATAATCTATGAAAACATTTCAGTGATGCAGAAAGAAAAAAATTCTAAACATTTTCTAAGAAAACATCATTACACTTGCAATGAAATAGAATAGAGGCAGAACAATGACATCAAAACAAATACACTATAGATCAATTTCTTTTTTTTGTTTTAGATCAATTTCTTTATTGAACATAGACAAAATAATTCACAAGAAAATAGCTGCAACCTGAGTCAGAAACATCAAAATAAGCATATATTATGAAGAAATTGGCTTCATCCTAGAAATAGGTGATGTTTCAAGATAGGCAAATTAATCAATGCAATGCACCACATAAATAGCCTCAAGATCAAAAATCATAGTGTCATCTTAATGGATGTAAAAATGCCTTTGAGCAATTCAACACTCCTTCCTGGTTGTGGTGATTCATTTTTTTCTGATACTCTTGCCTTTGTAGAGAATAAATTTTTGTCTGATGTTACACTCATGTTAATATTATGTTTTGAGATCATTTGAAACTATAGAGTTATCCTACTGCTTTGTGTACTCAGCCTATTGAAGTTTAAACTAGGTAAAAAATAAGTACTCCAGCTGACCTAAGAGAACATAGCAATAAAATGACTCTTTTATTTTTATTTTTTTTTTTAGTTGTTGAAAAAAAATTTCCACCTCCTCCCCATATCACCTTAGAACCGTCATCTGGCAATGGATTGAGATAAAATGACTCTTAAATACATTCTGCTGTACTCAGACTACTACCTCCCTTTTGTAGTAAATGACATTGAATACATAGAAGCCCCCTAATAAAATGCAGAAAGTGAGAGACCTTGGAACACTCAGTCCTAAACTTGATATCCCCATAGATCCTTCCCTTAGGAGCTCAGGGAACCCTGCAGAAGAAAAAGCAGACAGATTCTAAGAACCAGAGAGATGAAAGACAATAAGATAATGTGGAATTCCCCTCCTTATGGTGTGAATACTATTGATTTCTAATACATGAACTGGCTTTGTGGGAGCCTAGCCTGTTTGGATGCTCACCTTCCTGGTCCTGAATAGAAATGGGAGGACCTTGGACTTCCTGCAGGGCAGGGAATCTAGACTGCTCTTCATTCTCGAGAGGGAGGGGGAATGGAGTGGAGGGGGAGGGGGAGGGGAGGGGGGAGGGGACGATGTGTGCTAGGAGGGGGAGGGAAATGGGAAACGGGGAGGAGGAGGAATTTTTTTTTTTGCAACAACTAAAAAATATAAAATAAACAAAAAAAGGAAAAAAAGAATCTTCTATGGGCCTACTGCATTACAGAATAGGGGAAGGCAGTAATTCCAAGCAGATAGAGAAGGAAAGAGTAGGTGGAGTCAAGGAAGGAGCCATGCAGCTGCTGCAGGACACAGATGCCCAACAAAAAGCAGAAAGCAGTTTGGAGAGAATTATGCCCAAATTTCCTAAATGTTCATTTATAAACATTTGTTTACATTTAAAGAATATGCTACAGAGAACAATATTTATATTTATATTTAAAGGATGTACTATTGAGAACAATACTGTCTCATGTCTGCTCCCTGGGTGGTTGCTCCCTTGGACCTGATCCTGTGGAGGTCGCTGCCTCAGACCTGCTATGGTAGAGATAGCAGGCTCAAACCTGATCAACTGGAGGTCACTGGCTCAGGCCTGTTCCCACAGGTGTCCCTGGCTTGGGTCCACTCCCACTAAAATCCATGGCTTGGTCTAGGTACTGCAAAAGTCTCTGAGTCAGAACTGATCCCTTGGAAGTCCCTTACTCCCCCCTGGTCCTGCAAAGGTCTCTGTCTTGGACCTGTTCCCTCAGCAGTCACTCCCTTGTACCTGCTTCTGTGAAGGTCACTAACTCAGGCCTTGATGGTTTGGGAGTTCCTGTGGGGCCACTTTGATCAAAAACTCAATTATATGTAACCTAGTCCTCAAACACGAAATGTCATTTGACGACAAGAAGTGACAAGTTGGTACTCTGCCTTCCCCATTTTGGGCAATTTCATTTAAACCACCTATGTATAGGTATATATTTTAGGAAACTCCTGCTGTATGAGGTTTTTATACTACACATCAAATAACCAATAATTTTGGCTGTCTCTCCCCATCTTCATCCTCTTCATTCCCACTCACCATTGGATCCTTCCATCTCACCCTCTGTTGTAGTAGGAGCGGCGGGGCTGCGTCCCCGGCACCCGGCCACCCACATGGCTAGCTCTAGCTTATGCCCCGAAATAATTACATGGAAACTGTATTCTTTTAAACACCGCTTGGCCCACTATATTTAGCCTTTTCTCGGCTAACTCTCACACCTGGACTAGCCCATTTTTAATAATGTGTGTAGCCCACGAGCTGGCTTACCAGGAATGATCTTAACCTGCGTCTGCCTGGAGTGGGAGAATCATGGCGACTCACTGACTCAGCTTCTTTCTCCCAGCATTCTGTTCTGTTTACTCCTCCCACCTATGTTTTAACCTATGAGGGCCAAGCAGTTTCTTTATTGCTTAACCAATGAAATCAACAGATTGATATATGACACTCCCACATCACTTCCCCTTTTTCTGTTTAAACAAAAAAAGGAAGGCTTTAACTTTAACATAGCAAAATTACATATAACAAAACAGATATCAAGCAAGAATTACAGTTACAATATTTATATCTATTTTATCTTTTATCATAACAATGGAAAACTATAACTACCTATCCATTCTTCAACTCCATTAAAGACTCCAGAAGGATATAATATTACCGAAGCAAACAAGAAATCCAAACTCTAGAAATGACAGAGACATCTTGCTGCCTGGACAGTCACCTAAAGTTCCTCTGCACTGTTGGGGCATCCATCTTCGGCCTACAGGCCCATAGTATCCAGCAGACATTTTCATCAAGCAGGAAATTCCAAAGACAGTTCAGTCATTTTCTGCTGTGTCCTGCAGAATGTCTCGCAGACTCTTTCATGAATCAGGAACCCCGAAAGACCATCTCACCTTTAGGCAAGTTCAGCAGTCCTCTCTCTGCAGGTTCTTTGTGTCCAGTTTATGCAACAGTCCAGGCAAGAGCAGTTTCTTGCCCAAATGGCTATCAAACTCCATAAGGATCCTCTTCTATGCCCATCTTCCTCTCGAAGTAGATTGGTGTTGCCAGGAGCAGATGTGTCTCATTGTCATGAAAAACCCTAAGTCATTAAAATATTTTAAATGCCATATTCTGCAGCCTTTGAAAGATATGAACAATGCCCATCTAATTGAAATATATCTCTATATATTTAGAAAATCTAACTAACATGACTACAAGCTTTACTATTATTGATGATTATCCATTAACAACCTATATTTCCTATTATACATTACATTTTAAATGAACTATACAATCACAATACCTTAATCAATATCAGAAATACATATACATATAACAAAATTGACCTTAAAATACGCACCAATGCAAATTATTTATACCTATATCAACCCTCCTATAATGATGCATTCTGTCTCTTTCCTACTAAGATCTGTCTGTCTCCCTTAGTCTCTTATTCTATACCCAACCTCTGTGGTTTTACCAGTCATAATTTGTTTATCATTGACTTTACAGCTAATATCTATAATAAACAAATACAGGACATATTTCTCTTTCAGGGTCTGGCATACCTTACTCAGCATGATTGTTTTTTCTAACTCCATCCATTTACTTACGGATGTCATGATATCATTTTTAAGAGCTGAATAATACTCCAATCCACAGATGTACATCTTCTTCAAATATTCTTATGTTGATGAACATCTAAGTTGTTTTAAATACCTAACTATTATGATTAGAACAGCAGTGAACATGGTTGAACAAATGTCTCGGTGATACGATGAAGCGTCCTTTGGGTGTATGTCCAACTGCATCTTGGGTTGGATCCTGAGAAATTGTCACACTGATTTCTGAAGTATATGTAAAAGTTTGAACTTCCATTGGCAATGGAGAAGTGAACTACTTGCTCTATATTTTTGATAGCATTAGCTGACAGTTGTGTTACTGCTCTTAGCCATTCTGACTGGTATAAGATGGAATCTCACAATAGTTTTGATTTACAAATCCTCAATGACTAAAGATGTTTAACATCTTTTGTATTCTATTAGTAAGGCTTACCTTTGAGACTTGTGTTAGAGTTTCTAAAGTTTTTTTTATTTCCAATTTTTCTCAGTTTTGGGTTTGTTCAGTAATTTTTTTCACTTTTAGGTTTGAACTATTTTCTTCATTTCCTTCTACTGTTTGTGTTTTCATAGATATATAAAATAAATAAGGGAGTTATTCATTTCATCTTATGACCCCTTTCATATTCATGAATATTATCTTAAGGCCCTTTTCTTGTTCTTCATCTATGCTGTAACACCCAGGACTCTATCTGTAGTGGGGTTGCTAGCCTCTGGTGAAGACTTCTTTTCCTGACTCTTATTGATAGTGTTTTTACCCTGGTGTCTAGACATATTGGTTTGGGAAAACTGTAATACTATTTTATATGATGATATTTCTTCTTTTCTTTCTTCTTGTCTTTGTTGGGTATGTTTCTTGTTTATTTGTTGCTGTTGTCCTCTCTGGTTCTTAGAAGTGTGGGACAGCTATATATTTTCTGGTAGGAAATTATTCTGGGATCCTGTTACTTATGGCCACTGAGAATTACAGGTAACATTTGTTTCTAAGCATAAACATTAGTTTCTAAAAGATAACACTTACGGATGTGTATAGACTAGGAAGAAGGTGCCTGAGGGGATCCTCAAGAGGGAGGAAAGCAGGATGTTCCACAAGGATCTATATAGTACACTGGGAATGTGGATGGAGCATGAGATGCCTGAAGAGGTGGTCTGCTACAGAGGTGGAAATGAGACTGGAGATATAGTCTTGAAGAAATGGATGGAATGGTGAATTTCTACAGTTAGTCTATCTGTTTCTCTGGCTGGAGTGGCCTGTGGGTTTCCAGGGAGTTCCTGCTTAAGTTGTGGGCTTGAAAAAACTATGTGAGGAGAGGGAAGGTGGGATAGGAAGATCTGTATGATTCACTGAAAGTGTGATTAGGGATGGATAGTGACATCAGCAGGTGTCTATTGAAGAGATAGTGATGGGACTATAGGATTAGATTATTAGGAGAGGAGGAGAAATTATCTTACCTGTTGACATGGTTATAGAGGGCTATTGATTTCCAGACAGTGCCTTCTGAGTTTGAGGGCTGGAATAAATCGATGAATGGGGTGAGAGAAGTTTGGAAGGAAAGATCTGTGTATTTTATTGGAGATGAGGGCAGAGAACAAAGGAAGACTGTAGCAGGTAGTCTCCTATGGACCTAGGAATGAAACAGGAGGACTGAATTTTGAGGAGCAAAAGGAGAGTGAAGATCTGCTGTTAGACTACCTACTTCTTAGTGAAAAAAATTCCATTAAAAATAAACCAGGAGCACTGGGCACAAAGAAAGAACTATAAAAACATATTGACAAGTGTGGACATCAATTTGCTTCACAAAGCTTCCCTACCATGAAAAATACATTAGAATACTCTGAAACTTGCTAAGAAGTTTTTCTTGTACAAACATTTGAAAATGTTTTATTTTTAGTGAAAAATAAAATTCCATACACATTTTTAAAATGTTTAAAATATTTTTTTGTTGTAGAAGCTAAACATCTTTTATTGTTCACAGTTATTTTCAAAATGAAATCTGAAAATACATACTGTATTTTAAAGACGAGTTCAGATGTAAATGTAAAGAAAGTCACTGTGATGATCCAATCCGTGACGCGCAGGGTGACGAAGCCACAAAGAAAAATAATGCCTACACTAGGTCTCTCCTGTTTTCTGTTCATTCCTGTTTTTTGTTAGTCTACTAGTTACTTTTCTGAGCTAGTTTTGTATTTTAAGAGGCAATGTAAATATAGCCATCAAAGAGTGAAATGAGACACCAATTAATTTAACTTTTCAAATGCCAAGTTGATTGATGTTTTAAAGTGTAACTTGAATCTTAAAGATAAACATCATTTTTAGCATTATTAGTTTAAATTTTGTGGTATAGTGAGTCTTATGAGAATATTATGAGCATTGAAACCTGCACAAAATAAAATATTTTTTAAAAGAATTTTAGTTCTATTTTTTAAAAGAGAAAGAGAGAAATAAAGAAACAAACAAAAAAGAAAAGAAACAAAGAATGCAAGATATTGATTGTTCTAGTGCCTTATATTTTCCACTTAAGCAGTTTTTACAGTCTAAGCAAATAGTTTCTTTTATATTACATACTCTTCTTTTCTCTTGACCTAGAATAGTGTATATAAGCATTGTGGTATTTGCTAACATCAACCAACAGATTGAACAAAACCTTAAACAAAATAAATATCCCAAAAATGTTGAAAGCAATGAGTGGCTAAAGGTTTATAGCATCTATATGCAATTTTGAGTACTCTTCTGTATCAGTTGAGACAAGAAATGTGATTTTTTTCTATATTAAAATTGAGTTAATAATTACTTTTTCATGCACTGTTTTATGTGCTGTTCAATAAATATATAGTGAACCTTTTGTGAGGAACAGGTAACACAGACAGATTAGACACATAAAACAGACAGCAGTTACGCCAGTAACTACAAACTACAGAGAGATGTAAGACTCTGCGAGAGAAATGCAGAATTCCAATTTTGGCTCACTCTTGGTTAAACTATTCCAAGGGGATATTTTTGTTTCATTCTTTAAGGTAATATCAGAAAACATAATTAAACAAGAGGATAATTAGGAATGGAGAAAGAAATGTCTCAAAATAGTAAATGCCATATATAACAAATTGTGCTGAATAGTTTAATGTCAGCTTGACCCAAGCAAAAGTCATTTGAGAAGAGGAACCTAAATTTATGATATTTCTTTATTTTATATATATGTGTGTGTGTATATATATATAAATATATATAATCACTTGTAACTATCCAGTACACACACATATATATATAGATAGATACACACACACACACACACACACACATATATATATACACACACACACACACACACACACACAAAACCTATTAACTGTGTTATTTAGCATTGCCTATATGCATGTCTTCAGGGCTGACCACTTGAGGTAAGACATCTTATGTAGGTGATTCTCAGTCTCTCCATAATATATTTTCTCATTTTTATTAGTTGTTTGATAATTTCATAGAATGTATTATGATCATATTTATGACTTTCCTCCAACTCCACCAAGATCCATTACTACTCCTTACCTACTTAACGCTGTGCCCAATCTTTTGACACTCCAAGAACTGCATGTTCTGCCCATGTGTTCTAAGATGTATGGTCTTCACTGGAGGATGGCCAACCCATCAGGGAGTGGATCTTAAAGAAAAGTGACTCACCCACTTTCAGTAGTTACCAACAGACAGGAGCTGCTTTTATAGGAATGACACTTTGGTTCTATGTCTCCTCTCCATATTGGAATTTTGTTCTTACTGTCTCAACAGCTGTGAACTCACATGTGAAGCTACCCTTCTGTAAACACAAAGCCTACTGATTTGTGCAGTCATCCAGAGCCTAGAATTCTGACATTCTTAGGTTCCATGAGCCTTAAAAATTATCTGGCCCCTCTGCTTTTTTTCAGAGTTATAGGGAATACTACTACCAGATACTTTTACTATAATGAATTGAGGAACTCACATTCCATTCCTTATCATAACATATGAAAAGTTCCTGAAATTTAGTCAAAATAAACCTTTCTTCCTCTAGGTTGCTTTGTTCATTCATTATTGACTAGAGACATAATAGAGATGAATATACTCAGTTCTACTTTCATATTTTTCTTCTTTTCTTTTAAACTAGATTCTACATATGACATAAACCACAGAATATTTGTGTTATGCATTTGGCTTATTTTGCTTTATATGATGATATCCAGTTACATGAATTTCCTGAAAATTATATAATTTAATTTCAAAACGTAATAAGACTAATATAATCAGTAATGAAATTTAATTATGTAACATTCCAAGTCAGAGAAGCTGAACACCTCAAGGCTGAGACTATGAAGGGATGCATACCAAAGGCTAAAGAGTGAACAGAATGATGGGGAAACAGAATCAAGAATTGTGGTTCCTGTGTAGACCGGTATATCCCAAACGATCAAACAGTAGTCATAGACCAATTCTGTAAGGGGATATTTTTAAGCAAGTTAAGCAACTAGTAAAAATAATGTTTAAAAAAATATGTCAATTGTTTTTACATTAATTTATCAAGTACAATACCCTGTGTGTCTAGTAATGTTTAATAATATGCACAGGTCAGTAAGATGGCATTGCAAGATTTTTTAAGGGGACATAAGAACAATACCTATCCACACTAAATAGAATAATCGAATATTCCAGAGAGTCCAGCTTTAAAACATAGATACTATTTTATTATAGCAACTTACAGTACCAAAATTCAAGAGCTCTGTTCACCAAGTTCTTAATTTGTATGGCTCTAGGCAGCATTTGTTGCAAACATAAAAGTGACTATAGGCTCAGGCACCTTGATGTCTTGATAAAATTAAACCAGAGGGAAATTGCATGGTTTGGAGTGCTTCATCTGGGCTTTCACTGCTCTTGGAAATATGGTAATCATGAAAAAAATGAACTGTTTCCATATAGACTGGCATAGACCACACGTTAAGTGAATTTTGCTGTGGAATGGAGTCTAATTCTGTGATGGTAAATACAGTTCCTTGTGCTGTGAAGACCCCCAACCATAAGATTATTTCTTACTACTTCATAATTATAATTTTGCTACTGTAATGGGTCTCAACATAAGTATCTGATATGCCAGGTTTTTGACATACAAACTCAGTGAAATATTTATGTAGGCTGCAAAGGAGTTGCAACCCACAGGTTGAGAATCTTTGACTTTGAGGCATCATCCCACTATACTTAATCTCTTTTCCTATCTTTCTGTTACAACATCTCCACCTTCTTGCTTTTATTTGGATCTTCCATGAAATGGCATATTGTTATTTACTCCTGAGTAGAGTAGAATGTTGAATATTAGAACAATAACAGGGGTCCCAGAAATAGATAATTCAATTTAGAATAATATACAAACTCATACAGACCATGAGGCCTTAATTTCCAGATGAAAGTCTATTATGTTAACCATCACAACAATCTACAGGACCTAGATATTGAAAATTCTTCTTTAACCTGTTGAAACTATCTGTAGTGTTGGTTTTGTTATCTGCAGTAAACGCACAGCAACTAATGCCAATAATCCCTTAGTAATTAGCTAGCCTCTATGGGAAAAATTTAATGTTTGCCTAGAAAATCTTTTGGATAATGTCACTTTCTTCATTTGTATTGTCTCTTGATTTAGCATGAGTGTGCTTTAATGGGTATATTTTAATGTCTTGCTGTAAAACTGACATGAAACTTAGGTTAAACAAATACTAACACATCCAACAACCTCCTGACTTGATCATCAGCAGGGCCAGGGTGTAAATGAAACATGGCATTCTGCAGATTGGTATCTCCAGAAAATGATAAAGCTTTAGCAATTTAAGATTTTCAGAATTGATATGCAATATCAAATTAAATGGAGAAAAAATCAAAGCAATTCCACTAAAATAAGGAACAAGACAAGGATGTCCACTTTCTCCATATTTCTTCAACACAGTGTTTGAAGTTCTACCAATTGCAATAAGACAACATAAGAGGATCAGGTGATTCAAATTGGAAAGAAAGAAGTCAAACTTTCATTATTTATAGATGATATAATAGTGTACATAAGTGACTAGAAAAAAATTCTAACAGAGAACTCCTACAGCTGATAAATACCTTCAGTGATGGGGCAGAATATAAGAGCAGTTCAAAAAACTCAGTAGTCCTCCAGTACGCAAAGGATAAAGAAGCTGAGAGGGAAATCAGAGAAACATCACCTTTCACAAGAGCCAGAAACAGCATAAAGTATATTGAGGTAACACTAACTAAGGAAGTAAAATACCTATTTAATAAGAATTTTAAGCCTTTGAAGAAAGAAACTGAAGAAAATACCAGAAAATGGAAGAATGTCCCATGCTCTTGGATTGGTAGGATCAACATAGTAAAAATGGCAATTCTACCAAAAGCAATCTATAGATTCAATGCAATTCCCATCAAAATTCCAACACAATTCTTCACAGATTTTGAGAGAACAATAATCAACTTTATATGAAAAAACAAAAAACCCAGGATAGCCAAAACAATCCTATACAATAAAGAAACTTCCAGAGGTATTACCATCCCTGACATCAAGCTCTATTACAGAGCAACAGTAATGAAAACAGCTTGGTATTGGCATAAAAACAAAGATATTAACCAATGGAATCAAATTGATATTAATTCACATACCTATGAATACCTGATTTTTGACAAAGAAGCTAAAATTATACAATGGATAAAAGAAAGCATCTTTTTTCTTGGTGCTGGAATAACTGTATGTCAACCTATAGAAGAATGAAAATAGATCCATATCTATAATCATGCACAAAACTCAAGTTGAAATGGATTAAATAGATTATAAATCTGACCACAGTGAACTTGATAAAGTAGAAAGTGGGAAGTAACATTCAATGCATGGGCAGAGAAGACCTCTTCCTAAGTATAACTCCAGTAGCACAGATAACAAGAGCAACAATGAATAAATGGGACCTCCTGAAACTAAGGAGCTTCTATAAAACAAAGGGCACAGTCAATAAGACAAAAAGGCAACCTACTGAATGGGAGAATATCTTCATCAACCTCACATCAGACAAAGAACTGATCTCCAAAATATATAAATAACTCAAAAAATAGATATTAAAATTCTAAATAACCCAATTAAAAAACAGATTACTGAACTAAACAGATAATTCTCAATGATATGGTCAAAAGATAATTAAGGACATATTCAACTTCCTTAGGTATCAGGGAAATGCAAATCAAAACAACTTTGAGATACCATCTTACACCTGTCAGAATGGTTAAAATCAAAAGCACTAATGATAGCATACGCTGGAGAGGATGTGGAATAAAGGAAACACTCATACGTTGCTGGTGGGCATACAAACTTGGGCAACCACTTTGGAAATCAGTGAGATGGTTTCTCAGAAAATTGTGAGTCAATGTACCTCGGGATCCATCAATATTACTCTTGTGAATATACCCAAAAGATGCTCAGTCATACTAAAAAAGCATTCATTCAACTATGTTCATAGCACCATTATTTGTAATATCCAGAACCAAGAAAAAACCTAGATGCCCTTCAATGAAAGAATGGATAAAGAAAGTGTAGCAATCTACATATTACAGTACTACTCACAGGTTAAAAGAAAAAATTGAAAACTTTTATTTTGCATGCAAATGGATGGAATTAGAAAACACTGTCATGAGTGAGGTAACCCAGACCCCAAAATATGAGTATGGTATGTTATCATTCATTAGTGGATACTATCCATAAACAAATGACATTGAGCATATCGTTCAAGATACTACAGAAGCCAAGTAATCTGGTGAACTCAAAGAAAAACATATATAGGCCCACCTGGAAACTGGAAGAAGACAAGATTGCCTGACAAATTTGGGAGCATGGGGGCAGGTTGTTGAAGGAAGGGGGGAGAAGAAGACAAGGAGAGAAGGGGAGGATTGGGTAGAGCTTGAGGGAAAGGGATATTTGAGATGGAGGAAGGACATATATGAGAGCAAGGAAAGAGATATCTTGAT
The DNA here is from genome assembly GCF_018167655.1 of Microtus oregoni. NCBI lineage: Eukaryota > Metazoa > Chordata > Mammalia > Rodentia > Cricetidae > Microtus > Microtus oregoni. Next base: position 36,506,625 of record NW_024543067.1, read on the forward strand.
GAGCCATTTGGGGATTAGCAAGAAATCTGGCTCTAGAAAAATTTCCAGAAATCCACAGGAATGAACCCAGCTAAGACCCTAAGCAATAGAGAAGGGGGTGCCGGAACTAGCCTTGACCTGTAGTCAGACTGATGATTATCTTAAATATCACCTTACAACCTTCATGGAACAACAGATGGAAACAGAGGCAGAGACCCATATGGGAGCACTGGACTGAGCTCCCTCCAGTTGAAGGTTTGAAGGAGAGAGAGTATGGGCAAGGAAGTCAAGACCATGAAGGGTTCACCCACTGAGACAATGTGCCTGAGCTAATGAAAGCTCACCAACTCCAACTGGACTGGGAATGAACAAGCATGGGATCAAACAGAGCAGGGTGCCTTGTCCTCTCTTAAGATTGGAGGGGAGGGGGGGTGTGGAGGGAGTGGGAAGGGAGTGGGAGGAGGGAAGGAAGTTGGAATTTGGATTGGTACATTTTTAAGTATTAAAATAAAATAATAATAACAAAAAGCAGACATAAGCAATACATTAAAATATATATTCAAATATGAAATTCAAATAGATCTCCTAACTAAATATATTGATATAGTTAAAATAAAATAGGGTATTTGAATTTACAAAAATTCTAGTGTGCTCTGTTTGTCAGGTGTATGAAATGGTGGTGATCAGAAAATATAATGAAAGGTAGATAAGGCAATTATGGCCTCATGGGTCAGGATACCAGGCACTCAGAATTTCTCCTATCTACAAAGCTGGTCTTTAAGGACCTACACTCTTGGGATCTTACGGAAATTATTATTTACTGTCTAATAAGAAGCTTTGGCTATTAAACTGCCAGGGATCTTGAGACTATAGGTGTCAGCCACTGAAATCTCCAGTTAAAAATTCTGGAAGTTAAAAGTTATGTCAGAAAAGAATTGTCTCACCTTGCTCTATGGATTCTGTTTCTTCCAGGAGCTTCTGATTCTGCCCTGTGTGAGCAAGGGCTGTGCGCTGTTTTCTTTCCTATTGTGTGGGATGCTAAAGATCATTCTTCATGAAGCCATCCAAGTAATGCAGAGTGCTGTATTTAATGATTTTACATGGGAGCAGGCCTTTTATACCAGATCTATCTAAGGGAGTCAGATAGGGAACTGTATGTGAAAGGCTTTGAGAGGCAGGTTTACTGTGAGACCTGTGTGACAATTTTGTTTAATCATTGTCATTTTTTACTGTGACAAATATTCAGCTATCTCTCATTCTACTAAATATATATTACCTGACTTCAGAGGATCCAGGCCATGTTCTGCCAAAAGAGAAATATGTTACTTCTCAAATACGATAGCTGCCTTAAAGAATTTTTATTATTACTATCTTTGAAGATGAAAGTAAAAGTTTGGGCTACTTAGTATGCTAGCTTTCAAAAATATCTATAGTAAAGTATCACATAATGGGTAAATTATTCATAATTTTTCCAACATTTCTGAAATTTTGACTATGATTAGCAACAGAATCAGCCAAATCTATTCCAGAATAGTTTATCATTTGCATATAGATGGGATGTTCTTTGTGTATATACATGTGGTCTTTCCTATTTCTGTCACTGTGGCAATTATCCTTGTAAGATCATATTTTATGTTGTATTGGAACATTAACTCTTGGCCAGATTTTTCATAATTGGCTTTGCCCTTGTGTGATCATAGTCTGAAGTACTGAGGATAAAGCATGTACCAAATAAAATATGGGGTAAACATGATTCTTTCCCAAACAATTAAAATCATCTTGCACTGGGTGGCCATGTACTTGTGAGGACATGTGAGGAACCTGTGAAGAAAATGGAAAACGTAGAAAGACTTGATTGTCATTTTTACAGTGCCAATTTTGACTCTAACTGTGAAAAATATTTTAAACAAGAATCACAGAGAGGTCCTATGCATGGAACATGGTCAAAAGCATTTAGAACATAGGTGGGATAATATCAAAACCAGTATAAAAGCTGGAAAAGAAAGTGCAAGCATGTATAATCCTAGTATAGAAAATAGGAGACAGGAAAAAGATGCATGAAATGCTCCTGGTCCAGATAGCCTGTGGTGCTGTATCATAAAAACAGAAGAGAATTTATCTCAAGCAATTAGAAGCAAAATCGTACACCTGAGACTTTCCTCTGATTTGAAAAAAATGCATGATTTTAATACCATGCACGTGAAATTCCTCCCATGTGCTCAGAAGTTTTAACACTTGCTTTCCTGCTGCTGGCAGTGTTTAGGAAAAGTGTTTAGAAAAATTTAGGTGGTGAATGAAGTTGGTCTGTATGGTGGACATTAAAATTTTATAGCCAAGACCCAATTTCATCTGTAGCCCAACTAGTGAATTAACTGGGCTTACAAACCATGGACGCACAGCCCTGGTTAAACTGAGTCATCAAACAAAAACAAGACATGAACAAGGAACAATAACAGAATGGAAAGAGGGTGAGTGGGTGACAGGGTGGAAGGGAGGTATGGTGAGGTAAGAGTAACCAGAACACATTATATAGATGAATAAAATTGTCAAAGATCAAATTTAATCAATAAAATAAGAAATATAAAAATATTATTAAGAAATCTGTTAAAATATTAACTATTCATTTTCATCAACAACTGACATTCAGTAAGAGAATAGTGATTGACACAATTTTAATTTTCTTCAGGTGCACTGTGACACTGCTTTTCTTCATTAATAATAAATTAATTGAATTTCAATTTTGCCCCATTTCTCCTCAAAGATTGGCAAGTAACACGGAGCCCAAAAACCTAACATTTGTGTTACAATTCCTTCTTCTGGGATTTACAGATGACCCCGAACTCCAGTCGCTCATCTTCAGCCTCTTCTTGTTCATAATCTTGGTCACCATCCTGGGAAACCTGCTCATAATTCTAGTTATAAGCTTCGAGTCCCACCTCCATACGCCCATGTACTTCTTCCTCTCTAACTTGTCCTTTAATGACATCTGTTGCAGCACAGTCACAGTCATCAAGATGCTGGTGAACATCCAAGCAAATGATCAGAGCATCACCTACACAGCCTGCCTCACACAGCTCTTCTTTGCTCTTGTTTTTGCATACTTTGAAAATTTTCTCCTTGCGGTGATGGCCTATGACCGCTACGTAGCTATTTGTTACCCTTTGAGGTATACTATCATTATGAAACCTAACCTATGTGTTCTGCTCTCACTGTTCTCTGTGTTCATTAGTATTATTGGTGCCTTGATGCACACTTTGATGGTGCAGCGGCTGTCCTTCTGCACAAATGTGGAAATCCCCCACTTCTTCTGTGAACTTGTTCAGGTCATCAAGCTGTCCTGTTCTGACACCCTCATTGATCACATCATGCTCTTTGTTGCAATTTGTATATTTGGTGGTGTTCCTCTTTGTGGAATCATTTATTCTTATTATCACATTGTGTCTACAGTCTTGAGAATAGCATCACTGGAGGGAAAGTGCAAAGCCTTTTCTACCTGTGGGACTCACTTGTCAGTGGTTTCCTTATTTTATGGGGCTGGTTCTATGGTATGTATCAGCTCTGCACTGAGTGTCTTACCAAGAAAATCTGCAGTGGCTTCAGTGATGTATTCTGTGTTTCCTCAAATGATAAACCCCTTTATCTACAGTTTAAGGAACAAAGACATGAAAATCGCCATAAGAAATCTTTTAAGTTCAATTACATCACTTGAATAACATATCCTTTGTTTAGGGTTTGTGTGTATAGAATTAGTAAAAATGACTAAATTTCTGATAAAGTACATATCTAAGACTGCTGTTACTATACTTTACTGAAATAATACTTCGACAAATTGACCATATGTTTTAGTATAAATCTGGATTTCCTTTGTGTCAACATTTGTAAAATTTAGAACAAGGTATTACCTCTTTAACAACATTTTCGTTCTTCAGATTATTTGAGCATAATGCAAAAGAAAAAAATCCAAAGTAAGCACATTTATTCTTGTGTAATCTCAGAAAATGTAAAAATTTAGAAATATTAATGTAGAAATTGTTTTCAAAACAGTTTTCTACCATATGTAAAATGGTACCTGGACCAGTAACTCGCTCAGTATGCAAACCCACTTTCCTCCAAGTCTAGAACCTCATTTATATCCCTGAAAATCACACTGTGTAAGGAAGGAACTGACTCCTGCAAGTTATTTTCTAAGATCCACGTGCACATTATGATTGTGCATTTACCAAACACATATGTTGCATGCATTCATACATGTACACAAAATAAATAAAAATATAAAATAATTTTTAGATATTTTATTGATTTGGGCTGTTCTGAATCATATAAAATGAAATTTCAAAGGAGTTCTCATTTTCATTTTCCGGATGACTAAGAATGTTGAATATTTTTAAAGATATCTCAGTCATTTCCATTTCATCTTTTGAGAATTCTCTGCTTAGTCCTCCACATCATTTTTAAATGGGTTGCTTCTTTTTTTGATGACCAGTTTTTATTACTTCTTTATATGTTTTGTACACTAAACCTCTATTAGATGTATAATTGTTAATGATCAAACCACCATAATCTTTCCCTAGTTTCCCTTTGTATTTTCATAATAACATATTATATTTCCTTCCTAGAAGATCATCTCCCACACTCCAGCAACTTATTAGGTACCTAACTTTTGTGGTTATTCTGATTGTATCATTCCTAATGAAAGTTTAAAGCTAATATCTACATAAAGAAAAATGTTGCATCTTTTTGGGGGTATTAGATTAAATCACTTGGAAATTTTTTCTAACTCTATCATTTACATATATTTTTCATGATTTCATTTTTCTTAACATATGAATTATATATATATATATAATGTTTTTATTATCCATTCAAAAATTGTTGGGCATCTAGGTTGTTTCCAATTCCCAATTATTGCAAATAGACCAGCAATGAACATGATGAGCAACTATCTCTGTATTAGAATTTCAAGTCCTTTGGGAATATGCCCAAGAATGCTATTACTTGATCTTGAGGAATACTGATTCCTAGCTTCCAGAGAAAACTCTTCTCTGATTTCCACAATGGCTGCACCAGTTTTCACTCCCACTAGCAATGATTTCGTGTTCCCTATTTCACTGCATCCTCACTAACATGTTTTATTGATCTTGGCTATTCTAACTGGAAAATGTGAAATCTCAAAGTAGTTTTAACTTCCATTTTCCAGGTGGCTAAGGTGGCTAAAGATGTTGGAGATTTCTTTCTAAAATTTCAGTCATACATTATTCATCTTCTAAAATCCCTCTGCTCAGTTCTCAACTCACTTTTTAACTGGATTACATCTTTTCTTGACAATCAGTTTATTTCTTTATATATTATACATAATGGCCCTTTATGGGGTTGTAAGTGTTAAAGATCTTTTCTCACCTAATAGTGTGCTACTTTATTTAAATTATGCTGCAGTTTTCTGTACAGAGTTTTTAGGATTCATGAGGAAACACTAGTTGTTTGTTGCACTATACATCCTTTCTATAAGTTTCCTGTTTAGAAAAGCCCTTCCTTGTGCCAATGAAGTAAAAACTGTTCTGTACTTTCTCTTCTGCCAAATTCATTGTATATGATTATGGTAAAAACTATGCTCCTTTTGCACTGACGTTTTTACAAGGTAATAAATATGAATCTATTCTCATTCGTCTACATGCAGTGATCTGGTTTGAAGAGCATTGTTTGTTGAAGATATTATCTTTTTCTCAAGTATGTATATTTTACTTTCCTATCAAAAATCAGTTGTTTATAGATGTGTGGAATTGTCTTCGTGTTTAATTATATTTCATTAATCAACTTACCTGTTTTCATGCCAATACCATACTGATTTTATTAACACAGCTCTGTAATATAACTTGAAATTGTGTAGAGTGATGTCTTCAAACTTTTCTGGGTTTTGTGTGTCTGTGTATGTGCATGTCTCCATATAAAATTGAATTTTTTCAGCTTATGTAAAGACTTCTTTTGAAATTTTGAAATGGATTTCATGTATTCTTCAGATTGATTTCAGTAGGATGTTAATTTAATATTAATCTTATGAATCTATGATTATGAAAGATTTTTTTACCTTCTTGTAGCTTTTTATTTCATCAGTGTCTTAACATTTTTTATTGTGACAATCTTTCTTTTGCTATGGTAACAGTTATTGCAAGATATTAGAGGGGAATTTTGTAAAAGTTGCTATCTTCCTTGTTTCTTTCTTCACCTGTTTGCAACTAGTATCTAAGAAGGCTACTGAATTTTTTGTTATAACTTCCAAAGAAAAGAAAACAAACTATCTTTTTTTCATTTTACATAATAATCCCAGTTCCCATTCCCTCCCCTCTTCCCATTTCCTCCAACTACACTCCCACCCAAACCTCCATCCACTCCTCAGAGAGGGTAAGGCACATTGCTTTGGGGAAGGTACAAGGCCCTCCCTACTACATCTAGGCTGAGCAAGGTATCCTTCCAAAGAGAATAGCTTCCTAAAATGCCAGTAGAAGAGTAGAGATAAATGACACTGTATTTCCAGTGGCCCTGCAGTCTGCCCAGCCATACAACTGTCACCCATATTCTGAGGGACTAGTTTGGACTTATGTTAGTTAATTCCTTCTTTGACTGGCTGGAGTTGGTGAGATCCAATTAGCTCAGGTAAATTTTTTCAGTGGGTGTACCCATCATATTCTTGACTTCATTGCTCATATTCTCAATCCTCCCACTCTTCAACTGGACTTTGGAAGCTCAGCTCAAGGCTCTGCTGTGGGTCTCTCTCTCTGTTTCCATCAGTTGCTAGATGAAGTTTCTTTGATGACATTTAAGAGGGAAAACATGAGCAATGAAGTCAGGACCGCGAGGGGTGCTCCCACCCACTGAGACAGTGGGGCTGATCTAATGGGAGTTCACCTGAACATGGCGGACAAGGAGGACTGACTGAGAAGCCAAGGACAATGGAACTGGATTTTGATCCTACTGCATGTACTGGCTTTGTGGGAGCCTAGTCTGTTTGGATGCTCACCTTCCTAGACCTGAATGGAGCTGGGAGGACCTTGGACTTCCCACAGGGCAGGGAACCCTGACTGCTCTTTGGACTGGAGAGGGGGGAGGAGGGGGGAAAGGGGGACAGAAATGAGAGGAGGGAGGAGGTAGAAATTTTTAATTAAAAATAAATTTTAAAACATATTCACCAGTTTGAAGTCAGTTTTGTTAGAAATTAGTATGGCCACACCTGCTTTTTTCTTAGGACCATTTGCTTGAAACACCTTTTCCCCACCCTTTACTCTAAGTAGATGCCTGTTTTTGTGGTTGAGATGTGTTTCTTGCAAACAGCAGAATGTTGGATCCTGTTTTCGTAGGGTACACCCACACACTGAGACAATGGGGATGTTCTATCGGGAACTCACCAAGGCCAGCTGGCCTGGGTCTGAAAAAGCATGGGATAAAACCGGACTCGCTGAACATAGCGGACAACGAGGACTACTGAGAACTCAAGAACAATGGCAGTGGGGTTTTTGATCCTATGCACATACTGGCTTTGGAGGAGCCTAGGCAGTCTGGATGCTCACCTTACTAGACCTAGATAGAGGTGGGCGGTCCTTGGGCTTCCCACAGGTCAGGGAACCCTGATTGCTCTTTGAGCTGATGAGGGAGGGGCACTTGATCGGGAGGAGGGGGAGGGAAATGGGAGGCGGTGGAGGGGAGGAGGCAGAAATCCTTAAATAAATAAATAAATATAAAAAAAAACATATTCACCAATATGACTACAAGGCAAATTTAGGCACCCTCTCCTCTATTGCTTAGGGTCTTAGCTGAGGTCATCCTTGTGGAATTTTGGGAATTTCTCTAGTGCCAGATTTCTTGCAAGCCCTGTATCTCTTCCCTTGTTACCTTCCATCTCAAATATCCCTTTCCCTCAAGATCTCCTCCCCCCTCTTATTCAATACTTCACTACCCTTTTTACCCTCTCTACTTCCCACACCCCCGTGCTCCCAATTTTGTCAGGCGATCTTGACTATTTCCCCTTTCCAGGTAGAACTATGTAGGTTTTTCTTAGTTACTTACCTTGTTACTTATGTTCTCTAGGATCATGAACTATAGGGTCAATATCCTTTCTTTTACAGCTAGTATTCTAGTATGACTGAGTACATATCATGTTCATCTTTCTGGATCAGAGTTAACTCACTCAGGATTGTTTCTTGTAGTTCCATCCACATGCATGCAAATTTCATGTTAACATGTGTTTTTACCACTGAGTCGTACTTCATTATGTAAATATGCCACATTTTCTTTAACCATTCTTTGGTTGAGGGGAATCTAGGTTATTTTCAGGTCCTGGCTATTACGAATAATGCTGCTATGAACACAGTTGAATAAATGTCTTTGTAGTATGATGGAGAAACTTTGGGGTATATACCCAAGAGCGGTATTGATAGGTCTTGAGGTAGGTTGATTCCAAATTTTCTGAGAAACTGCCTTAGTAATTTCTAGAGTGTCTGTTTGCATTCCCAAAAGCATTGGATAAATGTTCCACTTACTCCACATCCTCTGCAACATAAGCTATCATTTGTGTTTTAGATCTTAGCCATTCTGACATGTGTAAGATGGTATCTTAGAGTTGTTTTGATCTGCATTTCCCTGATGGTTAAAGATGTTGAACATTTCCTTAAGTATCTTTTAGCAATTTGTGATTCTTTTTTTTAATTTATTTATTTATTCAAGATTTCTGTCTCTTCCCCGCAACCACCTCACATTACCCTCCCCCTCCCCCATTTAAGTCCCCCCCTCCTCAGCCCGAAGAGCAATCAGGGTTCCCTGCACTGTGGGAAGTCCAAGGAACCCCCACCTCCATCCAGGTATACTAAGTTGAGCATCCAAACTGCCTAGATTCCCACAAAGCCAATACGTGCAGTAGGATCAGAAACCCATTGCCATTGTTCTTGAGTTCTCAGTAGTCTTCATTGTCCGCTATGTTCAGAGAGTCCGATTTTATCCCAGGTTTTTTCAGACCCAGGCCAGCTGGCCTTGGTGAGTTCCCGATAGAACATCCCCATTGTCTCAGTGTGTGGATGCACCCCTTGCGGTCCTGAGTTCCTTGCTCGTGCTCTCTCTCCTTCTGCTCCTGATTTGGACCTTGAGATTTATGTCCGGTGCTCCAATGTGGGTCTCTGTCTCTGTCTCCTTTCATCGCCTGATGAAGGTTAATATTCAGGAGGATGCCTATATGTTTTTCTTTGGGTTCTCCTTATTTAGCTTCTCTAGGATCACTAATTATAGGCCCAATGTCCTTTGTTTATGGCTAGAAACCAAATATGAGTGAGTACATCCCATGCTCCTCTTTTAGGGTCTGGCTTACCTCACTCAGAATAGTGTTTTCTATTTTCATCCACTTGCATGCAAAATTCAAGAAGCCCTTGTTTTTTACTGCTGAGTAGTACTCTAAGAAGTATATATTCCATACTTTCTTCAACCATTCTTCCATTAAAGGGCATCTAGGTTGTTTCCAGGTTCTGGCTATTACAAACAATGCTGCTATGAACATCGTAGAGCATATACTTTTGTAGTATGATAAGGCCTCTCTTGGGTATATTGCCAAGATTGGTATTGCTGGGGCCAGGGGTAAGTTGATCCCGAATTTCCTGAGAAACCACCATACTGCTTTCCAAAGTGGTTGCACAAGTTTGCATTCCCACCAGCAATGGATGAGGGTACCCCTTCCTCCACAACCTCTCCAGCAAAGGCTATCATTGGTGTTTTTTATTTTAGCCATTCTGACAGGTGTAAGATGGTATCTTAAAGTTGTCTTGATTTGCATTTCCCTGACCGCTAAGGAAGTTGAGCATGACCTTAAGTGTCTTTTGGCCATTTGAACTTCTTCTGTTGAGAATTCTCTGTTCATCTCAGTGCCCCATTTTATAATTGGGTTGATTAGCCTTTTACGGTCTAGTTTCTTGAGATCTTTATATATTTTGGAGATCAGACCTTTGTCAGTTGCGGGGTTGGTGAAAATCTTCTCCCAGTCAGTGGGTTGCCTTTGTGTCTTAGCGACAGTGTCCTTTGCTATACAGAAGCTTCTCAATCTCAGGAGGTCCCATTTATTCAATGAGGTCCTTAATGTCTGTGCTGCTGGGGTTATACGTAGGAAGTGATCTCCTGTGCCCATCTGTTGTAGAGTACTTCCCACTTTCTCTTCTATCAGGTTCAGTGTGTTCGGACTGATATTGAGGTCTTAATCCATTTGGATTTGAGTTTTGTGCATGGTGATAGATGTGGATCAATTTTCATTCTTCTACAGGTTGACAACCAGTTATACCAGCATCATTTGTTGAAAATGTTCTCTTTCTTCCATTGTATACTTTTAGCTCCTTTATCGACAATCAGGTGTTCATAAGTTTGTGGGTTAATGTCAGGGTCTTCTATTCGGTACCATTGGTCGACTTCTCTGTTTTTATGCCAGTACCACACTGTTTTCAATACTGTAGCTCTGTAGTAGAGGTTGAAGTCAGGGATGGTAATGCCTCCAGACGATCCTTTGTTATATAAGATTGTTTTGGCTATCCTGGGTTTTTACCTTTTCCATATAAAGTTGATTATTGTCTTCTCCAGATCTGTGAAGAATTTTGATGGGATTTTGATGGGAATTGCATTGAATCTATAGATTGCTTTTGGTAGAATTGCCATTTTTACTATATTGATCCTCCCAATCCAGGAGCAAGGGAGATCCTTCCATTTTCTGGTCTCCTCTTCAATTTCTTTCTTCAAAGACTTAAAGTTCTTGTCAAATAGATCTTTCACATCCTTGGTCAGAGTTACCCCAAGATATTTTATGCTATTTGTGGCTATCGTGAAAGCTGATGCTTCTCTAATTTCCCTCTCTGTTTCCTTATCCTTAGTGTATAGGAAGGCCACTGATTTTTTGGAGTTGATCTTGTATCCTGACACATTACTAAAGGTGTTTATCAGCTGTAGGAGTTCTTTGGTGGAGTTTTTGGGGTCGCTTATGTATACTATCATATCATCTGCAAATAACAAGAGCTTAACTTCTTTTCCGATACGAACCCCTTTGATCCCCTTATGTTGTCTTATTGCTATTGCTAGAACTTCAAGCACTATATTGAACAGGTATGGAGAGAGTGGACATCCTTGTCATGTTCCTGATTTTAGTGGGATGGCTTTGAGCTTTTCTCCGTTTAATTTAATGTTAGCTGTCGGCATGCTGTAAATAGCTTTTATTATATTTAGTTATGACCCTTGTATCCCTAATCTCTCCAAGACATTTTCATAAAGGGGTCTAGAATTTTGTCAAATGCTTTTTCAGCATCTAATGAAATGATCATATGGTTTTTTTCTTTCAGTTTATTTATATGGTGGATTACATTGATAGATTTGCATATGTTGAACCAGCCTAGCATCTCTGGGATGAAGCCTACTTGATCATGATGGATAATTTTTCTAATGTGTTCTTGGATTCGGTTTGCCAGTGTTTTATTGAGAATTTTTGGGTCGATATTCATGAGTGAGATAGGCCTGTAATTCTCTTTCTTGGGTGGGTCTTTGTGTGGTTTTGGCATCAGGGTAACTGTCGCTTCATAAAAAGTATTTGGCAATGCCTCTTCTGTTTCTATATTGTGAAATACATTAAGGAGTATAGGTATTAGCTCTTCTTGGAAGTTCAGGTAGAATTCTGCATTGAAACCATCTGGTCCTGGGCTTTTTTTGGAAGGGAGATTTTTGATAATGGTTTCTAGTTCTTCGCAACTGACAGGTCTATTTAGATTGTTCACCTGGTCTTGGTTTAGCTTTGGTATATGGTACTTATCTAAAAAAATGTCCATTTCTTTTGCATTTTCTAGTTTTGTGGCATACAGACTTTTCTAGTAAGATCTAATGAGTCTCTCAATTTCCTCTCTGTATGTGGTTATGTCTCCCTTTTCATTTCTGATCTTGTTAATTTGCGTATTGTCTCTCCGCCATTTAATTAGTTTGGATAGGGGTTTGTCGATCTTGTTGATTTTCTCCAAGAACCAACTTTTTGTTTCATTGATTCTTTGGACTGTTTTCTGTGTTTCTATTTTGTTGATTTCAGCCCTCAGTTTGATTATTTCCAGTCTTCTACTCCTCCTGGGTGTGTCTGCTTCTTTTTTTCTAAAGCTTTCAGGTGTGCTGTTAAGTCTCCGATGTATGCTTTCTCTGTTTTCTTTAAGTGGGCACTTAGTGCAATGAACTTTCCTCTTAGCACTGCTTTTATAGTGTCCCATACGTTTGAGTATGTTGTCCCTTTATTTTCATTAAATTCAAGGAAGACTTTAATTTCTTTCTTGATTTCTTACTTGACCCAGGTGTGGTTCAGTAGTTGACTGTTCAGTTTCCATGAGTTTATCAGCTTTCTGGAGGTAGGATTGTTGTTGAATTCTAACTTTAATCCGTGGTGATCTGATAAGACACAGGTGGACACTGATTATTTTTTTTTTGTATCTGTGGAGGTTTCCTTTGTTTCCGAGTATGTGATCAATTTTTGAGAAGGTTCCATGAGCTGCAGAGAAGAAGGTATATTGTTTCCTATTTGGGTGGAATGTTCTATAGATGTCTGTTAAGTCTATTTGCTTCATTGCCTCCAGTAGTTCTCTTACTTCTCTACTAGGTTTCTGTCTGATTGACCTGTCCATTGCTGAGAGAGGTGTATTGAAGTCTTCTACAACTAGTGTGTGTGGTTTGATGTCTGCCTTGAGTTTTAGTAATATTTCTTTTACATAAGTGGGTGCTTTTATATTAGGGGCGTAAATATTCAGGATTGAGACTTCATCCTGACGAATTGTTCCTGTTTTGAGTATAAAGTGTCCATCTCGATCTCTTCTGATTGATTTTAATTTGAAGTCAGTTTTGTTAGAAATTAATATGGCCACACCTGCTTTTTTCTTAGGACCATTTGCTTGAAACACCTTTTCCCAAACCTTTACTCTGAGTAGATGCCTGTCTTTGTGGTTGAGATGTGTTTCTTGCAAATAGCAGAATGTTGGATCCTGTTTTCGTATCCAATCTCTTAGCCTGTGCCTTTTTATAGGTGAATTGAGCCCATTAATATTAAGTGATATTAAAGACCAGTGGTTGTTTACTCTGGATATTCTTATTGTTTTTGGAAGTAGCATTTGTGTGTCTCCCTTCTTTGAGTTGTGCTAGTGAAGGGTCGCAAGATGCCTCAGTTATTGTAGGCAGTGTTGGCAATGTTGGATTCCTTGGGTTGAGATTTTCCTTCTATTACTTTGTGTAGGGCTGGATTCATGGCTATGTATTGTTTAAATTTGTTCTTATCCTGGAATGTCTTGTTTTCTCCATTTATAGTGAACGAAAGTTTGGCTGGGTATAGTAGTCTGGGCTTGCATCCATGGTCTCTTAGCTTCTGCAGTACTTCTATCCAGGACCTTCTGGCTTTCATTGTTTCCATAGAGAAATCAGGTGTAAGTCTGATCGGTTTACCTTTATAAGTTACTTGGCCTTTTTCCTTTGCAGCTCTTAGTATTCTTTCTTTAACATGTATAATTTGTGTTTTGATTGTTATATAGCGAGGGGATGTTTTTCTTTGATCCAGTCTGTTTGGTGTTCTGTATGCTTCTTGAATATTCATAGGAATATCTTTCATTGTGTTGGGAAAGTTTTCTTCCATAATTTTGTTAAAAATATTTTCTGGGCCTTTGAGCTGTGACTCTTCTCCTTCTTCTATTCCTATTATTCTTAGGTTTGTTCTTTTTATTGTGTCCCATAATTCCTGAATGTTTTGTGATGAGAATTTGTTGGCTTTGCAGTTTTCTTTGATCAGTGTGTTTATTTTCTATATGGTGTCCTCAGAATCTGAGATTCTTTCTTCTATTTCTTGTATTCTATTGATTATGCTTGTTTCTATAGGCTCTGCTCGTTGACCTAGATTTTCCATATCCAGCTGGTCCTCAGTTTGTGTTTTCTTCCTTGCTTCCATTTCAGTTTTCAATTCTTGAACTGTTTCCATTACCTGTTTGATCATTCTTTCTTGGTTTCCCAGGGTATTATATACGTATTTACTCATTTCTTTAAATTTTTGGATATACTTTTCATCTATTTCTGTAGGGGTATTTTTCACATGTTGTTTAAAGGACTCTATTGCTTTCATAAAGTCAATTTTTTCCACTTCTTCTGTGTTCGGGTGTTGAAGACCTTCTGTTGTAAGATCATTGGGTTCTGGTGTTTTCATTCTGTTTTTCAGATTATTGGGTGAATTCTTGCCTTGGCGCCTGCCCATCTCCTCCTATTGATGCTATCTATGGGATCTGTTAAAACTGGTTCAGGTTTCCCTGCTGGCCGGGGGCTCCTCTTACAAAATGACCTCGCTCTGTTTCCTGTTTCCTCCCGGGGGGCCAAGATCCCTCTCACCCCTCAGAAGGGTCTTCAGGAATAGGACCCTTTGCCAGGGACCTCCCCAACCAAAGGCCTACCTCTTTGATTTAATTGTAGTGGGGCGATCTGCTCTCAGTGTTGCGCGTGGTCCCAGCAGCCTGCTTCTGCTGCCATGATGGTTCCTGCTGCCTGCAGCCTGTGTCCTCTGCTGCCGCTCCGGTCCCGGCCAGTCCCAGCCGGTCCCCGCTGACTGTCTCCGCCATTTGTGATTCTTTTGTTGATAATTCTGTTTAGTTCAGTTATTTGAAATTTTGATGTCTTATTTCTTGAGATCTTTATATATTTTAGAGATAAGTCCTCTTTCTCATGTGGTGAAGATCTTTTCCCATTCAGTGACCTGTATTTTTGTTGTATTGACTACGACCTTTGCTTTAGAGAAGTGTCTCTGTTTCAGGAGGTCCCATTTATTTATTGTTTCTCTCTGGATCTGTGATACTGGTATTATATTTAGGAAGTGGTCTTCTGTGCTCATGAATTGAAAACTACTTCCCATTTTCTCTTCTATCACATTCAGTGTGGTCAGATTTATATTGAGGTCTTTAATCCATTTGGACTTGCATTTTGTGCATGGTGATATGGATCTATTTGCATTCCTCTAAATATTGGCATTCAGTTATGACAGCACTATTTGTTGAAGATTGAAGAAAGATGCTTAAAAGAAATCCTACACCAGCTCAGACCTAAGAATAATAGACCGTCATTTATTTAGAGGTGGACTCACAAATCAGAATCCTCTGTTGGAACAGAGAACAGAAACAGAATCCCACAGCTGGAAAACAGAGCAGACACATGCTTTACATTGGCATAAATAGTATAAGAGGCCATGCCCCAGTGAGCAGGTAACTTGAAGGCTATTGGCTACAGGATTTTCCTACAGCACCTCCCACTTTTGTTTAAATAAGAGAGTTTTAACCCTAATACAAAATTATATATGATAAGAACAACTATATTCAATTATTATCCTATTCTAATGAGTTTAAGTCTTGTACAATAAATAACTTGGCCAAGCCATGAGAGGAAAATAACTAGTCTTCAAACCCGTTGAAGATCCCAGAAGGAAAATAATATTACTTGAGTAAGAAGGAGGTGCAATCAAGCAACTTTGAAAATGTGCAACAAATGACAAAGACAACTGCCTACCTGGGAAATCACCCAAAGTCTCACTTGCAATGTTGAAGGCTAAAAGTAACTTACAGAACATTTTCAGAGGCAGGAAATTTTTCAAAACCATCTATCCTGTCTTGGCAAGATTTGACAGTCCAGCTTATTTCCAGGTACCAAGAGCCTTATCAATGGTTGAGGCATGAGAAGTTCCTTGCCCAAAGGCAAGTTTTGCCAAGTGGAGTATTTTGGTGGTCAACATTCTCTTGGGAATAGATTGGTGCTGCCAGGATCAATCATGTCTCCCTTCAGCAGAATGCTAAGTTATTTAAATGATATTCTACAGCTCTTTGAAGTGGTTGAAGAGTACCTAGCTATGCAAAAACAATTTCTATGTATTGAAAGAACGTTATTAGTCTAACTATAAGTATGACAAACATAGATGACTATTAATTTATAGGTCTTAATACCTATATTACTTAAAGACTAAGAATTCATATTAAAATATTATACAATAAACAACTATGCAACAAATGAGGACAATGACCTCAAAATGTAAACAATGTGTAATATCTTGATCAGAGGTAGAAATATACATTGTAATATGATGAACATATGCTAAATGTATCAATATAGAAAAATGTTTTAAACAAAGATAGAAGCATGCATGCCTATAATATGTAAAAATTACTTTGCCTAGGTATACAAATATGGTGGATGAAAATAGGAATATATTCAATATAATTTAAGTTTGTATCAATATACAAGAATCTATACCAATGTAAATTGCCTATAAATAATATCTCACAAGTATTCACTCTCTTACTCATTATTAGTATTAGTGTAAATATACTCACACTAATCTATTATCCCATCCAATTTTTGCTCTTTTTTCAAAGAGATCCCTGAGCTTACAAAAATTCTCCCCCAACCCCCAACCCTATATCAATTATAATTAACCCCTAAATGATATCCCTAACCTTAAGGACAGACTTTGCTGGGAGAGGGAATCTTGTCTTCTGGAAATACTTCCAGCTGTCATGGAGGCAATGTTCTTTCTATGAAAGTAAAATGATGGTTAAGTTCCAAGATTACTGTCCAGTATAATTGCAAATAGTATCTGAGTATTTGGTAGGGTTTTTCTGAGGCTTTTATTTGGAGTTCTGGCCAGAACACTGTTTTTAAAAAGTGCACTATTTTAGCTAATCACGTTGGATCCATCTTGAGAAGCTCGTACCCAAAACAGGTCTTATAGTAGTGCTATCAGCACCATGACTTCATATCAACCAAGTGAAGTTTTTGTTGTGGGGCTCTGTCTTCTTCCTGGAAACTTCAAGATTACTGCAATAAAATTCATTGTTCATTTTGGAAAACTTAAACATTATTTAAATAGACATATATATTCAATGAAAGATATGATAAAGGCAAAAATAGATATTAAGAAAAGTAAAATTTTGTGTAAATTCTTTTTTCTTTCTTTCTCATACGAGCTGGCTCTTGATATGAGACAGAAACTCTAAATATTCCTTTTAACAACCTGCTTGTATTTGGAGAAGGACAGAGCAGTTGTCCAACTCCTCCAAAACATGTGTGTGTGTGTGTGTGTGTGTGTGTGTGTGTGTGTGTGTGTGTGTGTGTTTATCACCTGTCCTTACAAGTCATATTCCTTTTTCTTGATGATCCTTATTGGATAGTTATTTGTGATTCTGTCCAGCATCCAAACATTCAGGGTGTCTTGAATTTGTGAAGATGTGTACTTTCCTGTAAAAATAAGAGCAGTCTATACCTGCTAATATACAAAGTCTCAAATTATTTTATAATAAATTCAAAATTTTTTCCATATAAGTTTTTAATTTTTTACTTGGTTTTCTGGTAGAAAGATACATTCTAAGATAATATTGTCTAATATACAAAGTCTCAAATTATTTTATAATAAATTCAAAATTTTTTCCATATAAGTTTTTAATTTTTTACTTGGTTTTCTGGTAGAAAGATACATTCTAAGATAATATTGTCCCTATGCATTAAAATTCCTGAAAGAGAAATTCTGGAAGGCAACATGACTAGAATACAGTTAAGATTTAGATTCATCCTATCCACATGTGCCTCCTGTAATTTCTCCTCAACAATTGTTCATTCCCTTTCTGCTTCAGCTGTTAATTCTCTGGGACTATAAAAGTTTTTATCACCATCTAAGGTTTTGTTTAAATGAAATTTTTCTTTTTTATTTTTTTATTTTACTTAATTGAAAATTTCCACCTCCTCCCATTTCCCTCCCGCTCCCCCCCCCCTTTCCCCTCCCTCTCCAGTCCAAAGAGCAGTCAGGGTTTCCTGCCCTGTGGGAAGTCCAAGGTCCTCCCCTCCTCCATCCAGGACTAGGAAGATGAGCATCCAAACAGACTAGGTTCCCACAAAGTCAGTACATGCAGGAGGATCAAAACCCAGTGTCATTGTCCTTGGCTTCCCAGTCAGCCCTCCTTGTCAGCCACATTTAGGGAGTCCGGTTTGATCACATGCTCCATCATTCAGCTGGCCTTGGTGTGCTCCCATTAGATCAGCCCCACCGTCTCAGTGGGTGGGTGCACCCCTCGCAGTCCTAACTTCCTTGCTCATGTTCTCCCTCCTTCTGCTCCTTATTTGGGCCTTGGGAGCTCAGTCCAGTGTTCCAACGTGGGTCTCTGTCTCTAGCTTCATCCATCACCAGATGAAGTTTCTATGGTGATATGCAAGATATTCATCAGTATGGCTATAGGATAGGGCCATTTCAGGCTCCCTCTCCTCAGCTGCCCAAGGATCTAGCTGGGGACATCTCCATGGACACCTGGGAACACCTTTAGAGTCAAGTCTCTCGCCAACCCCAAAATGACTCCCTTAATTGAGATATATACTTCCCTACTCCCATATCCACCCTGCCTCCATCTCAAATGAGGAGCAGAAGGAGGGAGAACATGAGCAAGGAAGTCAGGACCGCAAGGGGTGTGCCCACCCACTGAGACGGTGAGGTTTATCCAATGGGAGCTCACCAAATCAAGCTGGACTGGGACTGATGGAGCATATGATCAAATCAGACTCTCTGAATGTGTCAGACAAGGAGGGCTGACTGAGAAGCCACGGAAAATGGCACTGGTTTTGATTCTACTGCATGTACTGGCTTTGTGGGGGCCTAGTCTGTTTGGATGCTCACCTTCCTTGTCTTGGATGGAGCTGGGAGGACCTTGGACTTCCCACAGGGCAGGGAACCCTGACTGCTCTTTGGACTGGAGAGGGAGGGGTAAGGGGATGAGGGAGGGGTTGTGGGAGGGGGACGGAAATGGGAGGAAGGGGGAGGTAGAAATTTTATTTTTAAGTAAAAATAAAAAATAAATAAACAAAAATAAGAAAATAAAAATTTTTTTTAAACTTAGGACTTTTCATGACAGTGAGACACATCTGCTCCTGGCAGCACCAATTACTTCAAGAGGAAAATGGGCATTGAAGAGGTTCCTTGTGGAGTTTGCTAGCCATTTGGGCAAGAAACTGCTCTTGCCTGAACTGCTTGATGGTACGCTGTGTGAACTGGACATGTAGGACCCACAGAGAGATGACTGCTGAACTTGCCTAAAGGTGAGATGGTCCTTTGGGGTTCCTGCTTCATGAAAGACTCTGCCAGACATTCTGCATGATACAGAAGAAAGTGACTGAAAATATAGGCTAAACTGTCTTTGAAATTTCCTGCTTTGTGGAAAAGTTTGCTAGACACTATGTGACAGTAGACTGAAGATGGATGC
Source organism: Microtus oregoni (assembly GCF_018167655.1). Lineage (NCBI taxonomy): Eukaryota > Metazoa > Chordata > Mammalia > Rodentia > Cricetidae > Microtus > Microtus oregoni. Next base: position 36,525,887 of record NW_024543067.1, read on the forward strand.
CCCAACATTACAGAAGAACTTTGGGTGACTGTCCAGGCAGCAAGAAGTTTCTGTCAATTTTAGAGTTTTGGAAGTTGCTTATAATGTACTTCCTGATTACATAGGTAATATTATATCCTCCTGGAGTCTTTGATGGAGTTGGAAAATTTATAGTTAAAGTTTTCCTTAGTTATGATACAAGATAAAGTAGATATAAATATTGTGCTATAATTCTTGTTTGGTGCCTGTTTTGTTATATATAGTTTTACTGTGCTAAAGTTAAAACCTTCCTTTTTGTTTAAACAGAAAAGGGGTAATGGTGTGGAAGGCTCTTCTGTCTATGTGTTGCTTTTTTGGTTAATGAATAAAGAAACTGGCTTGGCCTATAAAAAAAAAAAGAATGATGCTTTGGTTCTGTTTCCTCTCCATACTGGAATTTTGTATAGGCTATGTCTGCACAGGTCTTGTTCCTACTGACTCAACCACTGTGAATTCACCTGTGCAACCATACTTCTGTATACACAAAGCCTACTGATTCTTATAGTCATCCGCAGCTTTCTTCAGTTCTGTGAGCCTTTAAAAGTTGTCTGGCTTCTAATTAAATAGCCCCTCTGCTTTTGTTTCACAGTTATATGGAGGACTTTTGCCAGATACTTCTACTATAATGGACTGAGAAACTCATTTTGCCTTTCTTATCACAACATATGGAAAGATCCTAAAATTTAGTCAAAATAAACAGTTCCTCCTCTAGGTTTCTTTGTCCATGCATTATTGGATAGAGACATAAGAGAGATGAATATACTCCCTTCTACTTTCATATTTTTCTTTTTTTCTTTTAAACTAGATTATACTTATGACTAAAACTACAAAATACTTGTTATTATGCATTGGGCTTTTTTTGCTTTAGATGATGATGTACAGTTACATGAGATTTCTGAAAACTGCATAATTTAATTTTAAAGCATAAAAACACCAATTTAATCAGTAATATATACAATGAAATTAATTGTGTTACATTCCAAGTCAGAGAAGCTGAACACCTCAAGGCTAAGACTGTGAAGGGATGCATACCAAAGGCAAATGTAAAGAGTGACTGGAATATCAGGAAACAGAATCAAGGTCTTGTGGTTTCTGTGTACGCTAGTATATGCCAGATGATCAAACAGTAGTCATAGACCAATTCTGTAAGGGGATATTTTTAAACAAGTTAAGCAACTAATAAAAATATGTAAGCAATTCGAAGGATACTTATGCAAATCACTCCCACACCCAGGGCTCAGTGAACATTGCAGAAAAGGGGGAAGAAAATTTATGAATCATAGAACCAAGAAGTTTGCTGGGAGATTGTGTCTTCTAGTAATGTCAGAAACTACACCCATAAAGTCTCATCAACATGACTACAATAATATTTAAGAACATACATGTAGATTCATGTATGTATATATATATATACATACATATATGAATTTAGCAACAGTTACTGTAAAAAGAGGCAATGGGTTTGAAATATATTAAGGAGGCATAAAAGAGAGTTTGCAGGGGAAACAGAAAGAGAAATTATATAATTATGATATCAAAATAAAAGAAATCACAATAAATATCTTGGCAACTCTACTTAGTGGCTCTTATTGCATGCATAATATCCAGAGAAAATCAAATCAGAGAAATTCCTAGGATGGATGGGAAGATGATTCATTAAATACCATCTTTAGCTATGGTAGTTGCTAGGGGAAGAAAGTACCTTAACTTTGGAGATGAAGTCCCTATTGGGCTTTCAATGTTCCAGTAGATGGTACTACATAATCATGTTGACATCAGTAAGTGGATGTGATAAAAAGAAACAAACAAAATAACTAACGGAAATGAAAATAAGTCGTGTTTGGAGAGAAAGGGAAGAAATTCGAGGAGAAGATATAGAAGTAGAATTTCTACAAACACATTATAGACATGTACCAAATTCTCAATTTAAAGTTCTTTTAAGATCTAGGTGAGGCATCCTAGAAAAAGATGATCTCATCTTGTGGTTTTTACTCATTTGATCTTGGATATTTTACTTATTTTATCTTGAGTATTCACTCATTTTTCTGGAGGAGATTAAATTAACCAGTAGAAGATTTTGGAAATTAATGCAGAGGCAACAAACAAATCACACAGCCAGAATGGTAGTAAGTATATTACTCCTAGTGTAAAAAACAAGTATCTAGGTAGAAACAGACACCCAAAAAAAGGGTGTTTATTTTTAGATGATCTGTCAGTCCCTCAGAAAGGAATACTGCAATAGCTGTTTGGTTTCTGAATTTCACAGTTTCACACTATTTCTTGAACCTAATGGAAGAGTGGAGATTAAGAAAAATAAGCATCAAGCTGCACATTCTCTAGTTCCGCAGAAGTAATAGAATTATCTAAGGACTTGTAAGAATATCAGTTTTTGAACCCCAAACTACAACCAAATGAAAATCAGCTCAAAAATAAACATCAACAATCCTGCAATTTCTATGATCTACCAAATCCTCCAATACATTTTAAAATTTAGGAATTTCTTCATTAGAAAATATTTTATATTTAGATAAGTTAGAAATAAATTAGAAAATAAGTTAGAAAATGTTTTATTTTAATTTTCTATGCCTCCATTCTTGATCTTCAACATCTTCCCTGTAATTTACCCTCTCAGTCCAATTTTCATTGAGTACTAACCTATTTACAAATTGTGCCAAGTGCTAAGAATAAAATCAAATAGCATAGCTTTATATCTTCATAATTATTTTCTACTTTCTAACACATAACTGGCAAAGCAAAATCATGAGATGCATATTATTCTTTGGGAAGTACTTTTCCAAAACTCTTTTATGTCATGTAACTAGAAATCAAAAGAATAACATTAAGAGGAAAAGTGTAGGGTATAGGCCCATAAAACACATATGAAAAAAGTAACAGTCCCTTACTTCTCAGAAGATACAATCATAAGTAAAATTATAGCTACATTAATTTTCTTAAGATAAATTATTCTAAAAAAATTGGTCTTCTTTCTGAAAAACATTCATTTGCTCATAAAACCATAAATTATATAGAGTATCATTACTCTCACAAGATTCAGTTAAATTATGTCTTCAGACTTGTTTTTTTATTGTAGTGTGTTTGCAGTGGTATGTATAGGCACACACGTACAAGGCATCTGTGTAGCAGTCAAAGAACAACTTGCATGAGGAAGTTCTATCCCTCTACCAGTAAGACAAGAATTGTTTACATCACATTTATTTATTTAATTATTTATTACTGTGTCTGTGTATTTGTATACACCCACAAGTTATAACTTGTAAATGGAACTCAGAGAACAAATTATAGGAGTTCTCTCTTTCCATAATATGGAACCTAGGGGGTAAATAAGGTCATTGGGTATAGCAGTAAGCACATCTGTCAACTGAGACATCTCACTGTCCTGAAATTGGTTAATATTTTGAGGACTAGTATTCAATCTACTAATGGTATTAAGTCTAGTTGAAATACAGGAAAGTCATTTAATAGGCCCGAGGAAGGACACTTAATGTTTTGTCTCTTCTAACTTGACCAGAAATTGCCCTTGAATTTGTACACTATTCCTCATATCTGGAATAAAAGAAGTTTTATGAAGGACTTATGAAACCCCAAGTTTCTTCAAACATATTCTCCTCCATAAAAATACTTATAATGAAAAACAACTCTATTCATTGTTCTTCATTGATATTCGGACCTCTGTGCTGTTAGGTCTGAAGATACCATCACTGATGAGTGATAACTTTCTCACAATCATCCCAAACAACAAATATTATACCAATAAGTCAAATATCTATACAATGGTATCATATATGCTGAGTGATGTTTACCTCATGGACATATGCACTGTGACAAATATGTCACAGTAACAGTTTGACAGGAAATGAATGTCCAACTCATTGCTTCACATTGTACTAAGAGTTAGATGTGGTCTTCATGGACCCAGTTATGCAGTTTGGTAAAAACTACTGTCCACATTTAAATTATATATTAATATTGTTTAATAGTTTCCTAACTATTTCATCTCCTGTACATCCAATACTGTGACTACCCTACAGCAAAATTTCCTTAAACAACAATCTCTGGTTCAGATTCTTCTTTTGTGAAACTCAGGAATATAAACTATGTAAAACACCTAAAATCATGTAATTTACCCACAGAAAATAACATAATTGTGAAGTTCTGACACAATTAATACATAACGTTTATGTTTTACTATTAGAAGCAGACAATATGAGAAGATTAGGTATTCTAATTCAATAGATATTGCATCAATTCACTTACTCTAGAAGTTGAAGTCCAAATAAGTGAAATATCATTATAAAGAAGCCATCCTGTGAAAGAATTTCCTCAAGGCTTCCTTCATATCCCTGTTCCTTAGACTATAAATAAAGGGGTTCAGCATCTGAGGGACCACAGAATACATCACAGAAGCCACTGCAGTCTTCCTGGATGAGTCCATAATAGCAGATGTAATATATACCCCAAAGCCTGTCCCATAGAACAAGGACACAACCAACAAATGAGACCCACAGGTAGAAAAGGCTTTATACTTTCCTTCTGATGATGACATTCTCAAAACAGAGGAAATGATGTGAACATAAGAAAAAATTATTCCAGAGATAGGAACACCAACAAATAAGCAGGATGAAATATAAATCAGGAGATTATCAATGAGAGTATCAGAACAGGCCAGCTTGAGGATCTTGGGAAGTTCACAGAAGAAACTTGGTATTTCCAGGTGTATGCAGAATGACAATCGTAGCACCATCAGGCTGTGCATCAAAGAATCCACAACAGTAATTAGCAGGGACAATATAACCAGAACAACACATAACCAGGGCTCCATGATGACTGTGTACCTCAGGGGGTGACAAATAGCCACATAGCGGTCATAAGCCATTACTGCAAGGAGACAGTTTTCCATACCACCAAAAATTAAAACAAAGCTCATTTGAGTGAGGCAGCTTCTGTATGTGATGCTCTGACTATTTTCTTGTATGTTTACCAGCATCTTTGGGATTGTGCTTGTGCTAAAACAGATGTCATTTAAAGACAGGTTGGAGAGAAATAAGTACATGGGGGTGTGAAGATGTGAGTCTAATCTGGAAATCAAGATTATGAGTAGGTTTCCGAGGACAGTGACCAGATACATGAAAAAGAACAAGCAGACCACGACAGGCTGCAGTCCTGGGTCATCTGTCAATCCCAGAAGAAGGAATCCTGGAAATGCTGTTTGGTTTCTCTTTTGCATGATATTAATTAATTTAATGGAGGTGGTGATTGGTGAGAAAAGTTTGCATCAGAAACAGCAGTCACATTTAAAATGTCACTAGAATACTACCCCTGAAGTTTGGAGATAGTTTCAATGTTTAAAGCACTTGTTGCACAAGCAAGAGTCCCAAAGTTCAGACCTCCAGAACCTCACTTTCAGTGAAATAGTCAACCTGTAATCCAGTTTCAGATGTCTCTGAGTGTGTGTCCTTGGGAAATGAAAATCAGCTTTATGAGTAAAGTCCTGATCATGAAGAATTTGTACCTCATCAAGCTTTACACAAGAGATCATCACAGACTGCCTCCTACCATGTCCCTGGGCAATTTAAAATTCAAAGCACTTCATTAGACACATATTTGTTCTAATATTTTCACCCCATGAGTGCACATCCTCAGAGAATGTATGAGAGTGAAATTCGTATTACCTACTTTATGATTCCAAAAGCCTGCCTTCCGGTATTCAAAAGTCACTTTTACACTTCCTTCCAGGTCACATGCTTTGAGCATGTAATATATGACCTTTATATTAATTTCCAATCTTACTATCTTTCTATATGTTTGCTTCATACCATTAGTCTGACATAATTTGTACACTATGAAGTGTATCCAACATATATGACTGTAACAAATATATATGTGTGATATAAAAATGTAAAAGCCCAGTAATTTATCTATTCAAGTTTCATCAATGTTTCCAGAATTTTTACTGTAGTTTTTATATTGTTCATAGAAGATTAAGATATAAGATACCTTAATATTGATTGCTAAAAACATACAAACATTGTAACTTGTTGGGAGATTTACTAATATCATCTCCAGTTTTATTATAATGTATTTAATATTAATTATTTATTACAATAGTGGGATGTATCTAAAATATTATAATCATTTGAGATTTTGATTGAATTATAAAATTAATCAAAAGTAGTAGATTTGGTTATAATTCACCCTTAATTGAATAGATTTGTTCAAGTCTCCATATCACTAATATTAAAAAGGACATTTAAGAATTTTGATATTCTTTAAATCCATTTTAACATTTTGTGCCAATACTCCTCTCAAATTTTTAATAAAGAAATTGAAGAAGATTTCAAAAAATGGAAAGATCTCCAATGATCTTAGATTGGTAGGATCAACATAGTAAAAATAGCAATCTTCCCTAAAGCAATCTACAGATTCATTGAAATCCCCATCAAAATCTCAATACAATTATTCAGGGACCTCAAAAGAACAATACTCAACTTCATATGGGAAAAAAAAACAGTATAGCCTAAACAATTCTGCACAATAAGGAAACTTCCAAAGCTATCACCATCCCTGACTTCAAGCTTTACTGTAAAGCTACTGTAGTAAAAATAGCTTGGTATTTGCTTAAAAACAGACATGGGGATTTATAGAATCAAATTGGAGATAATGATATTTTGAATTTTGCATGCAAATGGATAGAAATAGAAAACACTATCCTGAGTGAGATAACCCAGACCCATAAAGATGAATATGGTGTGTACTCACTCATTAGTGGACTCTAGCCATAAACAAAGGACGGTAAGTCTATAGTTCGTAAGCCTAGAGAAGCCAAATAACAAGGTGAACCCAAAGAAAAACATATATATATCCTCCTGGAAATTGGAAGCAAACAAGATTGCAGGGCAAAAGTTGGGAGCATGGGAGTGGGGGAAGAAGTGGGGGTAGATTTTGGGGAAGGGGAGAGGGAGAAAGAGAAGGGAGAAAGGAAAGACTGGAGAGAGCTTGGGGTAGTGGGAGGGTGGAGATGGAGGAAGGGCAGATATAGAAGCAGGGAAGAAGATATCTACATTAAGGGAGCCATTTTACGGTTGGCAAGAGACTTGGTTCTAGGGGGGATCAGGTGTCCATGGGGATGTCCCCAGCTAGATCCTTGGGCGGCAGAGCAGAGGGTGCCTGAACTGGCCTTGCCCCACTATCACACTGATGAGTATCTCGAATGGACTGAGCTCCAAAGTTCCAGTTGAAGAGCAGAAGGAGGGAGCAGATGAGCAAGGAAGTCTGGACTGCAAGGGGTTTGTCCACCCACTGAGACAGTGTACCTGTTCTAATGGGAGCTCATCAAATCCAGCAGGACCCAGACTAAATGAGCATGCGATCAAACTGGACTCTCTGAATGTGGCTGACAATGCGGGCTGACTGAGAAGCCATTGATAAAGGCACTGGGACTTGTTTCTACTGCATGTACTGGCTTTTGGGGACCCTAGTCTATTTGGAAGCAAAGCTTCCTAGGCCTGGATGTAGGTGGTAGGACCTTGGACTTCCCACAGGGCAGGATTCCCTGTCCTCTCTAAAGGAGGAAGGGGGAGGGAGGAGGGAGAGTGGGGGAGCAAGAGGGGACTGGAGGAGGGGAGGAAGTTTAAATTTTTGAATGGAAAAAAATTAAAAATTAAAAAAAGAACCAGATTTACCAGGAGTAGTAGACAACAGGAAATAATCAAACTTAGGTCCGAAATCACTAAAATAGAAACCAAAAGAACAGTACAGAGAACCAATGAAACAAAGAGCTAATTCTTTGAGAAAATCAACAAGATACATAAAACTTATCCAGACTAACCAAAAGACATAGAGGGAATATCCAAATTATCAAAGTCAGAAATGAAAAGGAGAACATAAAAACAGACACAGAAAATGCAGAGATTTGTCAGGTTGTACTTCAAAATCTTTAATCTAAAAGAAATGTACAATTTTCTGGATAGGTATCATATACCAAATTTAAATCAAAAGCAGACAATTATTTTCTTGGTGGGTACAGTAGACTTTATTGATGTTATTCAAGGGTGTACAGCTCTCTAAGTCCCTCGTGTTATTCTGGAGGTTTGGGATGGAAATTTTGAGGGAGACACTCAGGAATAGGAGTTGAGTTAGGACAATGACTGCTCAGCATCCAAAGTCTTCTCTCTTGTTCTGTGTCCTTGCTGATATGGGTAGTCCAGGATTGGCTTCTTACTACTTTGAGGCCATGTAGACCATGAGGTCCACCCCCATGTTGCTGTTGCTGAAATCATCATACCAGGAAATGAGATTTACCAAGTTTTCATTGAGAACTATGCCAGCCCCAGCATCAAAGATGGAAGAGTGGGCATCACTGTTAACGTCACAGGAGACAACCTGGTACTCGGTGAAGCCCAGGATGCCCTTTAGTGAGCTTTCAGATGCCTGTTTTAGCACCTTATTGATGTCTTTATACTTGGCAGCTTTTTCCAGAAGGTGTGTCAGATCTACAACGGACACATTGGGGGTAGGAACATGGAAGGCCATGCCTGGAGCTTCCCATTCAGCTCTAAGATCATTTTGTACACAGCCTTGGCAGCACCACTTTATGCAGTGATGATGTTCTGGGCAGTCTAACAGCCATCACACCACAGCTACACAGAGGGGCTATCCACAATCTTCAGTGTGGCAGTGGTGATGTGGACTATGGTCATGAGTCCTTTCACAATGCCAAAATTGTCATGGATGACCTTGGCCAAGGGGCTAAGTATTTATGTGTATGTATGGGAGGTGACATGAGTTAATGGGTACCAAGTGTAGGCAGATGTATGCTGGTGCCCATAATGGCTAAGAGATGGCTGATCCCCTGGAGTTATTGACTTTGTAAGCCTTTTGATGTGGGTACTGGGAACTGAATCTGGATCTGCTGCAAAAGCAATATAGGATTATATCCTCACCTACCTCTCTAGCTTCTAATAATGATCTCTAATCCCTGAGAAACTCACTTCCAAGTGTCAATGTAAATGATCATAGGGAGAAAAGAAAATAAGATAGGAAGTGATGTTTTATTAGACTACTTTTACTCTACAATTTTCCTTCCTAGGCTTTTTTCCAGTCATATTTTTTTCTAATTATATCAGGAACAAAAATGTGAAACCCAGAAAAAAAACAGAAAGAACTGTTTTGTATTTATTTTTGTGATTCACAGTGACATTCTTCAACAACACTAACAGATATTGATGTCTGCCACTTTATCATCATCCCAGGACTTGTTTTTGTTGCTGTTTATCTTTTTTCTTCCAATTAAGGGACCCAGCACTCATGACCCTTTGCATTTGCTAAACATGTGCTCTGCTGCTGGGATTCCTTTTTGTCCTATTTTCATTATATTGGTGGCTTTCCTTGAATTATGCCAAAACACTAAATATTTGAAGTAACAAGTGACAGTAGAGGGATGGGAAGTCGTCTTTGAAAGATTGCAGGTCACTCCAAACTAAAGAAAACTGAGATGATTGAAATGGATTAGAAAATTCATGGGCAATTGTTTCATAAAATGTTTTATATATGTACTTTCTAAGATTGGCATACCTTCCAGAGTGAGGCCTTCCAAAAATATAATAATAGAACATGCTGGTTAGATTTTGTCAGCTTGACACAAACTATAGCCACCTTAAAAAAAAAAAAAACCTTAACTAAAGAATTGCCTCCATCAGACTGATCTGTAGGCAAGTCTGTGAAACGTTGCTTGATAAATCACATGGAAGTGCAGTCTATCATGAGTAGTGCTACTCCTGGGCAAGTCATCATGGGATATACAAGAAAGCAGGATGAGCAAGTCTCTGGGAGAAACTTAGTAAGCAACACCCCGGGAGATACTGCTCCAGATCCTGCCTCCAGTTTCCTGCCTTGAGTTCCTACCCTGATTTCTCTCAGTGATAAATTGTAATCCACAAGCTAAATAAACCCTATCCCCTCAAGAGAAAAAAAATAAGTGACCATCTTCTCACAAATCTAAAATTTACATAAAAAGTAGTGATTTTGAAAAAAAAACTATGTGTTTAAAAATTTACAATAAAGCCTTTTGGCTCGTCGGCCATCAGTGAGGCAGCATGGGTCACCATCAGCTCTACTGGAGTCACCCGCGGAAGGCCAGGGATCCTGCTCCTGCTGCATCTGCTCAAACCACCAAGGTCTGATCCGGAAATACGGGCTGAACATGTGCCGCCAGTGTTCCCGGCAGTACGCAAAGGACATTGGCTTCATTAAGTTGGACTAAGCGACCTTGAATGGATTCTTCAAGACTCTACCCAATGGAAAAGGTCAATGCCAGTCTTTTGTACATAAGATTAAAAAAAAAAAGTGAAGACCTTCAAAAAATTTACAATAAAATACTAAACTTTTATAATCATTCTTCACACTTATATATGCAAGACCCATATTTTAGAACACAATTCAGAACCAGTTTTTTCTGGAGTTATTGTTTAGATAGTAAATTCTTTGCAGCTACAAAGTATAACTTTAATTTATCTAGACATAATATGTCTACCACCATCACCATCTTTGGAAACTTACTCATGATTCTGGCTACTAGTGATGACTCATCTCCATACTCCTACATATTTTTTTCTCTCTAATCTTTTACTGATAGACATCGATATAAGCTCAACCACTATTCAAAAGATGCTAGTAAACTGTGATGCAGACACAGGATAAGAGCATCACTTACGCAGGTTGTCTCAATCAGTCTGCTTTATTTTGGAATTTGCTTCCTTAGAAAACACTTTTGCTGTGATAGCCTATGACTGATATGCAGTCATTTGTCACCTTATAAGCTACAGTCATCTTAAACCTTTCCTTTACAAACTGGTTAATTTAATTACTCCTGCTCCTTAGCCTTGTGTGCTGGCTAGTTTTATGTCAACTTAAAAAGAAGGATAATCAGTTTGGAAAATGCCTCCATTTCAACTTCAAAATACGGAATAAAAGAAAAGAAAATGCTTTCATAACATCTGGTAGTAGGGCATTTTCTTAACTAGTGATTGACAGGGGAGGGCCTGACCCATTATGAGTCATGCCATCCTGGAGTTGGTGGTCCTGGATTCTGTAAAAAGCAGCTTGATTGAGTATCCTTTGGATATATGTACAAAAGTGGTAGAGTTGAGTCTTGAGGTAGATCAATTCCAATTTTCTGAGAAAGCACCACCAGCTGCTCCCACCAGCTGTGGGGCAGTGTTCACCTGGTTCCACATTCTCTTCAGCATAAGCAGTCATTTGTGGTTTTCGTCTTAGCCATTCTGCCAGGTGAAACATGAAATCTAGAGTTATTTTGATTTGCATTTCCCTGATGACTAAGTATGTTGAAAATTTCTTTAAGTGTATCTCTGTCACTTTAAATTCTTCTGTTGAGAATTCTCTGTTTAGATTTTAGTATCTGTGCTACTAGTGTTCTATTCAGAAAGTTGCTTCTGTGCCAATGAAGCAACTGTTGCTTCTGCACCAATCAAGGCTATTTCCCACTTTCTCTTCTGTTAGGTTCAGTGTAAATTAATCTATGTTAAAGTCCTTGATCCACTTGGACTTGAGTGTTGTACAGTGTGATAGATATGTGGTAACATCCAGCTATGCAGCACCATTTATTGAAAATGCTTTCTTTTTCTATTGTATACTTTTTTGTTTCCTTTAAAAAATCAGGTGTCCATAGATGTGTGGATTTATGTCTGAAACTTCAGTTCTATTTTATTGATCCTCTCTTGTTTGTTTTTATGCCAGTACCATTCTGTATTTATTATTATACATCTGTAGTAGAATTTGAAATTAAGGATGGTAATACCTCCAGATTATTAGTCTAGTCCAAAACCCATACCATTAAGAGTGAGCCAACTCCTGGTACTGCCAGGAGTGCCAGAACCTAAAACCTGGATGGTGAGAGACCTAGTATAGAACCAAACACAACTGAGAAAAATTTCAATGTATTGATACCTAATGATAGTCTGCTATCTCCATAAATTGGTGACTACACTAATTGTTATCAGAGAGTCTTCATCCAGTAACTGATAGAAACAGATTCAGAGACCAACAGTCATGCATTGGACTGAGCTTGAGAAATCCTGCTGAAGAGAGGGAGGAAGGATAGTATGATCCAATGAGGGTCAATGACATCACAAGGAAACCCAGAGAAACAATTAACATGGGCTCAAAGGAGCACACAGAGAATGAATGGACAGCTAGGAAGCCTGTGTGGAACCAACCTAGTCCCTCTACATATGGGTGACATTTGTGTAGCTTGGTCTACCCTGTGGTACTCCTATTAGACAGAGCAGGTGCTGTCCCTAATGTTTTGACTGACCTTTGGGAACCTATTCCTCCTACTGGGTTACCTTGCTCAGATTTACAACAAGGGGAGGATATGAGTCCTACTGTTACTTGCTATGACATGCTTTTTTGGTACCCATGGGAAGCTTGCCCTGTTCTAAACAGAAACAGATGAGGAATGGATTGGGTAGGCACTGCTTCAATCTGCATCCTCGAACATTTCCTCCTAAAAAATCAAAAAAATCAGAAAAAAAAATCAAAGTATTATTTATTTTTATCTTTACTTTGTTACCTTATTTGGATTTTATGTTCAGGTTCCTGATATTAGATAAGTTGGTTTAGAAATGAAGATAATTTTTCTCAGTTTACAGAAGCAGAGCATGAGCTAGTGGCTTGAGATTAATTGAATTTTAAAATATAAAAATGCAATTTAATGTCAAATGGTTTTTACATTAAGTTATTAATGCCTGTGTGTCTAATAATGTTTAGTAATATGCACAGGTCAGTAAGATAGCATTTTAAGACTTTTCTAAATGGACATAAAAACAATATCAATCCACACTAAGTATAGAAATCAATATTCCAGAAAGTCCAGATTTACAACATACATGCCATTTTATTACAGTTACTTACAGGACCAAAATTCAACAGCTGTTCATCACATTCCTAATTTGTATGGCTCTAGGCAGCATTGGTGTAAACATAGAAGTGACTATAGGCTGAAGCATCTTCAGGCCTTTATAAAATTAAACCAGAGGGAAATGTATGGTTTTGGGTGCTTCATCTGGACTTTCACTGTTCTTGGGAAACACTGTAATCATTAAAAAATGAACTGTTTCCATATAGGCTGGCTTTGAGAACACGTAAGGGGCATCATGCTATAGAATGGAGTCTAATTCTCTGATGTTTAATACAGTTTCTCATGTTGTGATGACCTCCAACCATAAAATTATTTTCATTGCTACTCCATAAGAGTAATTTTGCTACTGTTATGAATAGTAATATAAATATCTGATATACTGGATTTTTTACATGCTAAGTCAGTGATATAGTTGTCTAGCCCACAAAGGAGTTGCAACCCACAGGTTGATAATGTTTGATTTTTGAGACATCATCCCACTATACTTAACCACTTTTTTATCTGTTTGAGCTCCTTCTTTCTTGTTTCCTGAATCTCCCATGGAATGGCTGTTGGGAGAGGCCACTTATTCATTCCCCAGCCAACCACACCACGAAATAATCACACAGAAACTATAATATTTAAATTACTGTTTGGCCAATAACTTAAGTGTAATGCTAGATAGCTCATATATCTTAAATTAACCAATTTCTTTTCATCTTTGTATTGCCATGTGGCTGTGTCTTACTGGCAAGGTTCCAACGTGTATGTCCCAGGCAGTGACATGGCTTTTCCTGACTCCACCTTCTTTCTCCCAGCATTTAGTTTAGTTTTCTCACCTAGGTCTACTCTGCCCTATCACAGGCCAAAGTGGTTTCTTTATTTATTAACCAATAAAAGCAGCACATATACAGAAGGATTTCCCACATCAAATGTCATGTTGTCATTTACTCTAGAATAGAGGAGAATGTTGAATGTTAGAACAATAACACAGGTCACAGCAACTGATACTTCAATTTAGAATGATATAGAAACTCATCCATACAGTGTGTCCTCTATTTTCAGATGGAAGTCCATTATGTTAATCATCAAAACAACCTATATTACCTAAATAATGATAATCCTTCTTTAACCCGTTGAAACTGTCTGTTAGTTTTGTTATCTGCACAGCACCTAATTCCAATAATCCCTTAGTATTTAGCTATCCTCCATGGAAAAAAAATTAATGTTTACAAAGAAAATCTTTTGTATAATGTCACTTTCTTCCTTTGTACTGTCAGTTCAGCATTAGCATGCTTTCATGTGTATATTTTAATGTCTTGGCTGTAAAACTGACAAGAAACTTAAGTTAAACAAATATTAATACGTTCAACAACCTCCTGCCTTGATCATCAGCAGGGCCAGGGTATACATGAAACATGGCATTCTGGGGATTGGTATCTCCAGAAAAAAATTAAGACTTTAGCAATTTAAGATTTTCAGAATTGATATGCAATGTGTTAGTAGTGTTGATGGCCAGAAAGATCAAACTGAGTAAAAACTTAATTGTCTAGTTATTTGGTATATATAAGCTAAAATGATTTCCACATAAGGATGTCCTTCCTATTGCCGAATAGTAGGCCGAGTGTCTTTAATAGACATTTTTCTCAGTTTATTTAGTTTATCTTACCAGATTTGTGGTAACAGCTTCTGCACCAATAAGACAAGTTCTGCCTCATGTCCATAAAAATTCAGTTAAAAGAGATAAGTTAATAATTGAAGAAGAAAAAGAATATTTCTTCAATAAATTCATAATGGAAAGAGTGGAGTGACAAAGAGCCCCAGTGACCCCTAAGTCATCTTCTGGGTCCTACAATGAGGTTGCAGTCTAAATATAATCTAAGAAATAAGAATAACTGAGTAGTTGGTTAAGATGCATTCCCTTGCCCATCATCAATGTGTCAGCTTCAGATTCCTCCTACAAAGTTATCTGCTGTTAGTTTTTCATTTGCCAACCAAAACAGAAACACTGCAATAATGCATTCTATGGTTTATCCAAAAGAGGCATACATTTTATATTTTTGAAATTATAATATATAATTCCTCCTCTTCTCTTTCTTCCCTTTTATTCCTCCCATATATTCTTTGGCTCTCTCAAACAATGCAGAGCTTCTACCATAGACTAAAATCTATACACAACTAGAAGAGTGTTGCAAGCAGGGGAAACAGTCTTAGCCAGGCAACATCACAAGGTTTAGTCAGTCCTAAAAATGTACATAAAATATCGTACAAACTGATCAAAGTAGAACACTGCCCTGCAATCTTAGTGAGATGGACATGAAAGTGACATAAGCATCACATTAAAATATATATTCAAATATGAAATTCAAATAGGACTCTTAACTAAATATATTGATATAGTTAAAATAGGGTGTTTGAATTAACTAAAATTTTAGTTTGTTATGTTTGTCAGGTCTATGAAATCAAAGTGACAGAAAATATAATGACGGTAAATAAGGCCTCATGGGTCAGGATACCAGGTACACGGAATTTCTTCCATCTACAAAGTTGGTCTTTAAGGACCTACACTCTTGGGATCTTACTGAAATTATTATTTACTGCCTATTAAAAAGCTTTGGCTATTAAACTGTCATGGATCTTGAGACTATAGGTGTCAGTCAGTGAAATTTCCCCTTAAAAGTTCTGCAAAGTCAACGAAGAATAGTCTCACTTTCCTCTACAGATTTTATTTCTTCCAGGAGCCCCTGATTCTTTCCTGTGTGAGTAAGATATAAGTGCTGTTTGTTTTTCCTATTGTGTGGGATGCTGAAGATCATTCTTCATGAAGCCATCCAAGTAATGATTTAATGATTTGACATACAATCGGGTCTTTTATACCAAATCTATCTCAGGGAATCAGTGAAGAAATAGTATGTGAAAGACTTTGAGAGGCAGGTCTACTGTGAGGATCCTGACATTTTATTGATACAGTGTCATTTTTTAATGTGACAAATATTCACCTTTCTTCCATTCTACTAGATATATGTTACCTGTCTTCAAAGAATCCAGGCCATTTTCTGACAAAAAAGAAATATGTTCCTTCTCAAATATGATAGCTGTCCTAAATAATTTTTATTATTAATATCTTTGATGATGAAAGCAAAAGTTTGGGCTACTTAGTATGCTAGCTTTCAAAACTTTCTATAGTAAACTATCACATATTGGGTAAGTTAGTCATAATTTTTTTCCAAAATTTCTGAAATGTTGGATATGTTCATCAACAGAATCAGCCAAATCTATTCCAAGAATAGTTTGTCATTCGGGTATAGATGGGTATGGGTATGTTCATTGTGTATATACATGTGGCCTTTCCTACTTCTGTCACTGTGATAATTTTATATCCTTGTAAGATCATATTTTATGCTGTATTGGAACATGAACTGTTGGCCAGATTCTTCATAATTGGTTTTGCCATTGTATGATCATAGTTTGAAATACTGAGGATAAATCAAGTAACAAATAAAATATGGAGTAAACAAGACACTTACAAAAAATTACAGTGTTCTTACTCTGTGTGGCCTGTACTTACCTTTGTGAAGACATATGGGGGATCTGGGCAGAAAACTGAAAAGTTAGAAAGCCATAGTTGTGATCTTCAAACTGGCGATTTTGTATCTAGCTGTGAAAAATATTTTAAACTAGAATCACAGAGAAGTCCTATGCATAGAACATGGTCAAAAGCATTTAGAACATAGGTGGGATAATATCAAACCCAGTATAAAAGCTGGAAAAAGAAGTGCAAACATGTATAATCCTAGGATAGAAAATAGGAGACAGAAGGTAGAACATGAAATGCTCCCATAAAGTCCTGGTCCAGATATCTTGTAGTGCTGTATCATAAAAACAGAAGAGAATTTATCTCAAGGATTTAGAAGCAAAAAAACACACTGAGACTTTCCTCTTATTTTAATAAATGCGCCATACCATGCAGATGGAATGCCTCCCATATGCTCAAAAATGTTAAACTTGATTTCCTGTGATAGTAGTGTTTAGGAAGATTGTGAAACCTTTAGGTAGTGAATCAAGTGGGTCTGTAGGGTGGACATTGAAATTTTATAGCCAAGACCCAATTTCATCTGTAGCCCAACTGGTGAACTCACTGGGTTTACAAACCGAGGACACACAGATGGCTTTGGTTAAACTGGGTGGCTCATCAAACAAACAAACAAACAAAAAGACATGAACATGGAACAGGGACAGAGTGGAATGAGTCAGTGTGTGACAGGATAGGAGGGAGGTATAGTGGGGTAAAAGTGACCAGAATACATTATATAGATGAATAAAGTTGTCAAAGAAAAAATTAATCAACAAAAAGGAAATATAAAATATTTGTTAAGATATCTGTTAAAATGCTAACTATTCATTCTCATCAACAACTGACATTCAGTAAGACAATAATGATTGACATAATTTTTATTTTTCTTCAGGTACACTGTAATATTGGTTTTCCTCATTAAAAATTAATTAATTAGAATTCAATTTGTCCCATTTTTCCTAAAGTTTGACAAGCAACATGGAGCCCAAAAACCTAACATTTGTGTTACAATTCCTTCTTCTGGGATTTACAGATGACCCAGAACTCCAGTCGCTCATCTTCAGCCTCTTCTTGTTCATAATCTTGGTCACCATCCTGGGAAACCTGCTCATAATTCTAGTTATAAGCTTCGAGTCCCACCTCCATACGCCCATGTACTTCTTCCTCTCTAACTTGTCCTTTAATGACATCTGTTGCAGCACAGTCACAGTCATCAAGATGCTGGTGAACATCCAAGCAAATGATCAGAGCATCACCTACACAGCCTGCCTCACACAGCTCTTCTTTGCTCTTGTTTTTGCATACTTTGAAAATTTTCTCCTTGCGGTGATGGCCTATGACCGCTACGTAGCTATTTGTTACCCTTTGAGGTATACTATCATTATGAAACCTAACCTATGTGTTCTGCTCTCACTGATTTCTCTGTTCATTAGTGTTATTGGTGCCTTGATGCACACTTTGATGGTGCAGCGGCTGTCCTTCTGCACAAATCTGGAAATCCCCCACTTCTTCTGTGAACTTGTTCAGGTCATCAAGCTGTCCTGTTCTGACACCCTCATTGATCACATCATGCTCTTTGTTGCAACTTGTGTACTTGGTGGTGTTCCTCTTTGTGGAATCATTTATTCTTATTATCACATTGTGTCTACAGTCTTGAGAATAGCATCACTGGAGGGAAAGTGCAAAGCCTTTTCTACCTGTGGGACTCACTTGTCAGTGGTTTCCTTATTTTATGGGGCTGGTTCTATGGTATGTATCAGCTCTGCACTGAGTGCCTTACCAAAAAATTCTGCAGTGGCTTCAGTGATGTATTCTGTGTTTCCTCAAATGATAAACCCCTTTATCTACAGTTTAAGGAACAAAGACATGAAAATCGCCATAAGAAATCTTTTAACTTCAATTACGTCACTTGAATAACATATCCTTTGTTTAGGGTTTGTGTGTATAGAATTAGTAGAAATGACTAGATTTCTGATAAAGTACATATCTAAGACTGCTGTTACTATACTTTACTGAAATAATACTTCGACAAATTGATCATATGTTTTAGTATAAATCTGGATTTCCTTTGTGTCAACATTTGTAAAATTTAGAACAAGGTATTACCTCTTTAACAACATTTTCATTCTTCAGATTTTTTGAGCATAATGCAAAAGAAAAAAATCCCAAAGTAAGCACATTTATTCTTGTGTAATCTCAGAAAATGTAAAAATTTAGAAATATTAATGTAGAAATTGTTTTCAAAACAGTTTCCTACCATATGTAAAATGGTACCTGGACCAGTAACTCGCTCAGTATGCAAACCCACTTTCCTCCAAGTCTAGAACCTCATTTATATCCCTGAAAATCACATTGTGTAAGGAAGGAATTGACTCCTGCAAGTTATTCTCTAAGATCCACGTGCACATTATGATTGTGCATTTACCAAACACATATGTTGCATGCATTCATACATGTACACAAAAATAAACAAAAATATATAATAATTTTTAGATATTTTATTGATTTGGGCTGTTCTGAATCATATAAAATGAAATTTCAAAGGAGTTCTCATTTTCATTTTCCGGATGACTAAGAATGTAGAACATTTTTTAAGATATCTCAGTCATTTCCATTTCATCTTTTGAGAATTCTCTGCTTAGTCCTCCACATCATTTTTAAATGGGTTGCTTCTTTTTTTGATGACCAGTTTTTAGTACTTCTTTATGTTTTGTACACTAAACCTCTATTAGATGTATAATTGTTAATGATCAAACCACCATAATCTTTCCCTAGTTTCCCTTTGTATTTTCATAATAACATATTATATTTCCTTCCTAGAAGATCATCTCCCACACTCCAGCAACTTATTAGGTACCTAACTTTTGTGGTTATACTGATTGTATCATTCCTAATGAAAGTTTAAAGCTAATATCTACATAAAGAAAAATGTTGCATCTTTTTGGGGGTATTAGATTAAATCACTTGGAAATTTTTTCTAACTCTATCATTTACATATATTTTTCATGATTTCATTTTTCTTAACATATGAATTATATATATATATATATATAATGTTTTTATTATCCATTCAAAAATTGTTGGGCATCTAGGTTGTTTCCAATTCCCAATTATTGCAAATAGACCAGCAATGAACATGATGAGCAACTATCTCTGTATTAGAATTTCAAGTCCTTTGGGAATATGCCCAAGAATGCTATTACTTGATCTTGAGGAATACTGATTCCTAGCTTCCAGAGAAAACTCTTCTCTGATTTCCACAATGGCTGCACCAGTTTTCACTCCCACTAGCAATGATTTCGTGTTCCCTATTTCACTGCATCCTCACTAACATGTTTTATTGATCTTGGCTATTCTAACTGGAAAATGTGAAATCTCAAAGTAGTTTTAACTTCCATTTTCCAGGTGGCTAAGGTGGCTAAAGATGTTGGAGATTTCTTTCTAAAATTTCAGTCATACATTATTCATCTTCTAAAATCCCTCTGCTCAGTTCTCAACTCACTTTTTAACTGGATTACATCTTTTCTTGACAATCAGTTTATTTCTTTATATATTATACATCATGGCCCTTTATGGGGTTGTAAGTGTTAAAGATCTTTTCTCACCTAATAGTGTGCTACTTTATTTAAATTATGCTGCAGTTTTCTGTACAGAGTTTTTAGGATTCATGAGGAAACACTAGTTGTTTGTTGCACTATACATCCTTTCTATAAGTTTCCTGTTTAGAAAAGCCCTTCCTTGTGCCAATGAAGTAAAAACTGTTCTGTACTTTCTCTTCTGCCAAATTCATTGTATATGATTATGGTAAAAACTATGCTCCTTTTGCACTGACGTTTTTACAAGGTAATAAATATGAATCTATTCTCATTCGTCTACATGCAGTGATCTGGTTTGAAGAGCATTGTTTGTTGAAGATATTATCTTTTTCTCAAGTATGTATATTTTACTTTCCTATCAAAAATCAGTTGTTTATAGATGTGTGGAATTGTCTTCGTGTTTAATTATATTTCATTAATCAACTTACCTGTTTTCATGCCAATACCATACTGATTTTATTAACACAGCTCTGTAATATAACTTGAAATTGTGTAGAGTGATGTCTTCAAACTTTTCTGGGTTTTGTGTGTCTGTGTATGTGCATGTCTCCATATAAAATTGAATTTTTTCAGCTTATGTAAAGACTTCTTTTGAAATTTTGAAATGGATTTCATGTATTCTTCAGATTGATTTCAGTAGGATGTTAATTTAATATTAATCTTATGAATCTATGATTATGAAAGATTTTTTTACCTTCTTGTAGCTTTTTATTTCATCAGTGTCTTAACATTTTTTATTGTGACAATCTTTCTTTTGCTATGGTAACAGTTATTGCAAGATATTAGAGGGGAATTTTGTAAAAGTTGCTATCTTCCTTGTTTCTTTCTTCACCTGTTTGCAACTAGTATCTAAGAAGGCTACTGAATTTTTTGTTATAACTTCCAAAGAAAAGAAAACAAACTATCTTTTTTTCATTTTACATAATAATCCCAGTTCCCATTCCCTCCCCTCTTCCCATTTCCTCCAACTACACTCCCACCCAAACCTCCATCCACTCCTCAGAGAGGGTAAGGCACATTGCTTTGGGGAAGGTACAAGGCCCTCCCTACTACATCTAGGCTGAGCAAGGTATCCTTCCAAAGAGAATAGCTTCCTAAAATGCCAGTAGAAGAGTAGAGATAAATGACACTGTATTTCCAGTGGCCCTGCAATCTGCCCAGCCATACAACTGTCACCCATATTCTGAGGGACTAGTTTGGACTTATGTTAGTTAATTCCTTCTTTGACTGGCTGGAGTTGGTGAGATCCAATTAGCTCAGGTAAATTTTTTCAGTGGGTGTACCCATCATATTCTTGACTTCATTGCTCATATTCTCAATCCTCCCACTCTTCAACTGGACTTTGGAAGCTCAGCTCAAGGCTCTGCTGTGGGTCTCTCTCTCTGTTTCCATCAGTTGCTAGATGAAGTTTCTTTGATGACATTTAAGAGGGAAAACATGAGCAATGAAGTCAGGACCGCGAGGGGTGCTCCCACCCACTGAGACAGTGGGGCTGATCTAATGGGAGTTCACCTGAACATGGCGGACAAGGAGGACTGACTGAGAAGCCAAGGACAATGGAACTGGATTTTGATCCTACTGCATGTACTGGCTTTGTGGGAGCCTAGTCTGTTTGGATGCTCACCTTCCTAGACCTGAATGGAGCTGGGAGGACCTTGGACTTCCCACAGGGCAGGGAACCCTGACTGCTCTTTGGACTGGAGAGGGGGGAGGAGGGGGGAAAGGGGGACAGAAATGAGAGGAGGGAGGAGGTAGAAATTTTTAATTAAAAATAAATTTTAAAACATATTCACCAGTTTGAAGTCAGTTTTGTTAGAAATTAGTATGGCCACACCTGCTTTTTTCTTAGGACCATTTGCTTGAAACACCTTTTCCCCACCCTTTACTCTAAGTAGATGCCTGTTTTTGTGGTTGAGATGTGTTTCTTGCAAACAGCAGAATGTTGGATCCTGTTTTCGTAGGGTACACCCACACACTGAGACAATGGGGATGTTCTATCGGGAACTCAACAAGGCCAGCTGGCCTGGGTCTGAAAAAGCATGGGATAAAACCGGACTAGCTGAACATAGCGGACAACGAGGACTACTGAGAACTCAAGAACAATGGCAGTGGGGTTTTTGATCCTATGCACATACTGGCTTTGGAGGAGCCTAGGCAGTCTGGATGCTCACCTTACTAGACCTAGATAGAGGTGGGCGGTCCTTGGGCTTCCCACAGGTCAGGGAACCCTGATTGCTCTTTGAGCTGATGAGGGAGGGGCACTTGATCGGGAGGAGGGGGAGGGAAATGGGAGGCGGTGGAGGGGAGGAGGCAGAAATCCTTAAATAAATAAATAAATTTAAAAAAAAACATATTCACCAATATGACTACAAGGCAAATTTAGGCACCCTCTCCTCTATTGCTTAGGGTCTTAGCTGAGGTCATCCTTGTGGAATTTTGGGAATTTCTCTAGTGCCAGATTTCTTGCAAGCCCTGTATCTCTTCCCTTGTTACCTTCCATCTCAAATATCCCTTTCCCTCAAGATCTCCTCCCCCCTCTTATTCAATACTTCACTACCCTTTTTACCCTCTCTACTTCCCACACCCCCGTGCTCCCAATTTTGTCAGGCGATCTTGACTATTTCCCCTTTCCAGGTAGAACTATGTAGGTTTTTCTTAGTTACTTACCTTGTTACTTATGTTCTCTAGGATCATGAACTATAGGGTCAATATCCTTTCTTTTACAGCTAGTATTCTAGTATGACTGAGTACATATCATGTTCATCTTTCTGGATCAGAGTTAACTCACTCAGGATTGTTTCTTGTAGTTCCATCCACATGCATGCAAATTTCATGTTAACATGTGTTTTTACCACTGAGTCGTACTTCATTATGTAAATATGCCACATTTTCTTTAACCATTCTTTGGTTGAGGGGAATCTAGGTTATTTTCAGGTCCTGGCTATTACGAATAATGCTGCTATGAACACAGTTGAATAAATGTCTTTGTAGTATGATGGAGAAACTTTGGGGTATATACCCAAGAGCGGTATTGCTAGGTCTTGAGGTAGGTTGATTCCAAATTTTCTGAGAAACTGCCTTAGTAATTTCTAGAGTGTCTGTTTGCATTCCCAAAAGCATTGGATAAATGTTCCACTTACTCCACATCCTCTGCAACATAAGCTATCATTTGTGTTTTAGATCTTAGCCATTCTGACATGTGTAAGATGGTATCTTAGAGTTGTTTTGATCTGCATTTCCCTGATGGTTAAAGACGTTGAACATTTCCTTAAGTATCTTTTAGCAATTTGTGATTCTTTTTTTTAATTTATTTATTTATTCAAGATTTCTGTCTCTTCCCCGCAACCACCTCACATTACCCTCCCCCTCCCCCATTTAAGTCCCCCCCTCCTCAGCCCGAAGAGCAATCAGGGTTCCCTGCACTGTGGGAAGTCCAAGGAACCCCCACCTCCATCCAGGTATACTAAGTTGAGCATCCAAACTGCCTAGATTCCCACAAAGCCAATACGTGCAGTAGGATCAGAAACCCATTGCCATTGTTCTTGAGTTCTCAGTAGTCTTCATTGTCCGCTATGTTCAGAGAGTCCGATTTTATCCCAGGTTTTTTCAGACCCAGGCCAGCTGGCCTTGGTGAGTTCCCGATAGAACATCCCCATTGTCTCAGTGTGTGGATGCACCCCTTGCGGTCCTGAGTTCCTTGCTCGTGCTCTCTCTCCTTCTGCTCCTGATTTGGACCTTGAGATTTATGTCCGGTGCTCCAATGTGGGTCTCTGTCTCTGTCTCCTTTCATCGCCTGATGAAGGTTAATATTCAGGAGGATGCCTATATGTTTTTCTTTGGGTTCTCCTTATTTAGCTTCTCTAGGATCACTAATTATAGGCCCAATGTCCTTTGTTTATGGCTAGAAACCAAATATGAGTGAGTACATCCCATGCTCCTCTTTTAGGGTCTGGCTTACCTCACTCAGAATAGTGTTTTCTATTTTCATCCACTTGCATGCAAAATTCAAGAAGCCCTTGTTTTTTACTGCTGAGTAGTACTCTAAGAAGTATATATTCCATACTTTCTTCAACCATTCTTCCATTAAAGGGCATCTAGGTTGTTTCCAGGTTCTGGCTATTACAAACAATGCTGCTATGAACATCGTAGAGCATATACTTTTGTAGTATGATAAGGCCTCTCTTGGGTATATTGCCAAGATTGGTATTGCTGGGGCCAGGGGTAAGTTGATCCCGAATTTCCTGAGAAACCACCATACTGCTTTCCAAAGTGGTTGCACAAGTTTGCATTCCCACCAGCAATGGATGAGGGTACCCCTTCCTCCACAACCTCTCCAGAAAAGGCTATCATTGGTGTTTTTTATTTTAGCCATTCTGACAGGTGTAAGATGGTATCTTAAAGTTGTCTTGATTTGCATTTCCCTGACCGCTAAGGAAGTTGAGCATGACCTTAAGTGTCTTTTGGCCATTTGAACTTCTTCTGTTGAGAATTCTCTGTTCATCTCAGTGCCCCATTTTATAATTGGGTTGATTAGCCTTTTACGGTCTAGTTTCTTGAGATCTTTATATATTTTGGAGATCAGACCTTTGTCAGTTGCGGGGTTGGTGAAAATCTTCTCCCAGTCAGTGGGTTGCCTTTGTGTCTTAGCGACAGTGTCCTTTGCTTTACAGAAGCTTCTCAATCTCAGGAGGTCCCATTTATTCAATGAGGTCCTTAATGTCTGTGCTGCTGGGGTTATACGTAGGAAGTGATCTCCTGTGCCCATCTGTTGTAGAGTACTTCCCACTTTCTCTTCTATCAGGTTCAGTGTGTTCGGACTGATATTGAGGTCTTAATCCATTTGGATTTGAGTTTTGTGCATGGTGATAGATGTGGATCAATTTTCATTCTTCTACAGGTTGACAACCAGTTATACCAGCATCATTTGTTGAAAATGTTCTCTTTCTTCCATTGTATACTTTTAGCTCCTTTATCGACAATCAGGTGTTCATAGGTTTGTGGGTTAATGTCAGGGTCTTCTATTCGGTACCATTGGTCGACTTCTCTGTTTTTATGCCAGTACCACACTGTTTTCAATACTGTAGCTCTGTAGTAGAGGTTGAAGTCAGGGATGGTAATGCCTCCAGACGATCCTTTGTTATATAAGATTGTTTTGGCTATCCTGGGTTTTTACCTTTTCCATATAAAGTTGATTATTGTCTTCTCCAGATCTGTGAAGAATTATGATGGGATTTTGATGGAGATTGCATTGAATCTATAGATTGCTTTTGGTAGAATTGCCATTTTTACTATATTGATCCTCCCAATCCAGGAGCAAGGGAGATCCTTCCATTTTCTGGTCTCCTCTTCAATTTCTTTCTTCAAAGACTTAAAGTTCTTGTCAAATAGATCTTTCACATCCTTGGTCAGAGTTACCCCAAGATATTTTATGCTATTTGTGGCTATCGTGAAAGCTGATGCTTCTCTAATTTCCCTCTCTGTTTCCTTATCCTTAGTGTATAGGAAGGCCACTGATTTTTTGGAGTTGATCTTGTATCCTGACACATTACTAAAGGTGTTTATCAGCTGTAGGAGTTCTTTGGTGGAGTTTTTGGGGTCGCTTATGTATACTATCATATCATCTGCAAATAACAAGAGCTTAACTTCTTTTCCGATACGAACCCCTTTGATCCCCTTATGTTGTCTTATTGCTATTGCTAGAACTTCAAGCACTATATTGAACAGGTATGGAGAGAGTGGACATCCTTGTCATGTTCCTGATTTTAGTGGGATGGCTTTGAGCTTTTCTCCGTTTAATTTAATGTTAGCTGTCGGCATGCTGTAAATAGCTTTTATTATATTTAGGTATGACCCTTGTATCCCTAATCTCTCCAAGACATTTTCATAAAGGGGTCTAGAATTTTGTCAAATGCTTTTTCAGCATCTAATGAAATGATCATATGGTTTTTTTCTTTCAGTTTATTTATATGGTGGATTACATTGATAGATTTGCATATGTTGAACCAGCCTAGCATCTCTGGGATGAAGCCTACTTGATCATGATGGATAATTTTTCTAATGTGTTCTTGGATTCGGTTTGCCAGTGTTTTATTGAGAATTTTTGGGTCGATATTCATGAGTGAGATAGGCCTGTAATTCTCTTTCTTGGGTGGGTCTTTGTGTGGTTTTGGCATCAGGGTAACTGTAGCTTCATAAAAAGTATTTGGCAATGCCTCTTCTGTTTCTATATTGTGAAATACATTAAGGAGTATAGGTATTAGCTCTTCTTGGAAGTTCAGGTAGAATTCTGCATTGAAACCATCTGGTCCTGGGCTTTTTTTGGAAGGGAGATTTTTGATAATGGTTTCTAGTTCTTCGCAACTGACAGGTCTATTTAGATTGTTCACCTGGTCTTGGTTTAGCTTTGGTATATGGTACTTATCTAAAAAAATGTCCATTTCTTTTGCATTTTCTAGTTTTGTGGCATACAGACTTTTCTAGTAAGATCTAATGAGTCTCTCAATTTCCTCTCTGTATGTGGTTATGTCTCCCTTTTCATTTCTGATCTTGTTAATTTGCGTATTGTCTCTCCGCCATTTAATTAGTTTGGATAGGGGTTTGTCGATCTTGTTGATTTTCTCCAAGAACCAACTTTTTGTTTCATTGATTCTTTGGACTGTTTTCTGTGTTTCTATTTTGTTGATTTCCGCCCTCAGTTTGATTATTTCCAGTCTTCTACTCCTCCTGGGTGTGTCTGCTTCTTTTTTTCTAAAGCTTTCAGGTGTGCTGTTAAGTCTCCGATGTATGCTTTCTCTGTTTTCTTTAAGTGGGCACTTAGTGCAATGAACTTTCCTCTTAGCACTGCTTTTATAGTGTCCCATACGTTTGAGTATGTTGTCCCTTTATTTTCATTAAATTCAAGGAAGACTTTAATTTCTTTCTTGATTTCTTACTTGACCCAGGTGTGGTTCAGTAGTTGACTGTTCAGTTTCCATGAGTTTATCAGCTTTCTGGAGGTAGGATTGTTGTTGAATTCTAACTTTAATCCGTGGTGATCTGATAAGACACAGGTGGACACTGATTATTTTTTTTTTGTATCTGTGGAGGTTTCCTTTGTTTCCGAGTATGTGATCAATTTTTGAGAAGGTTCCATGAGCTGCAGAGAAGAAGGTATATTGTTTCCTATTTGGGTGGAATGTTCTATAGATGTCTGTTAAGTCTATTTGCTTCATTGCCTCCAGTAGTTCTCTTACTTCTCTACTAGGTTTCTGTCTGATTGACCTGTCCATTGCTGAGAGAGGTGTATTGAAGTCTTCTACAACTAGTGTGTGTGGTTTGATGTCTGCCTTGAGTTTTAGTAATATTTCTTTTACATAAGTGGGTGCTTTTATATTAGGGGCGTAAATATTCAGGATTGAGACTTCATCCTGACGAATTGTTCCTGTTTTGAGTATAAAGTGTCCATCTCGATCTCTTCTGATTGATTTTAATTTGAAGTCAGTTTTGTTAGAAATTAATATGGCCACACCTGCTTTTTTCTTAGGACCATTTGCTTGAAACACCTTTTCCCAAACCTTTACTCTGAGTAGATGCCTGTCTTTGTGGTTGAGATGTGTTTCTTGCAAATAGCAGAATGTTGGATCCTGTTTTCGTATCCAATCTCTTAGCCTGTGCCTTTTTATAGGTGAATTGAGCCCATTAATATTAAGTGATATTAAAGACCAGTGGTTGTTTACTCTGGATATTCTTATTGTTTTTGGAAGTAGCATTTGTGTGTCTCCCTTCTTTGAGTTGTGCTAGTGAAGGGTCGCAAGATGCCTCAGTTATTGTAGGCAGTGTTGGCAATGTTGGATTCCTTGGGTTGAGATTTTCCTTCTATTACTTTGTGTAGGGCTGGATTCATGGCTATGTATTGTTTAAATTTGTTCTTATCCTGGAATGTCTTGTTTTCTCCATTTATAGTGAACGAAAGTTTGGCTGGGTATAGTAGTCTGGGCTTGCATCCATGGTCTCTTAGCTTCTGCAGTACTTCTATCCAGGACCTTCTGGCTTTCATTGTTTCCATAGAGAAATCAGGTGTAAGTCTGATCGGTTTACCTTTATAAGTTACTTGGCCTTTTTCCTTTGCAGCTCTTAGTATTCTTTCTTTAACATGTATAATTTGTGTTTTGATTGTTATATAGCGAGGGGATGTTTTTCTTTGATCCAGTCTGTTTGGTGTTCTGTATGCTTCTTGAATATTCATAGGAATATCTTTCATTGTGTTGGGAAAGTTTTCTTCCATAATTTTGTTAAAAATATTTTCTGGGCCTTTGAGCTGTGACTCTTCTCCTTCTTCTATTCCTATTATTCTTAGGTTTGTTCTTTTTATTGTGTCCCATAATTCCTGAATGTTTTGTGATGAGAATTTGTTGGCTTTGCAGTTTTCTTTGATCAGTGTGTTTATTTTCTATATGGTGTCCTCAGAATCTGAGATTCTTTCTTCTATTTCTTGTATTCTATTGATTATGCTTGTTTCTATAGGCTCTGCTCGTTGACCTAGATTTTCCATATCCAGCTGGTCCTCAGTTTGTGTTTTCTTCCTTGCTTCCATTTCAGTTTTCAATTCTTGAACTGTTTCCATTACCTGTTTGATCATTCTTTCTTGGTTTCCCAGGGTATTATATACGTATTTACTCATTTCTTTAAATTTTTGGATATACTTTTCATCTATTTCTGTAGGGGTATTTTTCACATGTTGTTTAAAGGACTCTATTGCTTTCATAAAGTCAATTTTTTCCACTTCTTCTGTGTTCGGGTGTTGAAGACCTTCTGTTGTAAGATCATTGGGTTCTGGTGTTTTCATTCTGTTTTTCAGATTATTGGGTGAATTCTTGCCTTGGCGCCTGCCCATCTCCTCCTATTGATGCTATCTATGGGATCTGTTAAAACTGGTTCAGGTTTCCCTGCTGGCCGGGGGCTCCTCTTACAAAATGACCTCGCTCTGTTTCCTGTTTCCTCCCGGGGGGCCAAGATCCCTCTCACCCCTCAGAAGGGTCTTCAGGAATAGGACCCTTTGCCAGGGACCTCCCCAACCAAAGGCCTACCTCTTTGATTTAATTGTAGTGGGGCGATCTGCTCTCAGTGTTGCGCGTGGTCCCAGCAGCCTGCTTCTGCTGCCATGATGGTTCCTGCTGCCTGCAGCCTGTGTCCTCTGCTGCCGCTCCGGTCCCGGCCAGTCCCAGCCGGTCCCCGCTGACTGTCTCCGCCATTTGTGATTCTTTTGTTGATAATTCTGTTTAGTTCAGTTATTTGAAATTTTGATGTCTTATTTCTTGAGATCTTTATATATTTTAGAGATAAGTCCTCTTTCTCATGTGGTGAAGATCTTTTCCCATTCAGTGACCTGTATTTTTGTTGTATTGACTACGACCTTTGCTTTAGAGAAGTGTCTCTGTTTCAGGAGGTCCCATTTATTTATTGTTTCTCTCTGGATCTGTGATACTGGTATTATATTTAGGAAGTGGTCTTCTGTGCTCATGAATTGAAAACTACTTCCCATTTTCTCTTCTATCACATTCAGTGTGGTCAGATTTATATTGAGGTCTTTAATCCATTTGGACTTGCATTTTGTGCATGGTGATATGGATCTATTTGCATTCCTCTAAATATTGGCATTCAGTTATGACAGCACTATTTGTTGAAGATTGAAGAAAGATGCTTAAAAGAAATCCTACACCAGCTCAGACCTAAGAATAATAGACCGTCATTTATTTAGAGGTGGACTCACAAATCAGAATCCTCTGTTGGAACAGAGAACAGAAACAGAATCCCACAGCTGGAAAACAGAGCAGACACATGCTTTACATTGGCATAAATAGTATAAGAGGCCATGCCCCAGTGAGCAGGTAACTTGAAGGCTATTGGCTACAGGATTTTCCTACAGCACCTCCCACTTTTGTTTAAATAAGAGAGTTTTAACCCTAATACAAAATTATATATGATAAGAACAACTATATTCAATTATTATCCTATTCTAATGAGTTTAAGTCTTGTACAATAAATAACTTGGCCAAGCCATGAGAGGAAAATAACTAGTCTTCAAACCCGTTGAAGATCCCAGAAGGAAAATAATATTACTTGAGTAAGAAGGAGGTGCAATCAAGCAACTTTGAAAATGTGCAACAAATGACAAAGACAACTGCCTACCTGGGAAATCACCCAAAGTCTCACTTGCAATGTTGAAGGCTAAAAGTAACTTACAGAACATTTTCAGAGGCAGGAAATTTTTCAAAACCATCTATCCTGTCTTGGCAAGATTTGACAGTCCAGCTTATTTCCAGGTACCAAGAGCCTTATCAATGGTTGAGGCATGAGAAGTTCCTTGCCCAAAGGCAAGTTTTGCCAAGTGGAGTATTTTGGTGGTCAACATTCTCTTGGGAATAGATTGGTGCTGCCAGGATCAATCATGTCTCCCTTCAGCAGAATGCTAAGTTATTTAAATGATATTCTACAGCTCTTTGAAGTGGTTGAAGATTACCTAGCTAGGCAAAATACAATTTCTATGTATTGAAAGAACGTTATTAGTCTAACTATAAGTATGACAAACATAGATGACTATTAATTTATAAGTCTTAATACCTATATTACTTAAAGACTAAGAATTCATATTAAAATATTATACAATAAACAACTATGCAACAAATGAGGACAATGACCTCAAAATGTAAACAATGTGTAATATCTTGATCAGAGGTAGAAATATACATTGTAATATGATGAACATATGCTAAATGTATCAATATAGAAAAATGTTTTAAACAAAGATAGAAGCATGCATGCCTATAATATGTAAAAATTACTTTGCCTAGGTATACAAATATGGTGGATGAAAATAGGAATATATTCAATATAATTTAAGTTTGTATCAATATACAAGAATCTATACCAATGTAAATTGCCTATAAATAATATCTCACAAGTATTCACTCTCTTACTCATTATTAGTATTAGTGTAAATATACTCACACTAATCTATTATCCCATCCAATTTTTGCTCTTTTTTCAAAGAGATCCCTGAGCTTACAAAAATTCTCCCCCAACCCCCAACCCTATATCAATTATAATTAACCCCTAAATGATATCCCTAACCTTAAGGACAGACTTTGCTGGGAGAGGGAATCTTGTCTTCTGGAAATACTTCCAGCTGTCATGGAGGCAATGTTCTTTCTATGAAAGTAAAATGATGGTTAAGTTCCAAGATTACTGTCCAGTATAATTGCAAATAGTATCTGAGTATTTGGTAGGGTTTTTCTGAGGCTTTTATTTGGAGTTCTGGCCAGAACACTGTTTTTAAAAAGTGCACTATTTTAGCTAATCACGTTGGATCCATCTTGAGAAGCTCGTACCCAAAACAGGTCTTATAGTAGTGCTATCAGCACCATGACTTCATATCAACCAAGTGAAGTTTTTGTTGTGGGGCTCTGTCTTCTTCCTGGAAACTTCAAGATTACTGCAATAAAATTCATTGTTCATTTTGGAAAACTTAAACATTATTTAAATAGACATATATATTCAATGAAAGATATGATAAAGGCAAAAATAGATATTAAGAAAAGTAAAATTTTGTGTAAATTCTTTTTTCTTTCTTTCTCATACGAGCTGGCTCTTGATATGAGACAGAAACTCTAAATATTCCTTTTAACAACCTGCTTGTATTTGGAGAAGGACAGAGCAGTTGTCCAACTCCTCCAAAACATGTGTGTGTGTGTGTGTGTGTATGTGTGTGTGTGTGTGTGTGTGTTTATCACCTGTCCTTACAAGTCATATTCCTTTTTCTTGATGATCCTTATTGGATAGTTATTTGTGATTCTGTCCAGCATCCAAACATTCAGGGTGTCTTGAATTTGTGAAGATGTGTACTTTCCTGTAAAAATAAGAGCAGTCTATACCTGCTAATATACAAAGTCTCAAATTATTTTATAATAAATTCAAAATTTTTTCCATATAAGTTTTTAATTTTTTACTTGGTTTTCTGGTAGAAAGATACATTCTAAGATAATATTGTCTAATATACAAAGTCTCAAATTATTTTATAATAAATTCAAAATTTTTTCCATATAAGTTTTTAATTTTTTACTTGGTTTTC
Organism: Microtus oregoni; assembly: GCF_018167655.1. Lineage (NCBI taxonomy): Eukaryota > Metazoa > Chordata > Mammalia > Rodentia > Cricetidae > Microtus > Microtus oregoni. The sequence continues at coordinate 36,558,115 of NW_024543067.1, forward strand.
TGGTAGAAAGATACATTCTAAGATAATATTGTCCCTATGCATTAAAATTCCTGGAAGAGAAATTCTGGAAGGCAACATGACTAGAATACAGTTAAGATTTAGATTCATCCTATCCACATGTGCCTCCTGTAATTTCTCCTCAACAATTGTTCATTCCCTTTCTGCTTCAGCTGTTAATTCTCTGGGACTATAAAAGTTTTTATCACCATCTAAGGTTTTGTTTAAATGAAATTTTTCTTTTTTATTTTTTTATTTTATTTAATTGAAAATTTCCACCTCCTCCCATTTCCCTCCCGCTCCCCCCCTTTCCCCTCCCTCTACAGTCCAAAGAGCAGTCAGGGTTTCCTGCCCTGTGGGAAGTCCAAGGTCCTCCCCTCCTCCATCCAGGACTAGGAAGATGAGCATCCAAACAGACTAGGTTCCCAAAAAGTCAGTACATGCAGTAGGATCAAAACCCAGTGTCATCGTCCTTGGCTTCCCAGTCAGCCCTCCTTGTCAGCCACGTTTAGGGAGTCCGGTTTGATCACATGCTCCATCATTCAGCTGGCCTTGGTGTGCTCCCATTAGATCAGCCCCACCGTCTCAGTGGGTGGGTGCACCCCTCGCAGTCCTAACTTCCTTGCTCATGTTCTCCCTCCTTCTGCTCCTTATTTGGGCCTTGGGAGCTCAGTCCAGTGTTCCAACGTGGGTCTCTGTCTCTAGCTTCATCCATCACCAGATGAAGTTTCTATGGTGATATGCAAGATATTCATCAGTATGGCTATAGGATAGGGCCATTTCAGGCTCCCTCTCCTCAGCTGCCCAAGGATCTAGCTGGGGACATCTCCATGGACACCTGGGAACACCTTTAGAGTCAAGTCTCTCGCCAACCCCAAAATGACTCCCTTAATTGAGATATATACTTCCCTACTCCCATATCCACCCTGCCTCCATCTCAAATGAGGAGCAGAAGGAGGGAGAACATGAGCAAGGAAGTCAGGATCGCAAGGGGTGTGCCCACCCACTGAGACGGTGAGGTTGATCCAATGGGAGCTCACCAAATCAAGCTGGACTGGGACTGATGGAGCATATGATCAAATCAGACTCTCTGAATGTGTCAGACAAGGAGGGCTGACTGAGAAGCCAAGGACAATGGCACTGGGTTTTGATTCTACTGCATGTACTGGCTTTGTGGGGGCCTAGTCTGTTTGGATGCTCACCTTCCTTGTCTTGGATGGAGCTGGGAGGACCTTGGACTTCCCACAGGGCAGGGAACCCTGACTGCTCTTTGGACTGGAGAGGGAGGGGTAAGGGGATGGGGGAGGGGTTGTGGGAGGGGGACGGAAATGGGAGGAAGGGGGAGGTAGAAATTTTATTTTTAAGTAAAAATAAAAAATAAATAAACAAAAATAAGAAAATAAAATTTTTTTTTAAACTTAGGACTTTTCATGACAGTGAGACACATCTGCTCCTGGCAGCACCAATTACTTCAAGAGGAAAATGGGCATTGAAGAGGCTCCTTGTGGAGTTTGCTAGCCATTTGGGCAAGAAACTGCTCTTGCCTGGACTGCTTGATGGTACGCTGTGTGAACTGGACATGTAGGACCCACAGAGAGATGACTGCTGAACTTGCCTAAAGGTGAGATGGTCCTTTGGGGTTCCTGCTTCATGAAAGACTCTGCCAGACATTCTGCATGATACAGAAGAAAGTGACTGAAAATATAGGCTAAACTGTCTTTGAAATTTCCTGCTTTGTGGAAAAGTCTGCTAGACACTATGTGACAGTAGACTGAAGATGGATGCCCCAACATTACAGAAGAACTTTGGGTGACTGTCCAGGCAGCAAGAAGTTTCTGTCAATTTTAGAGTTTTGGAAGTTGCTTATAATGTACTTCCTGTTTACATAGGTAATATTATATCCTCCTTGAGTCTTTGATGGAGTTGGAAAATTTATAGTTAAAGTTTTCCTTAGTTATGATACAAGATAAAGTAGATATAAATATTGTGCTATAATTCTTGTTTGGTGCCTGTTTTGTTATATATAGTTTTACTGTGCTAAAGTTAAAACCTTCCTTTTTGTTTAAACAGAAAAGGGGTAATGGTGTGGAAGGCTCTTCTGTCTATGTGTTGCTTTTTTGGTTAATGAATAAAGAAACTGGCTTGGCCTATAAAAAAAAAAGAATGATGCTTTGGTTCTGTTTCCTCTCCATATTGGAATTTTGTATAGGCTATGTCTGCACAGGTCTTGTTCCTACTGACTCAACCACTGTGAATTCACCTGTGCAACCATACTTCTGTATACACAAAGCCTACTGATTCTTATAGTCATCCGCAGCTTTCTTCGGTTCTGTGAGCCTTTAAAAGTTGTCTGGCTTCTAATTAAATAGCCCCTCTGCTTTTGTTTCACAGTTATATGGAGGACTTTTGCCAGATACTTCTACTATAATGGACTGAGAAACTCATTTTGCCTTTCTTATCACAACATATGGAAAGATCCTAAAATTTAGTCAAAATAAACAGTTCCTCCTCTAGGTTTCTTTGTCCATGCATTATTGGATAGAGACATAAGAGAGATGAATATACTCCCTTCTACTTTCATATTTTTCTTTTTTTCTTTTAAACTAGATTATACTTATGACTAAAACTACAAAATACTTGTTATTATGCATTGGGCTTTTTTTGCTTTAGATGATGATGTACAGTTACATGAGATTTCTGAAAACTGCATAATTTAATTTTAAAGCATAAAAACACCAATTTAATCAGTAATATATACAATGAAATTAATTGTGTTACATTCCAAGTCAGAGAAGCTGAACACCTCAAGGCTAAGACTGTGAAGGGATGCATACCAAAGGCAAATGTAAAGAGTGACTGGAATATCAGGAAACAGAATCAAGGTCTTGTGGTTTCTGTGTACGCTAGTATATGCCAGATGATCAAACAGTAGTCATAGACCAATTCTGTAAGGGGATATTTTTAAACAAGTTAAGCAACTAATAAAAATATGTAGGCAATTCGAAGGATACTTATGCAAATCACTCCCACACCCAGGGCTCAGTGAACATTGCAGAAAAGGGGGAAGAAAATTTATGAATCATAGAACCAAGAAGTTTGCTGGGAGATTGTGTCTTCTAGTAATGTCAGAAACTACACCCATAAAGTCTCATCAACATGACTACAATAATATTTAAGAACATACATGTAGATTCATGTATGTATATATACATACATACATATATGAATTTAGCAACAGTTACTGTAAAAAGAGGCAATGGGTTTGAAATATATTAAGGAGGCATAAAAGAGAGTTTGCAGGGAAAACAGAAAGAGAAATTATATCATTATGATATCAAAAATAAAAGAAATCATAATAAATATCTTGGCAACTCTACTTAGTGGCTCTTATTGCATGCATAATATCCAGAGAAAATCAAATCAGAGAAATTCCTAGGATGGATGGGAAGATGATTCATTAAATACCATCTTTAGCTATGGTAGTTGCTAGGGGAAGAAAGTACCTTAACTTTGGAGATGAAGTCCCTATTGGGCTTTCAATGTTCCAGTAGATGGTACTACATAATCATGTTGACATCAGTAAGTGGATGTGATAAAAAGAAACAAACAAAATAACTAACGGAAATGAAAATAAGTCGTGTTTGGAGAGAAAGGGAAGAAATTCGAGGAGAAGATATAGAAGTAGAATTTCTACAAACACATTATAGACATGTACCAAATTCTCAATTTAAAGTTCTTTCAGATCTAGGTGAGGCATCCTAGAAAATGATGATCTCATCTTGTGGTTTTTACTCATTTGATCTTGGATATTTTACTTATTTTATCTTGAGTATTCACTCATTTTTCTGGAGGAGATTAAATTAACCAGTAGAAGATTTTGGAAATTAATGCAGAGGCAACAAACAAATCACACAGCCAGAATGGTAGTAAGTATATTACTCCTAGTGTAAAAAACAAGTATCTAGGTAGAAACAGACACCCAAAAAAAGGGTGTTTATTTTTAGATGATCTGTCAGTCCCTCAGAAAGGAATACTGCAATAGCTGTTTGGTTTCTGAATTTCACAGTTTCACACTATTTCTTGAACCTAATGGAAGAGTGGAGATTAAGAAAAATAAGCATCAAGCTGCACATTCTCTAGTTCCGCAGAAGTAATAGAATTATCTAAGGACTTGTAAGAATATCAGTTTTTGGACCCCAAGCTACAACCAAATGAAAATCAGCTCAAAAATAAACATCAACAATCCTGCAATTTCTATGATCTACCAAATCCTCCAATACATTTTAAAATTTAGGAATTTCTTCATTAGAAAATATTTTATATTTAGATAAGTTAGAAATAAATTAGAAAATAAGTTAGAAAATGTTTTATTTTAATTTTCTATGCCTCCATTCTTGATCTTCAACATCTTCCCTGTAATTTACCCTCTCAGTCCAATTTTCATTGAGTACTAACCTATTTACAAATTGTGCCAAGTGCTAAGAATAAAATCAAATAGCATAGCTTTATATCTTCATAATTATTTTCTACTTTCTAACACATAACTGGCAAAGCAAAATCATAAAATGCATATTATTCTTTGGGAAGTACTTTTCCAAAACTCTTTTATGTCATGTAACTAGAAAGCAAAAGAATAACATTAAGAGGAAAAGTGTAGGGTATAGGCCCATAAAACACATATGAAAAAAGTAACAGTCCCTTACTTCTCAGAAGATACAATCATAAGTAAAATTATAGCTACATTAATTTTCTTAAGATAAATTATTCTACAAAAATTGGTCTTCTTTCTGAAAGACATTCATTTGCTCATAAAACCATAAATTATATAGAGTATCATTACTCTCACAAGATTCAGTTAAATTATGTCTTCAGACTTGATTTTTTATTGTAGTGTGTTTGCAGTGGTATGTATAGGCACACACGTACAAGGCATCTGTGTAGCAGTCAAAGAACAACTTGCATGAGGAAGTTCTATCCCTCTACCAGTAAGACAAGAATTGTTTACATCACATTTATTTAATTATTTATTTCTGTGTCTGTGTATTTGTATACACCCACATGTCATAACTTGTAAATGGAACTCAGAGAACAAATTATAGGAGTTCTCTCTTTCCATAATATGGAACCTAGGGGGTAAATAAGGTCATTGGGTATAGCAGTAAGCACATCTGTCAACTGAGACATCTCACTGTCCTGAAACTGGTTAATATTTTGAGGACTAGCATTCAATCTACTAATGGTATTAAGTCTAGTTGAAATACAGGAAAGTCATTTAACAGGCCCGAGGAAGGACACTTAATGTTCTGTTTCTTCTAACTTGACCAGAAATTGCCCTTGAATTCGTACACTATTCCTCATATCTGGAATAAAAGAAGTTTTATGAAGGACTTATGAAACCCCAAGTTTCTTCAAACATATTCTCCTCCATAAAAATACTTATAATGAAAAACAACGCTATTCATTGTTCTGTAGCATTGATATTAGGACCTCTGTGCTGTTAGGTCTGAAGATACCATCACTGATGAGTGATAACTTTCTCACAATCATCCCAAACAACAAATATCATACCAATAAGTCAAATATCTATACATTGGTATCATATATGCTGAGTGATGTTTAACTCATGGACATATGCACTGTGACAAATATGTCACAGTAACAGTTTGACAGGAAATGAATGTCCAACTCATTGCTTCACATTGTACTAAGAGTTAGATATGGTCTTCATGGACCCAGTTATGCAGTTTGGTAAAAACTACTGTTCACATTTAAATTACATATTAATATTGTTTAATAGTTTCCTAACTATTTCATCTCCTGTATATCCAATACTGTGACTACCCTACAGCAAAATTTCCTTAAACAACAATCTCTGGTTCAGATTCTTCTTTTGTGAAACTCAGGAATATAAACTATGTAAAACACCTAAAATCATGTGATTTACCCACAGAAAATAACATAATTGTGAAGTTCTGACACAATTAATACATAATGTTTATGTTGTACTATTAGAAGCAGACAGTATGAGAAGATTAGGTATTCTAATTCACTAGATATTGCATCAATTCACTTACTTTAGAAGTTGAAGTCCAAATAAGTGAAATATCATAATAAAGAAGCCATCCTGTGAAAGAATTTCCTCAAGGCTTCCTTCATATCCCTGTTCCTTAGACTATAAATAAAGGGGTTCAGCATCTGAGGGACCACAGAATACATCACAGAAGCCACTGCAGTCTTCCTGGATGAGTCCATAATAGCAGATGTAATATATACCCCAAAGCCTGTCCCATAGAACAAGGACACAGCCAACAAATGAGACCCACAGGTAGAAAAGGCTTTATACTTTCCTTCTGATGATGACATTCTCAAAACAGAGGAAATGATGTGAACATAAGAAAAAATTATTCCAGAGATAGGAACACCAACAAATAAGCAGGATGAAATATAAATCAGGAGGTTATCAATGAGAGTATCAGAACAGGCTAGCTTGAGGATCTTGGGAAGTTCACAGAAGAAACTTGGTATTTCCAGGTGTATGCAGAATGACAATCGTAGCACCATCAGGCTGTGCATCAAAGAATCCACAACAGTAATTAGCAGGGACAATATAACCAGAACAACACATAACCAGGGCTCCATGATGACTGTGTACCTCAGGGGGTGACAAATAGCCATATAGCGGTCATAAGCCATTACTGCAAGGAGACAGTTTTCCATGCCACCAAAAATTAAAACAAAGCTCATTTGAGTGAGGCAGCTTCTGTATGTGATGCTCTGACTATTTTCTTGTATGTTTACCAGCATCTTTGGGATTGTGCTTGTGCTAAAACAGATGTCATTTAAAGACAGGTTGGAGAGAAATAAGTACATGGGGGTGTGAAGATGTGAGTCTAATCTGGAAATCAAGATTATAAGTAGGTTTCCGAGGACAGTGACCAGGTACATGAAAAAGCACAAGCAGACCACGACAGGCTGCAGTCCTGGGTCATCTGTCAATCCCAGAAGAAGGAATCCTGGAAATGCTGTTTGGTTTCTCTTTTGCATGATATTAATTAATCTGATGGAGGCGGTGATTGGTGAGAAAAGTTTGCATCAGAAACAGCAGTCACATTTAAAATGTCACTAGAATACTACCCCTGAAGTTTGGAGATAGTTTCAATGTTTAAAGCACTTGTTGCACAAGCAAGAGTCCCAAAGTTCAGACCTCCAGAACCTCACTTTCAGTGAAATAGTCAACCTGTAATCCAGTTTCAGATGTCTCTGAGTGTGTGTCCTTGGGAAATGAAAATCAGCTTTATGAGTAAAGTCCTGATCATGAAGAATTTGTACCTCATCATGCTTTACACAAGAGATCATCACAGACTGCCTCCTACCATGTCCCTGGGCAATTTAAAATTCAAAGCACTTCATTAGACACATATTTGTTCTAATATTTTCACCCCATGAGTGCACATCCTCAGAGAATGTATGAGAGTGAAATTCGTATTACCTACTTTATGATTCCAAAAGCCTGCCTTCCGGTATTCAAAAGTCACTTTTATACTTCCTTCCAGGTCACATGCTTTGAGCATGTAATATATGACCTTTATATTAATTTCCAATCTTACTATCTTTCTATATGTTTGCTTCATACCATTAGTCTGACATAATTTGTACACTATGAAGTGTATCCAACATATATGACTGTAACAAATATATATGTGTGATATAAAAATGTAAAAGCCCAGTAATTTATCTATTCAAGTTTCATCAATGTTTCCAGAATTTTTACTGTAGTTTTTATATTGTTCATAGAAGATTAAGATATAAGATACCTTAATATTGATTGCTAAAAACATACAAACATTGTAACTTGTTGGGAGATTTACTAATATCATCTCCAGTTTTATTATAATGTATTTAATATTAATTATTTATTACAATAGTGGGATGTATCTAAAATATTATAATCATTTGAGATTTTGATTGAATTATAAAATTAATCAAAAGTAGTAGATTTGGTTATAATTCACCCTTAATTGAATAGATTTGTTCAAGTCTCCATATCACTAATTTTAAAAAGAACGTTTAAGAATTTTGATATTCTTTAAATCCATTTTAACATTTTGTACCAATACTCCTCTCAAATTTTTAAGAAAGAAATTGAAGAAGATTTCAAAAAATGGAAAGATCTCCAATGATCTTAGATTGGTAGGATCAACATAGTAAAAATAGCAATCTTCCCTAAAGCAATCTACAGATTCATTGAAATCCCCATCAAAATCTCAATACAATTATCCAGGGACCTCAAAAGAACAATACTCAACTTCATATGGGAAAAAAAAACAGTATAGCCTAAACAATTCTGCACAATAAGGAAACTTCCAAAGCTATCACCATCCCTGACTTCAAGCTTTACTGTAAAGCTACTGTAGTAAAAATAGCTTGGTATTTGCTTAAAAACAGACATGGGGATTTATAGAATCAAATTGGAGATAATGATATTTTGAATTTTGCATGCAATTGGATAGAAATAGAAAACACTATCCTGAGTGAGATAACCCAGACCCATAAAGATGAATATGGTATGTACTCACTCATTAGTGGACTCTAGCCATAAACAAAGGACGGTAAGTCTATAGTTCGCAAGCCTAGAGAAGCCAAATAACAAGGTGAACCCAAAGAAAAACATGTATATATCCTCCTGGAAATTGGAAGCAAACAAGATCGCAGGGCAAAAATTGGGAGCATGGGGGTGGGGGAAGAAGTGGGGGTAGATTCTGGGGAAGGGGAGAGGGAGAAAGAGAAGGGAGAAAGGAAAGACTGGAGAGAGCTTGGGGTAGTGGGAGGGTGGAGATGGAGGAAGGGCAGATATAGAAGCAGGGAAGAAGATATCTACATTAAGGGAGCCATTTTACGGTTGGCAAGAGACTTGGTTCTAGGGGGGATCAGGTGTCCATGGGGATGTCCTCAGCTAGATCATTGGGTGGCAGAGCAGAGGGTGCCTGAACTGGCCTTGCCCCAGTATCACACTGATGAGTATCTCGAATGGACTGAGCTCCAAAGTTCCAGTTGAAGAGCAGAAGGAGGGAGCAGATGAGCAAGGAAGTCTGGACTGCAAGGGGTTTGTCCACCCACTGAGACAGTGTGCCTGTTCTAATGGGACCTCATCAAATCCAGCAGGACCCAGACTAAATGAGCATGCGATGATCAAACTGGACTCACTGAATGTGGCTGACAATGGGGGCTGACTGAGAAGCCATTGATAAAGGCACTGGGACTTGTTTCTACTGCATGTACTGGCTTTTGGGGACCCTAGTCTATTTGGATGCAAAGCTTCCTAGGCCTGGATGTAGGGGGTAGGACCTTGGACTTCCCACTGGGCAGGATTCCCTGCCCCCTCTAAAGGAGGAAGGGGGAGGGAGGAGGGAGAGTGGGGGAGCAAGAGGGGACTGGAGGAGGGGAGGAAGTTTAAATTTTTGAATGGAAAAAAATTAAAAATTAAAAAAAAGAACCAGATTTACCAGGAGGAGTAGACAACAGGAAATAATCAAACTTAGGTCCAAAATCACTTAAATAGAAACCAAAAGAACAGTACAGAGAACCAATGAAACAAAGAGCTGGTTCTTTGAGAAAATCAACAAGATACATAAAACTTATCCAGACTAACCAAAAGACATAGAGGGAATATCCAAATTATCAAAGTCAGAAATGAAAAGGGGGACATAAAAACAGACACAGAAAATGCAGAGATTTGTCAGGTTGTACTTCAAAATCTTTAATCTAAAAGAAATGTACAATTTTCTGGATAGGTATCATATACCAAATTTAAATCAAAAGCAGACAATTATTTTCTTGGTGGGTACAGTAGACTTTATTGATGTTATTCAAGAGTGAACAGCTCGCTAAGTTCCTCCTGTTATTCTGGAGGTTTGGGATGGAAATTTTGAGGGAGACACTCAGGAATAGGAGTTGAGTTAGGACAATGACTGCTCAGCATCCAAAGTCTTCTCTCTTGTTCTGTGTCCTTGCTGATATGGGTAGTCCAGGATTGGCTTCTTACTACTTTGAGGCCATGTAGACCATGAGGTCCACCCCCATGTTGCTGTTGCTGAAATCATCATACCAGGAAATGAGATTTACCAAGTTTTCATTGAGAACTATGCCAGCCCCAGCATCAAAGATGGAAGAGTGGGCATCACTGTTAACGTCACAGGAGACAACCTGGTACTCGGTGAAGCCCAGGATGCCCTTTAGTGAGCTTTCAGATGCCTGTTTTAGCACCTTATTGATGTCTTTATACTTGGCAGCTTTTTCCAGAAGGTGTGTCAGATCTACAACGGACACATTGGGGGTAGGAACATGGAAGGCCATGCCTGGAGCTTCCCATTCAGCTCTAAGATCATTTTGTACACAGCCTTGGCAGCACCACTTTATGCAGTGATGATGTTCTGGGCAGTCTAACAGCCATCACACCACAGCTACACAGAGGGGCTATCCACAATCTTCAGTGTGGCAGTGGTGATGTGGACTATGGTTATGAGTCCTTTCACAATGCCATAATTGTCATGGATGACCTTGGCCAAGGGGCTAAGTATTTATGTGTATGTATGGGAGGTGACATGAGTTAATGGGTACCAAGTGTAGGCAGATGTATGCTGGTGCCCATAACGGCTAAGAGATGGCTGATCCCCTGGAGTTATTGACTTTGTAAGCCTTTTGATGTGGGTACTGGGAACTGAATCTAGATCTGCTGCAAAAGCAATATAGGATTATATCCTCACCTACCTCTCTAGCTTCTAATAATGATCTCTAATCCCTGAGAAACTCACTTCCAAGTGTCAATGTAAATGATCATAGGGAGAAAAGAAAATAAGATAGGAACTGATGTTTTATTAGACTACGTTTACTCTACAATTTTCCTTCCTAGGCTTTTTTCCAGTCATATTTTTCTAATTATATCAGGAACAAAAATGTGAAACCCAGAAAAAAAATAGAAAGAACTGTTTTGTATTTATTTTTGTGATTCACAGTGACATTCTTCAACAACACTAACAGATATTGATGTCTGCCACTTTATCATCATCCCAGGACTTGTTTTTGTTGCTGTTTATCTTTTTTCTTCCAATTAAGGGACCCAGCACTCATGACCCTTTGCATTTGCTAAACATGTGCTCTGCTGCTGGGATTCCTTTTTGTTCTATTTTCATTATATTGGTGGCTTTCCTTGAATTATGCCAAAACACTAAATATTTGAAGTAACAAGTGACAGTAGAGGGATGGGAAGTCGTCTTTGAAAGATTGCAGGTCACTCCAAACTAAAGAAAACTGAGATGATTGAAATGGATTAGAAAATTCATGTACAATTGTTTCATAAAATGTTTTATATATGTACTTTCTAAGATTGGCATACCTTCCAGAGTGAGGCCTTCCAAAAATATAATAATAGAACATGCTGGTTAGATTTTGTCAGCTTGACACAAACTATAGCCACCTTAAAAGAAAAAAAAAAAAAAAAAAACCTTAACTAAAGAATTGCCTCCATCAGACTGATCTGTAGGCAAGTCTGTGAAGCATTGCTTGATAAATCACATGGAAGCGCAGTCTATCATGAGTAGTGCTTCTCCTGGGCAAGTCATCATGGGATATACAAGAAAGCAGGATGAGCAAGTCTCTGGGAGAAACTTAGTAAGCAACACCCCGGGAGATACTGCTCCAGATCCTGCCTCCAGTTTCCTGCCTTGAGTTCCTACCCTGATTTCTCTCAGTGATAAATTGTAATCCACAAGCTAAATAAACCCTATCCCCTCAAGAGAAAAAAAAAAGTGACCATCTTCTCACAAATCTAAAATTTACATAAAAAATAGGGATTTTGAAAAAAATAACTATGTGTTTAAAAATTTACAATAAAGCCTTTTGGCTCGTCGGCCATCAGTGAGGCAGCATGGGTCACCAGCAGCTCTACTGGAGTCACCCGCGGAAGGCCAGGGATCCTGCTCCTGCTGCATCTGCTCAAACCACCAAGGTCTGATCCGGAAATACGGGCTGAACATGTGCCGCCAGTGTTCCCGGCAGTACGCAAAGGACATTGGCTTCATTAAGTTGGACTAAGCGACCTTGAATGGATTCTTCAAGACTCTACCCAATGGAAAAGGTCAATGCCAGTCTTTTGTACATAAGATTAAAAAAAAAAAGTGAAGACCTTCAAAAAATTTACAATAAAATACTAAACTTTTATAATCATTCTTCACACTTATATATGCAAGACCCATATTTTAGAACACAATTCAGAACCAGTTTTTTCTGGAGTTATTGTTTAGATAGTAAATTCTTTGCAGCTACAAAGTATAACTTTAATTTATCTAGACATAATGTGTCTACCACCATCACCTTCTTTGGAAACTTACTCATGATTCTGGCTACTAGTGATGACTCATCTCCATACTCCTACATATTTTTTTCTCTCTAATCTTTTACTGATAGACATCGATATAAGCTCAACCACTATTCAAAAGATGCTAGTAAACTGTGATGCAGACACAGGATAAGAGCATCACTTACGCAGGTTGTCTCAATCAGTCTGCTTTATTTTGGAATTTGCTTCCTTAGAAAACACTTTTGCTGTGATAGCCTATGACTGATATGCAGTCATTTGTCACCTTATAAGCTACAGTCCTCTTAAACCTTTCCTTTACAAACTGGTTAATTTAATTACTCCTGCTCCTTAGCCTTGTGTGCTGGCTAGTTTTATGTCAACTTAAAAAGGATAATCAGTTTGGAAAATGCCTCCATTTCAACTTCAAAATACGGAAAAAAAGAAAAGAAAATGCCTTCATAACATCTGGTAGTAGGGCATTTTCTTAACTAGTGATTGACAGGGGAGGGCCTGACCCATTATGAGTCATGCCATCCTGGAGTTGGTGGTCCTGGATTCTGTAAAAAGCAGCTTGATTGAGTATCCTTTGGATATATGTACAAAAGTGGTAGAGTTGAGTCTTGAGGTAGATCAATTCCAATTTTCTGAGAAAGCACCACCAGCTGCTCCCACCAGCTGTGGGGCAGTGTTCACCTGGTTCCACATTCTCTTCAGCATAAGCAGTCATTTGTGGTTTTCGTCTTAGCCATTCTGCCAGGTGAAACATGAAATCTAGAGTTATTTTGATTTGCATTTCCCTGATGACTAAGTATGTTGAAAATTTCTTTAAGTGTATCTCTGTCACTTTAAATTCTTCTGTTGAGAATTCTCTGTTTAGATTTTAGTATCTGTGCTACTAGTGTTCTATTCAGAAAGTTGCTTCTGTGCCAATGAAGCAACTGTTGCTTCTGCACCAATCAAGGCTATTTCCCACTTTCTCTTCTGTTAGGTTCAGTGTAAATTAATCTATGTTAAAGTCCTTGATCCACTTGGACTTGAGTGTTGTACAGTGTGATAGATATGTGGTAACATCCAGCTATGCAGCACCATTTATTGAAAATGCTTTCTTTTTCTATTGTATACTTTTTTGTTTCTTTTAAAAAATCAGGTGTCCATAGATGTGTGGATTTATGTCTGAAACTTCAGTTCTATTTTATTGATCCTCTCTTGTTTGTTTTTATGCCAGTACCATTCTGTATTTATTATTATACATCTGTAGTAGAATTTGAAATTAAGGATGGTAATACCTCCAGATTATTAGTCTAGTCCAAAACCCATACCATTAAGAGTGAGCCAACTCCTGGTACTGCCAGGAGTGCCAGAACCTAAAACCTGGATGGTGAGAGACCTAGTATAGAACCAAACACAACTGAGAAAAATTTCAATGTATTGATACCTAATGATAGTCTGCTATCTCCATAAATTGGTGACTACACTAATTGTTATCAGAGAGTCTTCATCCAGTAACTGATAGAAACAGATTCAGAGACCAACAGTCATGCATTGGACTGAGCTTGAGAAATCCTGCTGAAGAGAGGGAGGAAGGATAGTATGATCCAATGAGGGTCAATGACATCACAAGGAAACCCAGAGAAACAATTAACATGGGCTCAAAGGAGCACACAGAGAATGAATGGACAGCTAGGAAGCCTGTGTGGAACCAACCTAGTCCCTCTACATATGGGTGACATTTGTGTAGCTTGGTCTACCCTGTGGTACTCCTATTAGACAGAGCAGGTGCTGTCCCTAATGTTTTGACTGACCTTTGGGAACCTATTCCTCCTACTGGGTTACCTTGCTCAGATTTACAACAAGGGGAGGATATGAGTCCTACTGTTACTTGCTATGACATGCTTTTTTGGTACCCATGGGAAGCTTGCCCTGTTCTAAACAGAAACAGATGAGGAATGGATTGGGTAGGCACTGCTTCAATCTGCATCCTCGAACATTTCCTCCTAAAAAAATCAAAAAAATCAGAAAAAAAAATCAAAGTATTATTTATTTTTATCTTTACTTTGTTACCTTATTTGGATTTTATGTTCAGGTTCCTGATATTAGATAAGTTGGTTTAGAAATGAAGATAATTTTTCTCAGTTTACAGAAGCAGAGCATGAGCTAGTGGCTTGAGATTAATTGAATTTTAAAATATAAAAATGCAATTTAATGTCAAATGGTTTTTACATTAAGTTATTAATGCCTGTGTGTCTAATAATGTTTAGTAATATGCACAGGTCAGTAAGATAGCATTTTAAGACTTTTCTAAATGGACATAAAAACAATATCAATCCACACTAAGTATAGAAATCAATATTCCAGAAAGTCCAGATTTACAACATACATGCCATTTTATTACAGTTACTTACAGGACCAAAATTCAACAGCTGTTCATCACATTCCTAATTTGTATGGCTCTAGGCAGCATTGGTGTAAACATAGAAGTGACTATAGGCTGAAGCATCTTCAGGCCTTTATAAAATTAAACCAGAGGGAAATGTATGGTTTTGGGTGCTTCATCTGGACTTTCACTGTTCTTGGGAAACACTGTAATCATTAAAAAATGAACTGTTTCCATATAGGCTGGCTTTGAGAACACGTAAGGGGCATCATGCTATAGAATGGAGTCTAATTCTCTGATGTTTAATACAGTTTCTCATGTTGTGATGACCTCCAACCATAAAATTATTTTCATTGCTACTCCATAAGAGTAATTTTGCTACTGTTATGAATAGTAATATAAATATCTGATATACTGGATTTTTTACATGCTAAGTCAGTGATATAGTTGTCTAGCCCACAAAGGAGTTGCAACCCACAGGTTGATAATGTTTGATTTTTGAGACATCATCCCACTATACTTAACCACTTTTTTATCTGTTTGAGCTCCTTCTTTCTTGTTTCCTGAATCTCCCATGGAATGGCTGTTGGGAGAGGCCACTTATTCATTCCCCAGCCAACCACACCACGAAATAATCACACAGAAACTATAATATTTAAATTACTGTTTGGCCAATAACTTAAGTGTAATGCTAGATAGCTCATATATCTTAAATTAACCAATTTCTTTTCATCTTTGTATTGCCATGTGGCTGTGTCTTACTGGCAAGGTTCCAACGTGTATGTCCCAGGCAGTGACATGGCTTTTCCTGACTCCACCTTCTTTCTCCCAGCATTTAGTTTAGTTTTCTCACCTAGGTCTACTCTGCCCTATCACAGGCCAAAGTGGTTTCTTTATTTATTAACCAATAAAAGCAGCACATATACAGAAGGATTTCCCACATCAAATGTCATGTTGTCATTTACTCTAGAATAGAGGAGAATGTTGAATGTTAGAACAATAACACAGGTCACAGCAACTGATACTTCAATTTAGAATGATATAGAAACTCATCCATACAGTGTGTCCTCTATTTTCAGATGGAAGTCCATTATGTTAATCATCAAAACAACCTATATTACCTAAATAATGATAATCCTTCTTTAACCTGTTGAAACTGTCTGTTAGTTTTGTTATCTGCACAGCACCTAATTCCAATAATCCCTTAGTATTTAGCTATCCTCCATGGAAAAAAAATTAATGTTTACAAAGAAAATCTTTTGTATAATGTCACTTTCTTCCTTTGTACTGTCAGTTCAGCATTAGCATGCTTTCATGTGTATATTTTAATGTCTTGGCTGTAAAACTGACAAGAAACTTAAGTTAAACAAATATTAATACGTCCAACAACCTCCTGCCTTGATCATCAGCAGGGCCAGGGTATACATGAAACATGGCATTCTGGGGATTGGTATCTCCAGAAAAAAATTAAGACTTTAGCAATTTAAGATTTTCAGAATTGATATGCAATGTGTTAGTAGTGTTGATGGCCAGAAAGATCAAACTGAGTAAAAACTTAATTGTCTAGTTATTTGGTATATATAAGCTAAAATGATTTCCACATAAGGATGTCCTTCCTATTGCCGAATAGTAGGCCGAGTGTCTTTAATAGACATTTTTCTCAGTTTATTTAGTTTATCTTACCAGATTTGTGGTAACAGCTTCTGCACCAATAAGACAAGTTCCGCCTCATGTCCATAAAAATTCAGTTAAAAGAGATAAGTTAATAATTGAAGAAGAAAAAGAATATTTCTTCAATAAATTCATAATGGAAAGAGTGGAGTGACAAAGAGCCCCAGTGACCCCTAAGTCATCTTCTGGGTCCTACAATGAGGTTGCAGTCTAAATATAATCTAAGAAATAAGAATAACTGAGTAGTTGGTTAAGATGCATTCCCTTGCCCATCATCAATGTGTCAGCTTCAGATTCCTCCTACAAAGTTATCTGCTGTTAGTTTTTCATTTGCCAACCAAAACAGAAACACTGCAATAATGCATTCTATGGTTTATCCAAAAGAGGCATACATTTTATATTTTTGAAATTATAATATATAATTCCTCCTCTTCTCTTTCTTCCCTTTTATTCCTCCCATATATTCTTTGGCTCTCTCAAACAATGCAGAGCTTCTACCATAGACTAAAATCTATACACAACTAGAAGAGTGTTGCAAGCAGGGGAAACAGTCTTAGCCAGGCAACATCACAAGGTTTAGTCAGTCCTAAAAACGTACATAAAATATCGTACAAACTGATCAAAGTAGAACACTGCCCTGCAATCTTAGTGAGATGGACATGAAAGTGACATAAGCATCACATTAAAATATGAAATTCAAATAGGACTCTTAACTAAATATATTGATATAGTTAAAATAGGGTGTTTGAATTAACTAAAATTTTAGTTTGTTATGTTTGTCAGGTCTATGAAATCAAAGTGACAGAAAATATAATGACGGTAAATAAGGCCTCATGGGTCAGGATACCAGGTACACGGAATTTCTTCCATCTACAAAGTTGGTCTTTAAGGACCTACACTCTTGGGATCTTACTGAAATTATTATTTACTGCCTATTAAAAAGCTTTGGCTATTAAACTGTCATGGATCTTGAGACTATAGGTGTCAGTCAGTGAAATTTCCCCTTAAAAGTTCTGCAAAGTCAAAGAAGAATAGTCTCACTTTCCTCTACAGATTTTATTTCTTCCAGGAGCCCCTGATTCTTTCCTGTGTGAGTAAGATATAAGTGCTGTTTGTTTTTCCTATTGTGTGGGATGCTGAAGATCATTCTTCATGAAGCCATCCAAGTAATGCAGAGTGCCATATTTAATGATTTGACATACGATCAGGTCCTTTATACCAAATCTATCTCAGGGAATCAGTGAAGAAATAGTATGTGAAAGACTTTGAGAGGCAGGTCTACTGTGAGGATCCTAACATTTTATTGATACAGTGTCATTTTTTAATGTGACAAATATTCACCTTTCTTCCATTCTACTAGATATATGTTACCTGTCTTCAAAGAATCCAGGCCATTTTCTGACAAAAAAGAAATATGTTCCTTCTCAAATATGATAGCTGTCCTAAATAATTTTTATTATTAATATCTTTGATGATGAAAGCAAAAGTTTGGGCTACTTAGTATGCTAGCTTTCAAAACTTTCTATACTAAACTATCACATATTGGGTAAGTTAGTCATAATTTTTTTCCAAAATTTCTGAAATGTTGGATATGTTCATCAACAGAATCAGCCAAATCTATTCCAAGAATAGTTTGTCATTTGGGTATAGATGGGTATGGGTATGTTCTTTGTGTATATACATGTGGCCTTTCCTACTTCTGTCACTGTGATAATTTTATATCCTTGTAAGATCATATTTTATGCTGTATTGGAACATGAACTGTTGGCCAGATTCTTTATAATTGGTTTTGCCATTGTATGATCATAGTTTGAAATACTGAGGACAAATCAAGTAACAAATAAAATATGGGGTAAACATGACACTTCCAAAAAATTACAGTGTTCTGACTCTGTGTGGCCTGTACTTACCTTTGTGAAGACATATGGGGGATCTGGGCAGAAAACTGAAAAGTTAGAAAGCCATAGTTGTGATCTTCAAACTGGCGATTTTGTATCTAGCTGTGAAAAATATTTTAAACTAGAATCACAGAGAAGTCCTATGCATAGAACATGGTCAAAAGCATTTAGAACATAGGTGGGATAATATCAAACCCAGTATAAAAGCTGGAAAAAGAAGTGCAAACATGTATAATCCCAGGACAGAAAATAGGAGACAGAAGGTAGAACATGAAATGCTCCTATAAAGTCCTGGTCCAGATATCTTGTAGTGCTGTATCATAAAAACAGAAGAGAATTTATCTCAAGGATTTAGAAGCAAAAAAACACACTGAGACTTTCCTCTGATTTTAATAAATGCGCCATACCATGCAGATGGAATGCCTCCCATATGCTCAAAAATTTTAAACTTGATTTCCTGTGATAGCAGTGTTTAGGAAGATTGTGAAACCTTTAGGTAGTGAATCAAGTGGGTCTGTAGGGTGGACATTGAAATTTTATAGCCAAGACCCAATTTCATCTGTAGCCCAACTGGTGAACTCACTGGGTTTACAAACCGAGGACACACAGATGGCTTTGGTTAAACTGGGTGGCTCATCAAACAAACAAACAAACAAACAAAAAGACATGAACATGGAACAGGGACAGAGTGGAATGAGTCAGTGTGTGACAGGATAAGAGGGAGGTATAGTGGGGTAAAAGTAACCAGAATACATTATATAGATGAATAAAGTTGTCAAAGAAAAAATTAATCAACAAAAAGGAAATATAAAACATTTGTTAAGATATCTGTTAAAATGCTAACTATTCATTCTCATCAGCAACTGACATTCAGTAAGACAATAATGATTGACATAATTTTTATTTTTCTTCAGGTACACTGTAATATTGGTTTTCCTCATTAAAAATTAATTAATTAGAATTCAATTTGTCCCATTTTTCCTAAAGTTTGACAAGCAACATGGAGCCCAAAAACCTAACATTTGTGTTACAATTCCTTCTTCTGGGATTTACAGATGACCCAGAACTCCAGTCGCTCATCTTTAGCCTCTTCTTGTTCATAATCTTGGTCACCATCCTGGGAAACCTGCTCATAATTCTAGTTATAAGCTTCGAGTCCCACCTCCATACGCCCATGTACTTCTTCCTCTCTAACTTGTCCTTTAATGACATCTGTTGCAGCACAGTCACAGTCATCAAGATGCTGGTGAACATCCAAGCAAATGATCAGATCATCACCTACACAGCCTGCCTCACACAGCTCTTCTTTGCTCTTGTTTTTACATACTTTGAAAATTTTCTCCTTGCGGCGATGGCCTATGACCGCTATGTAGCTATTTGTCACCCCTTGAGGTATAATATTATTATGAAACCTAACCTATGTGTTCTGCTCTCACTGATTTCTCTGTTCATTAGTGTTATTGGTGCCTTGATGCACACTTTGATGGTGCAGCGGCTGTCCTTCTGCAAGAATCTGGAAATCCCCCACTTCTTCTGTGAACTTGTTCAGATCATCAAGCTGTCCTGTTCTGACACCCTCATTGATCACATCATGCTCTTGGTTGCAATTTGTATATTTGGTGGTGTTCCTCTTTGTGGAATCATTTATTCTTATTATCACATTGTGTCTACAGTCTTGAGAATAGCATCACTGGAGGGAAAGTGCAAAGCCTTTTCTACCTGTGGGACTCACTTGTCAGTGGTTTCCTTATTTTATGGGGCTGGTTCTATGGTATGTATCAGCTCTACAACGAGTGCCTTACCAAGAAAATCTGCAGTGGCTTCAGTGATGTATTCTGTGTTCCCTCAAATGATAAACCCCTTTATCTACAGTTTAAGGAACAAAGACATGAAAGTTGCCATCAGAAATCTTTTAACTTCGATCATTTCACTTGCATAATGTATCCTTTGTTTATGGTTTGCAAATATAGAATTAGTCCAGATGACTATATTTTTTCTAAAGTAAATATCTGAGACTTCTGTTACTATACTTTTCTGAAATCAAACTTCAACAAATTGAACATATGTTTTAATTTGTCTGAATTCTGGATTTTCCTTGTGTCAACAATAATATAAAGTTTTACTTCTTTAATAACATTTTTATTTTTCAGATTTTGCAGAGCATAGTGCAAAGAAAAGAAATTCCAAATCAGCACATTTTATTCTTGTATAATCTCAGAAAATGTAAAAATTTAGAAATATTAATGTAGAAATTGTTTTCAGTTTCCTCACATGCATAGAATAGTATCTGGACCAATAAATAGCTCTCTATGCAAACCCACTTGCCTCCAAGTCTAGGACCTCACTTAAAATCCTGACCACAAGGTAAAAAGAAAGGAACGACTTCTGCAAGATATTCTCTAAGATTCACATACACATTATGATTGTGCATGTACCAAACACATATGTTGCATGCACTCATACATGTACACAAAAATAAATAAAAATATATAATAATTTTTTAGATATTTTGTTGATCTTGGCTGTTCTAAATCATATAAAATGAAATCTCAAAGCATTCTGATTTTTGTTTTCCTGATGACTAAATATGTAAAACATTTTTTAAATTTCTCAGCCATTTCTGTTTCATCTTTTGAGAATTCTCTGCTTAGTTCTCCACTTCATTTTTAAATGGTTTTTTTCTTTCCTTGATGTCCAGGTTTTAGTACTTCTTTTTATGTTTATATACTAAACTATTAGGTGTATAATTTTTAAAGATCAAACCACCATAATCCTTCCCTAGTTTCCTTTTATTTTTTTCATAACATCATATTCTATTTCACCTTCTTAGAAGATTCTCTCCCACCCGCCACCCACTTATTAGGCCCCTAACTTTGTGGTTATTCTGATTGTATCATACCTAATGAAAGCTTAAAATCTAACGTCTACATAAAGAAAAGATGTGACATGTTTGTTTTGGGGGATCAGATTACCTCAGCTGGAGAATTATTTTCTAAATCTATCATTTACCTATAATTTTCATTTTATCATTTTTCTAAACATATAAATGATATTCTGTTGCATATGCATACCATGTTTTTATTATCCGTTCATCAGTCATTGGGCATCTAGATTGTTTCCAATTCCTAGATACTGTGAATAGACCAGCAATGAACATGATGAGCAACTATCTCTGCATTAGGATTTTGAGTCCTTTGGGAATATGCCCAAGAGTGGTATATCTTGATCTCGCTTCCAGAGGAAACTTCACCCTGATTTCCACAATGGCAGCACCAGTTTGCACTCCCACTAGCAATGATTTCGTGTTCCCTATTTCCCTGCATTCTCACCAACATGTTTTATTGATCTTGACTGTTCTGACTAGAGAATGTGAAATCTCAAAGTAGTTTTAACTTCCAATTCCCAGGTGGCTAAGTTAACTAAAGATGTTGGAGATTTTTTTCTGTATATTTCAGTTAAATATTATTCTTCTTCTAAAATCCCTCTGCTCATTTCTGAACCTAACTTTCAACTGGGTTATTTCTTTCCTTGACAATTGGTTTATTTTTATATATTATAGATAATAGCCCTTTATGAGATGTATATGTGCTAAAGATTTTTTCTCAACTGAGAGTCTACTACTTTATTTAAATTATGCTGTGACTTGCTGTACAGAGTTTTTTCAAATTCATGAGGTCACATTGTTTCTTTGCTTTGTGTCCTTTTATCAGTGTCTTGTTCAAAAAGGCCCTTCCCTGTGCCAATGAGGTAAAGACTATTCTGTAATTTCTTTTCCACCAGATAGATTGTATATGGTTTGGATGAAAACTATGGTCCCTATGTATTGAGTTTTGTACAGAGTAACAAATATTAATCTATTTTCATTCATTTATATGCAGTGATCTGGTTCGACGAGCATTCTTTGCTGAAGATGATATTTTTCTCAAATATGTATATTTTACTTCCTTTTCAAAAGTCAGGTGTTTATAGGTGTGTGCAGTTGTCTCAGTGTTCAGTTATAGTCCATTAATCAACTTACCTGGTTTCATGTCAATACCATACTGCTTTTATTACCACATCTCTGTAATATAACTTAAAATTGTGGATAGAGATACATTTATCAGTTCTTTTATTATTTGTGACTGTTTTAACAATTCTGAGATTTGTGTGTGAAGTATTTGAGTGTGGGGGGTGTATGAGCATGTGTGTGTATGTCTCCATATGAAATTAAATTTTCTTAGTTTGTGTAAAGAATTTTTTGGAATTTTAAAGTGGATTCTATTTATCCTTTAGATTGATTTCAGTAGGATGATTATTTCATAATATTAATCTTATGAATCTATGATCATGAAAATTTTTACCACCTTCTGGCAGCTTTTTATTTCTTCAGTGTCTGAAAAGTGTTTATTTTGACAGTCTATCCTTTGCTATGTTAACAGTCATTGCGAGATATTAGAGGGGAATTTTGTGAATGGCCAGAAAGTTTAGGAGAATGGGGAGCTCCCCTTTCCGGGTTGTCAGGCCAGTCGCTGGTCGGGCACTCACTCACCCCTCCGGAAGGACAGAAGGACGGATCTTCTGGTACAGGATCCAGACAACTTGCTGGCCAGGAACCTCACAGACAAAAGGACGCCCTTGCTGGTTGCAGGCTCAGTGGGACAAAGAATGTCCTGCAGCATTTCCCTCACCATTTTAACCCCAGACCCTCAGCCCCGAAGCAGGCTGAGCTGGAGAATCCTATGACCCCGCAGAGGGAGAGGGGTGTTTGGGGGGGAAGCTGGGATGGGATAAGGAGTAATGCAGCAGCCACGGGGAAGCCCCCACTGAATGGCCAGAAACTTTAGGGGAATGGGGGGAGGGGGCGCCTGAGCTCCCCTTTCCTGGTAGTCAGGCTGGCCGCTGGTCGGGCACTCACTCCATTTGAAATTCTTCTGATGACAGTTCTCTGTTTAGTTCAGTACACCACTTTTTCATAGGGTTATTTAGAATTTTAATGTCTAATTTCTTGAGTTCTTTATGTATTTTGGAGATCAGTCCTTTGTCTGATGTGGGATTGGTGAATATTTTTTCTCATTCAGTAGGTTGCCTTTTTGTCTTATTGACTTTGCTTTACAGAAGTTTCTCAGTTTCAGGAGGCTCCATTTGTTTATTGATGTTCTTATTGTCTGTGCTCCTGGGGTTATATTTAGGAAGTGGTCTCCTGTGCCCATGTATTGAAGGTTACTTCCCATTTTCTCCTCTATCAGGTTCAGTGTGGTCAGATTTATATTGAGGTCTTTAATCAATTTGGACTTGAGTTTTGTGCATGGTGATAGATATGGATCTATTTTCATTCTTCTACAGGTTGACATCCAGTTATGCCAGAACCATTTACTGAAGGTGCTCTCATCTTTCCATTGTATCTTTTTTGCTTCTTTGTCAAAAATCACGTGTTCATTGGTGTGTGAATTAATATCCTGGTCTTCAATTCAATTCCATTGGTCAACATCTCTGTTTTTATGTCAATACCAAGCTGTTTTCATTACTGTAGCTCTGTAATAGAGCTTCATTTCAGAGATGGTAATGCCTCTGGCAGTTCCTTTATTGTACAGGATTGTTTTTGCTATCCTGGGTTTCTTGTTTTTCCATATGAAGTTGAGTATCGTTCTTTCAAGGTCTGTGAAGAATTGTGTTTTGATTTTGATGGGGATTGCATCGAATCTATAGATTGTCTTTGGTAAGATTGCCATTCCTATCTAAGTGCATGGGAGATCTGTCCATTTTCTGGTATCGTCTTGAATTTTTTTCTTCAAAGCCATAGAGTTCTTGTCAAATAGGTCATTCATGTCCTTTGTTAGTATTACCCCAAGATATTTTATGTGATTTGTGGCTATTGTGAAAAGTGATGTTTCTCTGATTTTCCTCTCAGCTTTTTATCCTTTGTGTATAGGAGGGCTACTGATATTTTTTTAATTGATCTTGTATCGTGCCACTTCACTGAAGGTATTTATCAGCTGTAGGAGTTCTCTGGTAGAGTTTTGGGGGTCACTTATATACACTATCATATCATCTGCAAATAACAAAAGTTTAACTTCTTCCTTTCCAATTTGAATTCTCTTGATCCCTTTATGTTGTCTTATCGCTATTGCTAAAACTTCAAGAACTATATTGAAGAGGTATGGAGAGAGTGGACAGCCTTGTCGTGTTCCTGATTTTAGTGGAATAGCTTTGAATTTCTCTCCATTTAATGTTATTAGCTGTCATATTGCTTTATATTGCTTTTATTATATTTAGATACAATCCTTGTGTCCCTAATATCTTTAAGACATTTACCATAAAGGGATGTTGAATTTTGTCAAATGCCTTTTCTGCATCCAATGAAATGATCATATGTTTTTTTTTCTTTCAGTTTATTTATATGGTGCAGTACATTGATTGATTTTCATATGTTGAACCAGCCCTGCATCTCTGGGATGAAGCCTACTTGATCATAATGGATAATTTTTTTCATGTGTTCTTGGATTCAGTTTGCCAGAATTTTATTGAGAATTTTTGCATCCATGTTCATGAGTGAGATTGGTCTGTAATTCTCTTTCTTGGTTGAGTCTATGTGCAGTTTTGGTGTCATGGTAACTGTAACTTCATAAAAAGAGTTTGGCAGTGAGCCTTCTGTTTCTATTATGTGGAACACTTTGAGGAGTATAGGTGTTAGCTCTTCTTGAAAGTTCTGGTAGATTTCAGCACTAAAACCATCCAGCCGTAGGCTTTTTTTTGGGGGGGGGTATGATAGCAGCTTCTATCTCCTCACAGCTTATAGGTCTATTTAAATTGCTCATCTGGTCTTGATTTAATTTTGGTAGATGGTATCTATCTTTTTTTTTTTTTGGTTTTTCGAGACAGGGTTTCTCTGTGGTTTTGGAGCCTGTCCTGGAACTAGCTCTGTAGTCTATCTTTAAAATTGTCCATTTCCTTTACATTTTCCAGTTTTGTGGAGTACACATTTTTGTAGTAGGACCTAATGATTCTCTGAATTTATTCAGTGTCCATTGTTATGTCCCCTTTTTCATTTCTGATCTTGTTAATTTGGATGTTTTCTCTCTGCCTTTTGATTAGTTTGGATAAGGGTTTTTCAATCTTGTTGATTTTCCCAAAGAACCAGCTCTTTGCTTCATTGATTCTTTGGATTGTTTTCTGTGTTTCTATTTTGTTGATTTCAGCCCTCAACTTGATTATGTCCTGTCTTCTTCTCCTTCTGGGTGAGTTAGCTTCTTTTTTATCTAGAGCTTTCAGGCGTGTTGTTAGGTCATTGATGTGAGCTTTCTCCATTTTTCTTATGTGCTTATGAACTTTCCTCTTAGCACTGCTTTCATAGTGTCCCATAGGACACTATGATATGTTGTGCCTTCATTTTCATTGAATTCAAGGAAGGTTTTAATTTCTTTCTTTATTTCTTCCTTGACCCAGGGGTGGTTCAGTAGTTGACTGTTCAGCTTTCTGAAAGTAGTATTGTTGTTGAATTCTAACTTTACTCCATGGTGATCTGATAATACACAGTGGATTACTTCAAATTTTTGTATCTTTGGGTGCTTGCTTTGTTACCAAGAGTATGATCAATTTTAGGAAAGGTTCCATGAGGTGCTGAGAAGGAGGTTTATTCTTTTGTGTTTGGGGGGAATGTTCTATAGATGTTTGCTAAGTCCATTTGAATCATTACATCTGTTAGTTTTCTTATTTCTCTGTTAAGTTTCTGTCTGTTTGACCTACCCATTGTTGAGAGAGGAGTGTTGAAATCTGCTATTATTAGTGTGTTGGGTTTGAGTGCAGTTCAAGTTTCAGTAATGTTTCTTTTACATATGTGGATGCTCTTGAATTAGAGGCATAGATATTCAGGATTAAGACTTCATCTTGATAAATTGTTCCGGTTATGAGTATAAAATGTTTTTCTCCATCTCTTCTGATTGACTTTAGTTTGAAATCAATTTTGTTAGATATCAGAATAGCCACACCTGCTTGTTTTTTTAGGTCCATTTGATTGCTAAACCTTTTCCCAACCCTTTACTCTGAGGTAGTGTCTGTCTTTGAGGTTGAGGTGTGTTTCTTGTAAACAGCAGAAGGCAGGATCCTGTTTATGTATCCATTCTTTTAGCCTGTGTCTTTTTATAAGTGAGCTGAGTCCATTGATATTAAGCAATATTAACGACCAGTGGTTATTAGCTCCAGTTATCTTTTGGTAGTAGTGTTTGTGTGTTTCCCTTCTTTGCATTATTCTGTGTTACTGTGGGTGTAGTTAGCTTTCTTGGATCGTAGCTTTCCTTCAAGTACTTTCTGTAAGGCTGGGTTTGTTTATATGTATTGCTTAAATCTATTTTTGTCATTGAATATCTTGTTTTCTCCATCAATGGTGAATGAAAGGTTTGCTGGGTACAGTAGTCTGGGCTTGCATCCATGGTCTCTTAGTGTCTGCAGCACATCTATCCAGGACCTTCTGGCTTTCATGGTTTCCATTGAGAAGTCAGGTGTAATTCTGATAGGTTGTCCATTATATGTTATTTGACTTTTTTCTTTTGCAGCTCTTAGTAGTTTTTCTTTGTTCTGTATGCTTTGTGTTTTGATTACTATATGTTGAAGGGATGGGGGGTTTTTTTGATCCAGTTTATTTAACATTCTGTAAGCTTCTTGTACCTTCATAGGCATATCCTTCTTTAGGTTGGGAAAGTTTTCTTTTGTTGAATCTGGGCCTTTGAGCTGTAATTCTTCTTTTTCTTCTACCCCTATTATTCTCAGGTTTGGTCTCTTCGTGGTGTCTCAGATTTCCTGAATGTTTTGTGTTAAGAATTTGTTGGATTTAGTGTTTTCTTTGACCATTGAGTTTATTTCCTCAATAGACTTGTCAGCCCCTGAGATTCTTTCTTCTATCTCTTGTATTCTGTTGGTTATACTTGTCTCTGTAGTTCCTGTTCGTTTACCCAGATTTTCCATTTCCAGAGTTCCCTCGGTTTGTGTTTTCTTTATTACCTCTATTTCAATCTTCAGATCTTGAACTGTTTTCTTCATCTGTTTGATTGCTTTTTCTTGGTTTTCTTCAGTTTCTTTGAGGGATTTATTAATTTCTTCCAGCTTTTTGTTTGTCTTCTCCTCTGTTTCTTTAAGAAAGTTTTTCACTTCCTCTTTAAGGGTCTCCATCATTTTCATTAAGTAACGTTTAAAGTCGTTTTCTTCTATATTATCTGGGTTAGAATGATCAAGTCTTCCTGTTGTGTGTCGGCTGGGTTCTGGTGGTACCATGTTGCTTTTTAGGATGTTGGAGGAGTTCTTGCATTGGCGCCTTCCTATCTCTTCCTTCAACTCTTATGTCTCTTATGTCCACCAAGAACTGGTCTCCACAGAGCTTGCAGGGATCCATGCATAGATGGTTGTCTAGCAGACCAACTCAAGGCTGGTGCTCCTATGTCCCCCAAATATTGGTTTCCACAGAACTCACAGAGAAAGACGCATTGGGATCGGGAAGATGGCTGTTTAGCAGAACAGCTCCCTGCTGGTGCTAGGAATGCCAAAGGCACCTGGGGGAGGGGCCCTGGCCTTTCTCCCATGTGGAGGTCTTAGGAAGTAGGAGTCCGGGGTCTCAGGGCCACTGTTGTTTCATCTCCTATGTCCACCAAGTATTGGTTTCCATGGAGCTCACCAACAGTATTATTTCTAATAGCCAGAACCTGGAAAAAATCTAGATGAACCTCAACTGAAGAATGGGTAAGTAAAATGTGCTACATTTACACAAGGGAATACTACTCACTGGTAAAAAAAAAAAAAATACATCTTGAAATTTGCATGCAAATGAAAAAAATCATTCTGATAGAGGTAACACAGACAAACACATTATGTAATCACTCATAAGTGAATATTAGATGTAAAGCAAAGGATAACCAGCCTATAGTTCATGACCCAGAGAAGCTGTGGAACAAGGAGTACCCTAAGAGACACATTCATGGATTCCCTGGGAAAGGGGAAATAGACAAGATCTTCTGGGAAGATTAGGAACATAGTAGGGGAAAAGGGAAGGGCAGAAAGGGAGTGGGAAGACAGTAGGGGAAGATGGAGGAGAACATGAGGAAACAGGATGTTTGAGTTGGGGAAAGCACAGAGAAAGAGAGCAAGGAAAGAGATATCTTGATTGTGTGAGACAGTATGGGGTTAACATGAAATCTAACCTAGTACCAGGAAAATTTTCAGTAATCCATAAGGATGACCCCAGCTAAGACCCTAAGCATAGTTGAGGAGGTGCCTGAACTGGCCTTCCCCAGTAATTAGATTGATGACTACCTTAATTGTCACCATAGAACTTTTGTCCACCAATTGATGGATCAGATAGAGAGATCCACAGATAAGCACTGTGTTGAGCTTCCAGACCATTACAAGAGAAGAAGGAACAATAATATGAGCAAAGGGCTCAAGAACAAAATACGGATACCCATAGAAACAGCTGGCCTGAGCTAGTGGGAGCTCACTGACTCTGGATTGACAGTGGGGGAACCTGCATAGGACCAAACTAGGCCCTCTGAATGTGGGTGACAGATGTGTGGTTGGGGCAGTCTTTGCGGCCACTGGCAGTAGGATCAGGATTTATCCCTTGTGCTTGAACTGACTTTCTGGAGCCCATTTTTGAAGAGTTATCTTCTCTGCCATAATATAGAGGGAAGGGCCTCAGTCCTGCCTCAAAACGATGTGTCAGATTTTGTTTTACTACCCATGGGAAGTCTTACCTTCTCTGAGGAGTAGACAGTGGAAGGTGGGAGAAGCAGGAGTAGTGAAGGAATTGGGACTGGGTTAAATATGTAAAATGAGAAAAGATAATTTAAAAATAATTTCATAAAAAAACCAGCTATGTACTTAAAAATGGCATCTTGATACCAACTAGAGACAACTGGAAAGGGGGAACCTCAATTCTGTAATCACCCCTATCAGACTGGTCTGTGGGAATCTGGGGGAACATATTCTTGATTGTAATTGATGTAGGAATGAATATAGGAACATCACTGTACGTGGTGTTACCCCTAAGCTGGTGGTGTTATGCGTTATAAAAATGGCAATTAAACATGAATCCAGAAGCAAGTCTGTAATAGTGTTCTGTTGTCTCTACTGCAGTTTCTGCCTTGAGTTCCTGCCTTGGATTCTCTTTATTTTGTACTATAATTGGTGGACTAAATAACCCAACTTTTGTTGTTGGGTTTTTGTTTGTTTGTTTTGTTTTTTATATCACAGCAATAGAACTCAAACTCAGGGCAGACATTGGTATCAAGATTAGGGTTTTAATCTGACATATTGCTTTTGTTGAGAAAATTGCAGAAGAAAGGGACATTGAATCCTTAAAGTTTAATGATTTATTATGAGGTTTTAAATGATATGAATGTTAATAGTTGTAAGATCATGGAAGCGTGAAAACCAAAGAGTCTTTCAAGGTAGGTTATGTTACATTTTGGAATAAGAATCCTTGGAAGTCAAACTTGGTTTTGCTGGAATAGTCAACTGTGCTTACCTGTGGTTCTAGAGTCAGGTGTGACTAATAAGAGACCAGAATCATTGAGATAAACTCTACAAAGTATTTCCTCAGGGTAAGAACCCAGAAGTTGAGATCTAGGGGGTCAAGGCTGCATCTCCAGATGGCAGTCAAACTTGATGATATGCAAGGTTTTCCTGTACGGTACAGGGTTTATGGAAAACAGCTTAGTCTTGTCATATGGCGGGTTCAAAGTTCTCTGTAACAGCTGTCATGAGTGGACCATGGTGAATGAGTTGCAGTAGAAAATTCAGGATAGAAGGGTCATGGAGAAAAAGAGAAGGCTGTTACCCTGAGGCAAGGTTGGAGTTCCTGAAGAGAGGCTAGGAAGCCACTCACAAAGGTGCAGCCTCATTTAAGTAGAGAGCCTAGGAATTGGAGATGGCAGGTCTATGGGATGGCCATTGAGCATAGTAGCAGGTGTGAAGTGAAGCAAGCCTGAGTCAAGCAGAAAATCTGCATGTGCTGCAGGTGGGAAAGCCAGAGTTGGGGCTACCCAGATCGCTTTCAGTTCAGAAAATTATGGGTGGCTTCTAGATGTCAGACACTGAAAAATTTACACTGATGGTGGTTTTATTGATTTTTTATTGAGGTCTACATTATTCTTTCCTGCCTCTCCCCTCCTCTTCAACCCTCCCCCAAGGTACCCATGCTCCCAATTTACTCAGGTTTTTTTTATTTGTTTGTTTTGTTCTGTGTGTTTGATTGCAATTATGTCCTGGTTTCTCTCCTGGTATAAAAAAATCTATGGCATTTGTTTTGAAATTTGCAAAAATTCACAATGAAAAGATTTCAAGTTATCTTTAAAATACATTGAATTTTTTGGTGCTGGAATTTTAAGAATTATGGCACTTTTTACAATTTTTTCTTATTTTTCTTTTATCAGAAAAGTTTATTTTTCATAAAACATATTCTGAATTCCCCTTTCCCAACTCCTCCCAGATCTTCCCTGCCTCCCCTTCCATCCAAATTAATACACTTTTATTCTCCTGTTAGAAACAGTCAGTTATCTAAAGATTAATAATAAAGATAAAACAAAAACAAATAAACCAGAATAGGACAAGGCAAACCACCAGAAGGAAAAAAAAGCCAAGGAAAAAACACAAGAAACACATATAGACATAGAAACAAACATGTTTGCTTATATAGAAATCCCATAAAAATACAAAACCAGAGAACATAATATATAAACAAAGACCTATAAGAAAAAAAAACTGTCCTGAAAAAGCATTTTGAGACAAAGACCTCCAAAATTACTATTGAGTTTGTTTAGTGTTGCACATCCGCTGATAGGCATGAGACCTGCCTGCCCTTAAGAGGGGTTTGAATCGTCAGTGAGAATTATTTTTTAAAAGTTAAGCTCCATTGGGTTCTCCTTATGTTCTGTTGGGAACTCACCAAGGCCAGCTGGCCTGGGTCTGAAAAAGCCTGGGATAAAACTGGACTCGCTGAACATAGAGGACAATGAGGACTACTGAGAGCTCAAGAACAACGGCAATGGGTTTCTGATCCTACTGCACGTACTGACTTTGTGGGAGCCTAGGCAGTTTGGATGCTCAACTTACTGGACCTAGATGGAGGTGGGGGTTCCTTGGACTTCCCACAGGGCAGGGAACCCTGATTGCTCTTCGGGCTGAGGGGGGGGGGGACTTTATTGGGGGAGAGGAGGGAAATGGGAGGCGGTGGCAGGGAAGAGACAGAAATCTTTAATAAATAAATAAATTAAAAAAAAGAAATCATTTTTTCCTTGGTGTCCTTCATCCACTCTGCATTCTAAATTCTAGTCCTCTTCCACGGTGTTCCTGAGCCCTGAAGGGAAAGATTTGGTATAGTATTATCAGTTAGAACTGAGTGTTCTATGGTCTCTAACCTTATTCTCATTGTTGTCTGTGCTTCTCTGTATTTGTTCCCATATACTGTAGGAAGAAGTTTCTCTGGTGATGGTTGAGCAAGGCACTGACTTATGAATATACCAGAATGTCATTAGGAGTCATTTTATACTATTTTCCTTCAACAGAAAACTAGTTATCAGGTTTTCCCCAGGCCAGAGGCCTATCTTGTTCCTCAAGTTCTTGGCCACCTAAGCAATGTCAAGATGGATTTCCTTATGTAGTGGGCATTCAGTGCCGTCTTATATTGTGTGGTTACTCTCACAAATTCTGTGCCACTACTGCACCAGCACATCTTTCAGGCCAGACTTTGCTGTACATCAAAGGATTTAGAGTTGGGTTGGTGTTTATCTTCTTCCTTTGATAGTGTGCAGACTACCTTCCGGTACCAAGAGCACTAGTCAGTAAGGGTGTAGCCTCTGGGTAGATAGCTGCTTGCCTTTCCCATGTTCAATGACTTGTGTAGGTGTTGTCTTAAAGAATAGAACTTTACAATTAGTTCATAGATACCAACAAATAACTTTGATTTTTTAAAGATTCTCATAGACCCCTAGGGCAAACAGTTATGTTAAATATAATCTATAGCCAGAACTGAAGACTTTGTTTGGTAATGAGAGATGTCCAGTATATTAATTTTTATTAGGAAGCCTCTACTGTGTTAAGTTTCCATATGACACCTCAAATGGTCCTCGGTTTTAGCTGTTCATCTTTTGTTTTTCCAAACTCACGCTTCTCCCTTCCCTCCCAGTTTGAATCTACTGGTCAAAGTCCCCCTCCTTGCCCACTTAGAACATTGTATTCCATTTCTCCTTCTTTTGTGACACTCTCAGTTGTTTCTAGGTCACGGTCACTGGTATTTGATACATAATTTACGTGGACAAATGTGTCTAAGGCACGAGATGTTTTGTATGAACACTGTTTTTGAAATGGACATGTGATAGAATTGCTATTATTTGAAGTTGGGTTTCTATTTCAGCATTTTAGCATGTTTATAAAATATCTTCTAAATAAGGTAGTCTGCCTTTGTGGGTAGAGGTACGGATTATGAGTGAAAATTTGAGTTTGGTGATTGTATACACAATATTCAAAGTTGGAAAAATTACTGCTAACAGGTTGATGATTATAGAAAAAAGAAGCTGAGGACAGACGCATATAGCTCTGGGGCAATTAGAACTTGGTAAAATAGGTCCGATACACACACTCGGCTTGAGCATCCTTTCCATGGCTGTCAAATTTAAGAACTACATTTCCCATAAACCAATTCGATTGCAAGTTTCTTCAATCAATTGGTTTCAAGTGGAGATTTCCCAGTTCCTCTAGACGGCAGGACGCATCAAAGTTGTCGAACTTCATTTCCCAAAATGCATACCGTGAGCTTTTCACGTAATAAAGGACTAATGAAGTTCCGCGAGATTTCGGAGGCGGAACTGAAGTCGGAGCCAGTAACCCAAGGAAGCGATTGACGTAAGACACGTGTGAGAAAGAATGTTTAGGGTTTTCTCCCATGTATATCTCTCGGAACCCTTATGTTCCTCGAAGCGTTAGGGATCTTTTCTGTGAATTTCTAGCTTTTCCTGCCTTAGCTGAGGATACTTCCGCTTCCTGGATTCCACTCAGTCCGGTAAGCACGGGTTTCCATCACTTAACCCTTTAGCTCCCGGAAGCAGAGGTCAGTAGGTATCTGGAATGAGGACACCAGAAACCTTAGGAGGCGCATCCTTTGGTCCCTGTAGCTGGCGACCCAGGAGAATTGGGATTAGAACACTTCCTAGGTGACAAAGGAAGGTTCTGCCGCCCTGGTTTTAAAGCTCTGTAGAGCATGACCCGGCAGTGGTGGTGCATGCCTTTGATCACCACACTCAAGAGGCAGAGGCAGGCGGAGTCTCTGTGAGTTCAAAGCCAACCTGGTCTACAAGAGCGAGTTCCAGGGCAGGCTCCAAAGCTACAGAGAAACCCTGTTTCGATAAAACCAAAGCCAAAACAAACCAACAAAAATTCGTAGAGCAAGGTGTTCAAGAGAGACAGAATGGCAGGAGTTGCTCTTAGCATGGGTTTTCTTTCTAAAACTCGTTAGGATGAGAGCACGCTGTTTTTGTTACTGTTAAACTTGGAGACTGCTTTTTCTATCTTAAATCTTCAATGCGTTTGTTGGGTGACAATCATGCGAATACAGTTACTTGTCATTCGGTTTGATACACTGCCAATTTAACTCAAAAGTTCATTTAATACTGTAGTCACTTATGTTCTCCCTTCAGTTTTCCCCATGTTAGATCCACCCTTTATCCTTTTACAATAGACATGCAAAAAGGTCAACTTTCATACTCAAATTTACACTTAAAATGACAGCAACAAGTATATTCTCTGCAGAGGCCATCTAGCAGGTGACAACAGTATCCATCAACAATAAGCGTGATTGGAGAGGTCAGTGATAGTGGTTGCACAACGATGAATGTATTAGGTGCCAGCTAATTGTACACCTAAATTAAAATAAAATGTTTATTTTATATTATGAAAAATGTGAAAAGGTAACCATTGAGTGACTTTACAAGCTGGACTATGATGGAGGTCATTAAACCTTAAAAGCTCATATGCTCTTGTTATAGTGCATGTCACTCTCCCCTGTAATTAACCATGCTGATTTTACTCTTCTCCAAATACATATTGCACTGTTATGTACTTTCATAAAAATCATGTTGTTCATGCTGATGCAGGTATGCCATTCTTGTAAGTTAGAGATTTCTTAGTATCTTGTCCTCAGCAGGTTGTCTTCATTTTTCAGCAGTGTTGTATCTTATATTTTAAAATGAGATTATAAAATCCAAATACTGGATTTCTATTTCTGAAGTTTGTTGAATCTGTATATAAATCTTCAGAATACTGGCATTTTTATGCAACCTGACTATTAATAACTGAAAACTTTGACCTTGGGAGTCCAATTATATTTTCTTCAAACTGTTGTACTTACTGAATTTAGCATCAACATTGTAGATAAAAGATATTTCTACTACTTTAGTATACTATTTTGGGTGTTATTCATAGATAGTTGTATCATCTGAATAAAATAAGTAGATATGTATGCTTCCTTTGAGTTATGTAGTAATAGGAGCGGCAGGGCTGCGTTCCCAGCACCCCAGCCTCCTGCTCGGCTAGCTTATGCCCGAAATAACAACACACAAACTGTATTCATTTAATTACTGCTTGGCCCATTTCTATCTAGCCTCTTCTAGGCTAATTCTCACATATTAATTTAGCCCATTTCTAATCATCTGTGTTGTGCCTCTAGGTGCGCTTACCGGGAAGATTCTAGCCTATGTCCATCCTGGGTCGGAGCTTCATAGCGTGCGTCTGCCCAGGAGCCAGGAGCATGGCGTCTCTCTCTCTGAGGCGTCTGCTCCCAAGAGGAGAGCTGTGGAGAGATCTGCCTGTCTCTGCCTCCAAATGCTGGAATTAAAGGCGTGTACCACCACAGCCTGGCAGGCCTCAAACTCACAGAGATCCGCCTGCCTCTGCTTCCCAAGTGCTGGGATTAAAGGCGTGCGCTACCACTGCCTGGCCGGCCTCAAACTCACAGAGATCCGCCTGCTCTTGCCTCCCAAGTGCTGGTATCAAAAGCGTGCGCCACCACTGCCCGGCCAAGTCACTTTGTATCAGACCAAATCTGCCACTGTGGCAGCTTTTGTTGCAAAACCGCAGGTACTTGAGCTTCTGCTAATTCAGGCAGTGGGGTTCCACTGCAAAACTTAGCCAAGGCAGGCAGAATGGGCCTGTGTGGCCGAGTATGTCTCGGGCTCGGCACTGGGGCCGGAGTCACGAACTGAAAAACAGCACCCGGGAGGGTGCTGTGTTAGCTAGCGGGCTACCCGCTTGAGTCGGGGGCAAAATAGCCCCACGTTGGGCGCCAAAATGTAACGGCGTAAACGAATGCAGACAGATTGTAACAATATATATATAGTTTAATGTCGAAATAGACTTACAGAACCACCGTTCCAGCAGAGACCAGGAAAGTATAGGCAGACATTAGCCCGAGGCGAACACGCCCCTTAAGGGGTGGGACTTATCCCTACAGAGTTATACATACTTGCTATATTCTGATTTGTCTGGAGATTGGAAATGTCGTTGATGGATTTGTATAGAAAAATCATAGGTGGTCCTGTTTCACTTCTGACTATAAATGAAATGAACTTCTTTGTGCTGGAATTTTTTTACTTCTATGTTTATTTAGGTCAAGGAACTTGTCTTTCTATAGGGGTTTTTCTATATTTTTTTCTGTTCTTTTTTTCACACTGTCTTTCAGGTGTTGATAAATTTAAGTACCTTGACTTAGCTAGTAAAATGATGGTAAGCTGAATGAATGAACAAATAACTGAGTTTTTGTTTGGTTATGTTGTTGTTTTGTTGTTGTTGTTGAAAGAATAGTGAAATTAAGACAAATGACTTTCCAGTGGTACATTGAATTTGTTTAGGTAACTAACTTATTTAGAAAGGACACATTGTCTTGATCTTTGAACTTCAGTGTTTTGTGTATATGTTTTATGGTAACTTTTCCTTTTCTGTTTCAGGCTTATGCCAGTCATTCTCCTAAAATGAGGCAGAGGTTTTTCCTCCTCTAAATCTGGAGTATTTTAAGTAAGAATATCACCATTTATTGTGCATATTGATGCACCTTTATGATTTCAACACGGAGGAGGAAGAAGCAGGAGAATCAGCAGTTCAGGCCCAGTGTAGACTGCATGCATACCTGTAGGCCACCCTGGGCTTCATGAGACCCTGTCTGATAAGAACTGCAAATGGGTCTGGTGAGATGGCTCAGTGGGTCACATCACTTGCAGAGCAGGTCTGCCTGACAACCTGAGTACACACGGCAAATCCCATCACTCCTTAGAGGAAAATGGAAGGCTAAGACAGTAAAATGGGCTAGAAGCACACACACTTGTGTGTGTGTGTCTGTCTGTGTGTGTAGGGGAAGGGTTACAACTGTTCTAGAAAACAGAGCACTGCAGAAATAACAGACAGACCCTTACTTAACAAGGTGAAAGGAGACGACTAACTCCTTTGCTTGTCCTGTGACCTTCATGTGTGTGCCCAGACACACATACACACACTTTTTTGTCTTAAAGTTATAATCTTATTTTGTAGCCTCCCAATCTTCTGCTCCAGTGGCTTGAGTGCTGTGCTGGAGTTAATAGACTTTGCTATCATGCCCAGCTTGGGAAAACTTCATTTTATTAAAGCTGTACTTGAGTTCTGGAGGACTATGTTGCATTCTTGTTTTATATTTTATTATAATAAAAATTTCTTAAGGAAGTTATTATTTCCATAAAATGTTTAAGCTGTGTAATCAAACTTTGTTCACAATCACTTATGTTTTAATGTGTTCTACATATTCCTAATATTAATATACTTAATATTTTATTTTTATTATTATTATTTAAACAGGATCTCACAAATTTATAATCTTCATGGTTCAACTTCTCTCTGTGCTGACATTATAGAGGTGTGTGTACCACTCCTGGTTTAGATACTGTTTTTTTTTTAATTTTTTAAACAAACATTAGAACTTTACTTAGACAATTCATTTTATAGTATGTATTTTCTGTTTTGTAGGTTTCTGAATTTTTGTCTCTTTTTTAATGGGAGGGACAGGGTCTTCGAAGCCCAAGCTTGCCTTGACCTTTTCAGCTAGCTGAGAATGGCTTTGAACTCTCCTGATCCTTCTACCTCAACCTCTCAGTTGCTTCGATTCCACACCTGCTTTGGCTTCATTATTACTTTCTTCCTTTAATGCTTTCATTTTATTTCATTTCCCCTGACTTAACCTAGACAACTGTTACATCCCTCAAAATGGAAATGCTGTTTTGGGGTTTTGTACATTTTGTTTTGTTTTGAGACAGTGTCTTATTTTGAAACTCTGGATGACATAGAACTCACTGTATAGATCAGGTAGGTCTCAAACTCAAAGATGCCTACCAGTCTTTCCCTCCCTGGTGCTACAATTAAAGTTGTGCATGCATCATCACGCTCTGTAAAGTATAGTCTCTTTCATATGTGTGTGTGTACATATATATTTATATTTTATTTCTAAATACGATTATCATATATTATGACTCCTTTGATATGTGGATTAATGTAGTAGCTTCTTCTGAATTTTATTCCTCAACATTTTGATGGAACTATATCTCACTCTTCCCCTTTAGCTCCTGGAACATGGCCTAGATGGCAGCCAGGTATATTGATTTACTGAGAATGCAACTCATATTGTTTTCCCCTAGTCCAGGTCATAACAGAGAGAAAAATGGATTTGAATCATAGTAGAATTGAAGAAATGATAGCATATGGTCTTCTTCATCTTTGTGTATGTTTGCATGCATGAATAGCACTGATTGAAATATGCCCAACAAGGGCAAACTTTAGTAAAAGTGCTGTTCTGTATTTAGTAGTTGCAATTATGTGAATGCCCTGACACTGTTTTGTGCTTGCTTGGTAAACATTATGCCACTAAACTATATCCCCAGATCTAAATTCTACTTTATTGGTTATTTGGGTAAATAAAATATACATGAATATTTTATATATAGAATATGTATCATGTGTTTGTCTTAGGTTTTTCATTGCTGTGAAGAGACACTATGGCCATGGCAATTCTTATAAAGGAAACATTTAATTGCGTTGGCTTGCTTACAGTTTTGGAAATTCAGTCCATTTTCTTCATGGTGGGGAGCATGGTGGTATGCATGCAGATGTAGTACTAGAGGAATAGCTGAGATTCCTACATCTTGCCAGCAACAGGAAGTTGGCTCACAGACTGGGTGGTATCCTGAGTATAGGAAACATCCAAGCCTGCCCCCACAGTGACACACTTCCTTTAACAAGGCCGTACTCACTCCAACAAAGCCACACCTCCTAATATTGCCACTCTCTATTATGGAGGCAAATTATATTGAACCGCCAAAGAATTTATGTAATTTTTTTTCATGTTTTATTCTCATTGTATTGGGCTAAGAAGGGATGTTTGAGTCGTAGTTATAGATTTGTCTAATCTTTCAGACCAGATTAGGATCCAGTCTGAGATCACGGTTCTGCAAGCTTGACAGTAGCTGCAGGAGGCAGGGCTCCTGGGAGAAGGAAGGGAAGCAGGTGTACAGTTGACCATGGAGGGATACTGGAAAATCCTCCACAAAGGCTGCAGGTGGTAAGGCCCACAGTAGGATCTGATAATGAAGGGATGCTGCAGCCTTAGTGGGACTGCTTTCCTCAACTGCCTGTGCATAGGTGTCATTCTTCAGCTCACATCTGAGCAGTCGTGATTGTGAGACTTTATGTGTGTAGATTTTTATATGCATAGGAAACATAATCTCCTAGCAAGCTCCCTTATCTTCTGGCCATTACAATTTTTCTGCCCAATCTTCCTAAATGTTCTCTGAGCCTTAGGTGCAAGAGTCTTTTGTAGATGTATCTATTGGGTCTGGCCTCCGTAAGTTTGTGTCTTATTGGTTGTGGTTTTCTATGGTAGTCTCTGGTTGCAAAGAGAAGTTCTCTTAATGACAGGGAGGACTAGACTTACCTGTAAGTATAAGAATAAATGTTTAGAAGCCAATTAGGGATTATGCTTTTTTTTTCTTTTTAGTGAGGTGGTAGTTACAGGTTCTCCTCCAACATCCATGACTTCACTAGCACTGAGAAGCTAGTTAGGTTTCCAGTACCAGTAACGGTTTCCCTCTAGTGGAGCGAGTCTTACGTTCATTTAGAATGCTATTGGTTACTGTCAGAGTATGCAGCTATTGTACTGTTGCGGCTGCCTTGACCAGCAAGGATGACGCAACACCGGAGCTCTTCTTGCAAGCAGTTTTATTCAGGATCTTTTTTACAATTGTATCTCTCTCTCTTCTCTCCCCGGGCAAGCCTCTCCCAGCCCTTAAGTAGGCCTGGGCTACCAACCCTGGATAGCCACGTGGGCACCGTCCATTGGTCCACGCATACAGGTGATGATCGCAAGAGTCTGGCCTTAGCCAAATAAGGAGTTGTTTGTCAGAGAGCGCTCACTTTCGGGATCCTGGAGGGCCGAAGCCAGCGCCATCTTTAAGGTGCGGCTCCACGCAGCTCTCTACATTGTACCGTTCTGGTCTTGTGGAATATGCGTCATAGCTGAGCAGGACTGTAGGTTGCTTCTCTCCTACCACAATTCTGTACAGTGCAAGCTATCCTGAGGAAAGCACTCAGGTCAGGTCCAATTTAAGGGCCCCTGAACCCTTTGTCTCAAGTGTTTGGGACCTTCAGCAATGGGCTCTTATATTTGGGGAATGTCTTCAACAGCCCTGGTCAACAACCCAAAAGAGGATTTCCCCTTGTCTGGTATTAGGGTTTTGGTTAGTGTAAGTAGGTGCAACATGAAACTGTTTATCAAAATACAAAACAAAACTTGCTGGACTCCCCCAGACAGTGGAGGACAGCACCCAGCTGCCAAAGCTTGTTAGGTTTTATAAGGGTAGATGGCAATGACAAGGGAGAGGTGTTCTTGAAACCTGGCACTGCCAGACAGACAGTACTCTGTCAGACAGTGGTTGTACTGAGAGTTGTAGTCAGGAGCATTCAGCCAACCTTTAAGGGCCTCTGAGAAATACTTTAGGTTTCTGTTTCCTGGCAAAACCAGCTCAGGTTGTAACTGAATCATGGTTATTAACACTACCATTGGGGGACCTGTGACCTTAGGTGGTTTTTGGCTCTTGGAAGGAGCACATTCAGACCAGATGAGAAAAGTGCATTAAAAATGGCTACATTTATTTATACACAGATTATGTTATGTGGACTATTGTTTTTTAAGGTAAACAGTTAATAGTATGATTTCTTGTGGCATTTTCAAACATCATTATTGTTATTTTACCCCGCTTTCTTCATCTTCTGTATTTACCTCCCTCCCTGCTCCCTAACAGCCCCCCTTTCTCATTCTGCCTGTCAAATAGATTGCTTGCATTCTGCTATTCCCTTTTGCCCTCTGCCTACCTTCTTCTGTATTTACCCTTTGCTCTTTCCCTAATTAGATCATTTGTACACTGCTATTTACCTCTCCAATGCTCCCCAACCTCCCTTTCGTGGCAATAGCTTGGTTTTACTTTCCAGGTTCCTTTAGTTACTAGAGGGTATACACTCACATTTGAAGATTTGGAGCTAGGAATGTCCAATGAGAAAGAACATGCGGTTTGTCTTTCTGGGTTTGGGTTTCCTTAATTCAATATAATATTTTCTAGTTCCATCTATTTACTTGTTCATGATTTCATTTTTTTTTTGCTAAATAGTGTTCTGTAGTAGATATGTATGTACCAGTTATATACTCATCAGTTGTGGGACATCTAGGTTGTTTCCATATCCAAGCTATTGTGAATAAAGCAACATTGAACATGACTAAACAGGTATCTGTGGAGTTGGATGTCCACATTTCGGCATATGTCAAGGAGTAGAAAGACTGATCATATGATGAATTCATTTTTAGCTTTTTGAGACTTCTCATTAATTTTCATAGTGACTACACCAGTTTGCAGTCCCACCAACGATGGATGATGGCCCTTTTTTCCTCACACTCCAACAAGAGGCATTTGCATATGAACATCCAGTTTTATAGCACCATTGTTTGAAGACACTTTCTTCAACATACGCTTTTGGAGTGCTTGTCAGATATTAGTGGCTGAAGCTATGTGTGCACATGTTTGTGTCTTTGGTATTGTTCCATTCGTTTACACACCTGATTCGGTGCTATTACTATGACTGTTAGACATAAGATTTGAAATTGCAATCCTAACATTGTTCCTTTTAGTCATCATTGTTTTGGCCATCCTTTCGTGGTTCCATATGAATTTTACAATATTTTTAATTCTTTGAAGAATATTGGAAGGCTTTTGATTGGTATTATATTAATAGCTTTTGATATAATGACCAGTTTCATAATGTTAACTCTACTAATCTATAAGCATAGGGTGTCTTTCCATTTTCTAGTGTCTTTCTATCTCTTTCTTTAGAGGTGTAAAGGCTAGGTTTTTTTCTTAGATTCTTTATTTTCTTTGAGGCTACTGTAAATGGGAGTGTATCCACTGTATCCTCCTCTGTATGTTTTCTGTTCGTGTACAGAAATATATTAATTTGTTCCAATTGATTCTTTATCCTGCCACATTGCTGAATTTGTTTATCTTTTCTAGGAGTTTTCTGGTATAATTTTGGGAATCTCTAATCTATAGTATCATCCTCCACAAATAAGGATAGTGTGACTTCTCCTTCACTATTTATATCACTTATATTTTTTTTCTTGCCTACTCCTCGAGTATTTTGAATACATTATTGAAAAAGAGTGTGGGTAGTGGATATCCCTATCTTGTTCCTGACTTCACTAGAATTGCTTCTAGCTTTTCTCCACTTAAGATGATGTCGCACACTTAAGATGATGGTTGTCATAAATAATTTTTGTTGTTTGTGGTAATTCCTGGGGACTACATTCTCTGGGACTTTTATCATGGAATTTTTTTTTAACATGCCTGTTCTCTATTTGCTCAGATGATCGTGTGATTTTTGTCTTTAAGTCCTTTTTTGTGGCTTATTACATTTCTTTGCTTATAAGCCATCACATAAATTTGAAAGAAGAATGCAGGTTTACATAGGAGAGATTGATTGGAGGGAGAGGAGAAATAATGTAATAACTTCAAAAACCTAATTTTAAATTCTAATATTCAATTACAATTATGCATATCATCAGGGTAACATGATATATAAATATATATGGAATTAATGCTTAAGTTGAACTAAATATTTTTTTCAAACATTTGTAGTCATTGTAAAAATGTCAAAACACTTTCTTCTAGGTTTTGAAATGTGTAATTTTTTATTGCTATCTGTAGTTATTTCTCTGTGCAATAACTTTTAATACTTTAAGTGTTGAGATAAAATAAGTGACTAGAAGTCTAACTCAGTAGGTAAGAACACTGGGTATTACAGAGGACTTTCATTTGGTCTCCAACACCCTTGTGGCAACTTAGAACAGTTCCTCCAGTTCTAGCAGTATGGTTCTGCAAATGACACATGTTTGCATGCAAGCAAAACACTCATACACATGAAAATCAATTAGTCGCCAGGCGGTGGTGGTGCACGCCTGTAATCCCAGCAATTTGGAGGCAGCAGAAGGCGAATCTTTGTGAGTTCAAGGCCAGCCTGGTCTATAAGCACTAGTTTCAGGACAGGCACCAAAACTACACAGAAACCCTGTCTCGGGAAATGAAAAACCAAAACAACAAAAAATGTGTTTTTTTGAGCCTTTTTTTTTTAAAGATGAAATAAAACCAAACTTAGCCCTTATTGTTCAGTTCAGTGGTGGTCCATACATTCACAATAGACTACATTTCCCCATGTAACTTTTGAAGTTTTCTGTAATTTTAAATTGAAATTGGGAATCCCTTAAAGAGTAACTCCTCACTTCCTTTTTTCACAGATCCTGGCAAAAGCATTCTGCTTTTTGACTTCATAAATCAATCTGACTTCATGAGCCTCATGTAAGTGAAATTGCACATCTGCCCTTCTTTGCCTTGCTAATGTCTCTTAATATACTTTTTATGTATGTCATAGAATGTATCAGAACTTTCTTCTTAAAGCTGGTTGATATTTCACACATTTTCTTACTCATATCTGTTGTGTACTCTTGTAAGATGTTTGCTTCTCCTCTGTTTTCCTCTCTATCCCTGCCCTTTCTCTCTCTCTCTTTCTCTCTTCCCTGCCTCTACTTCCTCAGTATCTAAGACTACAAATACCTAAACTCTTCAAGGCTGTTGAAGACAATCTTTATGATTGCATTCTTGGTGTCATATACTTGGTGCTGAATTCATCCTTAAAACGGTGTTTTGTTTTTTTAACTCAAAACCTTTTTTTTTTTTTTTTTTTTTTTTTTTTTTTTTTTTTTTTTTGGTTTTTCGAGACAGGGTTTCTCTGTGGTTTTGGAGCCTGTCCTGGAACTAGCTCTTGTAGACCAGGCTGGTCTCGAACTCACAGAGATCCTCCTGCCTCTGCCTCCCGAGTGCTGGGATTAAAGGCGTGCGCCACCACGGCCCGGCTCAAAACCTTTTTTGGGTCTGTGATAAAAATAAAGGTCAACTTACTTTTCAAAACTTCGAAACAGTGATCATAAAGGTTCCTTAGTATGAATTGCTTTGTGCCCTTATTGAAAATTTGTTTGTTGCCAGGCAATTATGGCGCACACCTTTAATCCCAGCACTCGGGAGGCAGATCTCTGTAAGTGCGAGGGCCAGCCTAGTCTACAGGATAGCCAGGGCTGTTACACAAAGAAACCTTGTCTCATGAAAGAAAAAAAAAGAAAGTCTACATGTGCCAAATTTCTTTCTAGCCCTCTTCTGTTCCTTTGACTTTCCTGTGTTTATACCTTAGTCACTTTCCATATTGTACAAGATGATTGTTGTAAATCTTATTAGTTTTCCTACATCTTAACATTGTTATGAATTTTCTGCAATCTTTTTTAACAGTCATATTTACTATTACCTTTCCCCTACTTTTTTCCATCTTCTGTTGCTCATCTACTGCTGGCTCTGAGGCCTACTCTTAAGAGTGATTTGTTTCTCCAGAGAGACTCCATTAGAGAAAACTAATTTTTCTTATAGAAACAGTTGTCAATTGAAGATAGCTTCTGGGTTAGGAATGGAACTTGTGTCTGCTTTCTTTCTTAATGCTGAGACCCCATCCAACTCAGATCCATATAGGCCCTATGAATGCTACCATAGTCTCTGAGTTCTTATGTGCATTGGTCCTGCTGTGTTTCGAAGGCCTTGTTTCCTTGGTCTCATCCATCCCCTCTGGCACTTGCAGTCTTTTCACCTCCTCTTCCACAGGGTTCCCTCAGTCTTGATGGGAGGATTTGTTAGAGATACCCCATTTAGGATTGGATTTTCCAAAATCTCTCAATTTCTGCACATTGTTTGTCTGTGGATGTGTTTATTTGTTCCTGTCTACAACAAACAGGAAGAAGCTTCTCTGATGATGGCTGAGCAGTCAGTGATCTATGATTAGAACAGAATGTCCTTAAAAGTCATTTTATTGTTACATTCCTTTAGAAGAATAGTATTTGGTGTTCT
This sequence comes from Microtus oregoni, assembly GCF_018167655.1. NCBI lineage: Eukaryota > Metazoa > Chordata > Mammalia > Rodentia > Cricetidae > Microtus > Microtus oregoni. Next base: position 36,602,920 of record NW_024543067.1, read on the forward strand.
GTTAGGTCCCTCGCCTGTATAACTTCAGGTTCTGAATCACTTGAGCAGTGTCATGGATGTATCCCCTCTCATGGAGTGGATTTTTAATTCCAATCTATTACTGCTTGGTCACTCCCATAAGTTTTGTACCCCTATTGCGCTAGTACAACTTGCACACAGCACATCATTGTAGATCAAAGGATTAGTAGGTGAGTTGGTGTTTATCTGTCTTACTTGCTAGCATGTAGAATATATCTAATACCATGAACACTAGTCAGTAGGGGTTAAGGCTCTAGTTAGACATCTGCTCAACAACTTCTTGTTTAATGAGTTACTTGGGTGTTGTCCTCAGCAATGGAACCTCACCCTGGATTGTTTAGGTATTTCCATGGGGCCTCTTTGGCCAAAAGTTCAATTACATGTAACCCATTCCCAGCACTAGAGGCTTCATTTGTTGATGAGAGATGTCCAGTTGAGGTTCCATCTGTCAGATTATTTGGTGATTCCTTTTAGATCACCTTCATATTTGTATATATTTTAGATAACTTCTACTGTATTGGGTGACCCTTCAGATGGCCCTTAGTTTTAACTGTCCCTCCTCATATTTCCTCCTTCACACCCTTTCTGCCTCCCCCTCATCATTTGATCCTCCTGTTCTAGACCTACCCCCAATCAGTCCATGGCCATCTATTTTTTTTCCCCGTATTTGGGAAGCTCCATTCCTCCCCATTAGTTCCTGGCTCTGTATCTCATCTCTGTGCTTATGTGGATTTTGGATTATTGCCTGCTTATCAAAGATTTAGCAGTTAATAAATAAGTTTATCCACTTATAAGCATACATACAATATTTGTCTTTTTGAGTCAGGTTTCCTCACTCAGGATGACTTGTTCTAGCTCCATCCATTTACTTGCAAATTTCATTATTTTTTTTTTAACCAGCTGAGAAGTATTCCATAGTGTAAATGTACCATGCTTTCTTTGTCCATTCTTCTGTTGAGGAGCGTCTAGACTGTTTCAGTTTATGGCTTTTAGGAATAGAGCAGAAGTGGATATGGTTAAACACGTGTCTCTCAAGTAGGATGAAGCAACCTTTGGGTATATGCCCAAGAGTAGTATAAGTGAATCTTGAGGTAGATGTATTCTTAGCTTCCCGGGGAACTGCATTGATTTCCATTATAGCTATATAAACTTGCATTCCCACCAGCAATGGATGAATGTTCCACTTACTCCACATCCTCACCAGTATGAGTAGTCATTTGTTTTAGTGATCTTGGCCATTCTGGCTGGTGTATGATGAACTCTCAAAGTTGTATTGATTTGCCTTTCCGTAGTGACGAATAATGCTGAACATTCTTTGAGGGATCCTCAGCCATTTGTGTGCCCTCTTTTGAGAATGGGTACTCTGGGGATCGGTACATTTTTAAATTGGGTTTTTTATTTTCTTGATGTCCAGTTTTCTTTTTTATTTCTTTCTATATTTTAGATATTAGCTCTTTGTCAGAGTATAGTTGGAAAAAATCTTTTCCCGTTTTATGAGCTGCTACTTCCTCCAAATGTTGGTGTTGTTGACCATACAAAAGCTTTTCAGTTTCACAAGGTCTGAGTTATTCATTGTTCTTAATGCTTCTGCTATTGTTATGTTCAGAAAATTTTCCCCTGTGCCAATGAATTCAGAACTATTGTCCACATTCTCTTCCCTCAGATTCAGTCTATCTGGTCATATGTTGTAGTCTTTGATCCATGTGGAGTTAAGTTTTATGCAAGGTGGAAAGTATTTATCTATTTGGATTCTTCTGTATGCAGCCATCCAGTTTGACCAGCACCACTTGGTGAAGATACTATCTTTTCTCCCAAACTGTCTTTCTGGCTTTTTGTTTTGTTTTGTTTGCTTGTTTGTTTGTTTTTGTTTTTTTGTTCTTTTTTTTAATTTATTTATTTATTTATTAAAGATTTCTGTCTCTTCCCCGCCACCGCCTCCCATTTCTCTTCCCCTCCCCCAATCAAGTCCCCCTCCCTCGTTTTTTTTTTTTTTTAAATAAAAAGATCAGGTGTCCATTGGTGTGTGGACTTGTCTCGTTATTAAATGTGATCCCATTTATCATATGTCTGTTTTTATGGCAAACCAAGCTGTTTTATTACTATAGTTTTGTAGTACAATTTGAGAATTGAAAATGATGGTACCTCTAGCAATTACTTTATTATTTAGAATATTTTATATTCAGAATCGTGTGTGTGTATGTGTGTGTGTATAGTAATAAAAGATATTGTTTACCTGATTTCTTTCACAGTCCATTTGTATTTGCCCATAGGAAGAGTTCTGATTTTTGTGTAGTAATTTTGTATTCTGTAACTTTACTGAAAGTGTTTCCTGGTGGAATTTTTAGGATCACATTTATATATAAACCTATCATCTGTGGTTAGAAGTCCTTTAACTCCTTCTTTTCCTGTTTGTATTCCCTTGTTCTCCTTTATTTATATTATTGTTCTAACTAAGACTTCAAGTTCTATATTGAATAGGTATGGAGAGAGTGGCAATCTTGTCTTGTTCCTGATGTTAGTGGAAATGCTTTGAGTTTCTCTATTTAGGTTGATGTTGGCCCACTATTAGACAGCTTATGGGTCAAGAAGAAATGCCAAGAAAAAAATTGAGAGTTCTCACTGAGTAAGAGAGACAGCCTTTGAAGTCACCCAGGGCCCAGCTGTCAGCTTTGAAAAGCAGTGCCTCCTCACATATGCCTGTATTCAGCTGCGGCAGCCCGTGCCCCTAAATGATGGCTGCACTTGGTCTGGCTCCCACATTTGGTAAGTTCAGCAGATGAGCATCTAAGATAGAGCAGCTATGGATATGTAAGCTGTTGATGGTGATGTATGAACTGAATGATGGTAGCATGTCTCTTTTCATGCCTCAGATAGAGGAGCTATGGATATGTAAGCTGTTGATGGTGATGGGTGAGCTGAATGGTGGTAGTATATATGACTGATTATAGGCATGTATGGGTTTGGGACAAAGAAGAGCATGTGTATAGTTCACATATATAATGAAGAAGATAGAGGTGAAAATTGACCTCGTGATCGATTGTTTTGATAAATTTGAGAAAGGCAGTAACTTTACCTTTTGGGATTTCCTCACTCAGAAAATGGGACTATGTAGAGGTTGAATATCCCTAATTTGAAAATCCCAAATCTGAAACTTTGTGAGGATAGCTAGGATGCCACTTGTGAAAAATTCTGGACCTTATCTCAAGTGACAGGTTGCAGTCAAACTAGCTGTGTGGGAAAAGTACCTAAAATGATCTTCAGCTATGTGAGTAACTGTGAAGCATAAATGAATCTTTTGTTAAAACATCTCATCCAAAGATACATCATTATATTTATGGAAAGATGCCAAAACTTAAAAAAAAAAAAGTACCTGAAGTAAAACATGGGCCTAAGCAACTAACTCATGTTCAGGATGCATTGCTGCTTGTGGTTGGGGATCACCAACATCCTCTTCTCTGTCTTTGTTTGTGAATAAGCAGGGGAGTGTATGGGGTGGAGTGGTGTGTGTGTGTGTGTGTGTGTGTGTGTGTGTGTGTGTGTGTGATTTGAGTATGCTTACTAGAAGGCAGAAGAATTTAAAGGATTTTATTTTCTTGCCTTAGTTATATCCTCTCAGGGCTCTGCAGGTAGCCAAGAATCAGAACTTCCTCTTCCTTCAAAATACCATTCTTGTCAGCAGAATTTGGGTTTGTTTGCTTGCCATGCTCCAGAGCCTAATACACCAACTCGTGTTTCTTCTCAGGTACATAAGACCTCAAAGCCCAAGGGTAGGACAAGTACAATTTAGGACACCCAACCATCACCGTTGCATGGATTTCTTTTAGATGCTCATCCAGGTCAGTGAATGCTTGACCAAGGACTAGGACGGTAAGGAAAGTCAGATGGTTGTAATCATTAGGGAAGTTAAAAGGAATGGATTATGTAGCAGGTGTTCCTCTCTTGTTTGCACAGTGCTCAGTATCAATTGTAAGACAGAAAGTAAGTAAAGCTACAAGCTGTTAGCCACCCTAGAGGTGGAAAGCAATTTTCTTCTTGTCAGTTGTACTTGAAGCAGTGAGACAGATTCCGGTCTCCTCAGAGGGAACAGACACTGTCTGGGAGTATTCATCCAATACACATACAGAAACCTTTAGCAGACCATATCTTGATTTCACACATCAAATCTTCCATGCCCATGTTCTGCCTCTGTTGTTTTCCTGGGAGCTGGTTTCTCGCTGACTTCGAATGTATATTATATTCTAGGAGTCTGTGACATTCCAAGATATTGCTGTGGATTTTACTGAGAAAGAGTGGCCCCTGTTGGATTCTTCCCAGAGAAAACTATACAAAGATGTAATGCTGGAGAATTATAGCAATCTGACTTCCCTGGGTAAGACTACCATGTTCACACACCTGTTTAGGGAGAAGATGTTTTACCTAGTACTTGCCTTGACCCAAGACATAGGTGGGGTTTGTAGCAAAGTTAAGAACAAGCAGAACTGGTACCCAACCTTGTAGGTTTCTCTAGTAGGAGGACCTGTCCATTACATTGAGCTTGGAGGTTTTCAAGTATGTGACTGAGTTTAACCATAAATTTCTAAGGTTAGTGGTCCCATTCCTGTTGATGGAGAAGGGTCAATGAGTAAGGGAATTTACTGTATCGTGTTGTGACCTGAGTTCAAGTTCTTAACAGCCATACATAAAGGTGGGTGTCATTGCGGATAACATGTAAAAATTCCACAGATATGGGAAGTGAAGACAAGATAATTGTTAGAGATTATTGGACAACAGCCTAGCTCCAAGTTCAGTAAGAGACCCTTTCTCCAGGGAATGAAGTAGGATGATATATTGGGATGCCCAATGTCCTCATATGGCCTCTGAACATGGACAAGCATACATAAAGAAAAAATAATATATTAAAATTAGCAAAATTTAAAATTGTAAAAATTTATTTTTAAAATTTTTCATTCTTGTTTGGGGTTGTAGTTCAGTGGTAGAATGATTTTCTAGATAATGGCCCATTCCTAACACTTAAAACAACAACAAAAAAAGAAAACCACATTCTTTTGGATGGCAAATGTAGAAGTATGAATGGATTTGGCTTTTATGGAAGATTTTTTTCTGTGTTCCTTAAAAAATGTGACATCATCATTTTGCGGCTCCTAAGTCTGCCATGTCCACCTTCAGAAAACTCTAAAGACCAAATTATTTGCCCTGGTGTAATGGGAGGGTTGTCCTCTGCACAGTCCCCCTTCCATATGTGTCTTTCCTGGTGAGTAGGGTATCAAGTTGGCAAACCCAGCCTCATTTCACACCTGGAGCAAGAAGAGGAGCTGAGGATGGAGGAGAGAAACATTAAATGGGGTGCTTCTCTAGGTGAGTAAACACAAGACACACAGATGTGATTTGGCTATCAGCTCTTCAGTGATTGGAATGGAGGGAATATATTGTTGCTTTCCTGTTTCTGTTAGAAAATCACCTGGAACATTATTTAGTTCACTTATGTATCAATTCAGGAACATGGTGCCATCATCCTGGTACCAGCTGTATTGTATAAAACATGACAGATTGTCTTTGTGTAGCAGGCACAAAGTAACTTAAGGGGAAAAGTTTATTTGGTCACAGTTTTAAGGTTTAGTCCATCATGGCAAGAATCACCTGGCAGCAGTAACTGATGATCCCTTAGTATTTGACTTCTGGAAGTAGAGAGAGATAAATTATGTACTCAGCTCATTTTGTCCTTTTAATTCAATCTGTGCGTCAGCCTCCACCTAGCCTGTGGCATGCTGCTGCCCACATTTAGAGTGTGTCCTCAGTTAAAATTTACTTAGAGTCACTCTCATAGATACACCCAGGGTACGTTTCCATGGTCAGACTAAACCCAGACAAGTTAATAATGAAGATTATCCTTGACAGCGTGGTAGTATGACTGTAGTCAAAACAAATATCCCATTGTGAAATAGGAAGCAAGAGCTAGGAGAGACCAGTGTTGGTGTTATTTAACCGTTTTTCTAGACAGGGTCTCACTGTAGGCCAAATTGGCCTTGAAATCATGATTCTCCCGCCCCAGCCTCCTGAATGCTTGTGTCACATGCATATGTTACCATATCTACCTTTATGAGACAGCCTTCTGTTACAGGACGTCACTAACTTTCTAAGACCAACTTGGTTCCATCTAAGAACAGTGTAATCAGCGGTCTATTACTTCACAATAGGCCCCGCCCCTTTAAAGGTTCTGCAACTTCAATGTCACTGTCCTGAGGCCAACTCTAATACATGGGCCCTTGAACAAATATGTTCAAAACATTAACATGGAAGCACATTTAATAATGCTAATTAGGACATAAGGAAGTGTTCTTTGTCTTACTATCTATCTGTTTCTTTTGACCTGTAGTTTCATCTCTGTGTTCCTTTGAATCTGGCATTATCATTTTATTCATTTTTATGTTCTTCCCTTGTGCCTTGCCTTTCCTGGTATATTGTTAGAATTTACAAAAAAGTCTACGTTTCATTCCTATCATCTTACTTTTTTTGAATGAGCCAGGTTATCCAGTTTTGTTTTCTTTTAGATTCGGGAACTCCATCTCAAATAAAGTGGGCCATTGTTGTGGAAGATATTTTTGGTGAGGAAACATCTAATGGAGTGATATTGGTAAGATTTCCTTAGGATATATCTTTGTCTTTCTTGAGAAGCGCAAGGCAGCCACTAGTCAGCTCACTGAAGAATCAGTCAAGTGACCTACTCTAAAGGAAACAGGAGTTCCACAGTGCCAAGCCACAGTTGTAACTTAGTACTGAGTTCCATTGAGCTGGTTCCACTGAAGTCTCTATAAATAACAAGTTCTAAGAGTGCTTAGTTTCTTTGTATAAAATGTCACTTAGCATAGACTGCATACAACCTGTACGTATCTTAGTATATGTTCTACATTATTGTTAGATTACCTATATCACCTAATACAGTGTGGTATGTAAAATGTGTAAATAACTTTATTACTATATTGTCTAGATAATGACGGAAGTTTATGTGTTCAGTATTAATATAGTTATATTTGTCTTTAAATAGTCTGAGTCTGAGGTTGCCAAAATCTTGATATTGAACTCATTGATACTTAAATGAGACCCACTGAATTGTCAATTTCGGCAGGATCCCAAATCTAGCCCCAGACTTTCTCATTTAGAGTTCAGATAAGTAAATATTTCTATAACGTGTGACGGAGATTAATTTGGTTTTAAGTACTGAACAAAATTTGCTTGCAAAAAAAACTTTATAGGGTACTACACATGAAGCTTTATGCTACAGTAGCCACATTTCCTGCTTTTTTTTAGGATTTTTTCCTTTATTTATTTTTAATTAAAAATTTCCACCTCCTCCCCGCCTCCCATTTCTCTCCCCCTCCCCCGTTCCCCCTTCTCCTCCCTCTCCAGTCTAAAGAGCAGTCAGTGTTCCCTGCCCTGTGGGAAGTCCAAGGTCCTCCCCCCTCCATCCAGGTCTAGGAAGGTGAGCATCCAAACAAACTAGGCTCCCACAAAGTCAGTACAGTAGGATCAAAACCCAGTGCCATTGTCTTGGCTTCTCAGTTAGCCCTCATTGTCCTACATGTTCAGAGTCCGGTTTGATCACATGCTCCATCAGTCCCAGTCCACCTGGCTTTGGTGAGCTCCCATTAGATCAGCCCCACCATCTCAGTGGGTGGGCGCACTACTCGTGGTCCTGACTTCCTTGCTTCTGAGTGAGATAACCCTGCTTTTATTTTTTTAACTAAGATAAGATCTTGTTTAACCCAGGCTAGCTGGGTCCACACAGGTCTTGTGCTTTAGCCTTCTGAATTGGGTTACCATTGAGTGCCGCCACCACTTCAAGCCTCCTTTATCTTTGATAAAGCTCAAATGAAAGAGCAACAATGACATCTTTGGTCATTCGATTTGTGTGGGCACTATTGCTGTGATAAAACACCATGACTGAAAGCATTTGTGAAGGAAAGGGTTATTTAGCTTACACTTCCACATTCATATTCTGTCACTGAAGACCAGAACAGGAACTCAAAACAGGGAGACAGAAACTGGTGGCAGAGGTTATGGAGTGGCACTGCTTACTGGCCTACTCTCCAAGCCTTGCCTAGCCCACTTTTTTAAAGAACCGAAGACCATCAACCCAGGGATGGCACCACTAAAATGGGCAGGCTCTTCTCCATTGATCACTAATTAAGAAAATACCCTACAGTCTTGCCTATAACCCCATCTTATGGAAACAGTTTCTTAACTGAGGTTCCTTCCTCTCAGATGACTTTATAAAACTATTCAACACTGTCACAGTAATATGTTTCTGTTGGTGCTAATTTATTTAAAGAGGCTGGGCCTATAGACTTATGTTAAAGCCCATACTCTATTTACTAGGCCTTTGGTTTAACCATCAGCACCAAAAACATAAAATGAAATAAGCGGTGTTATAAATGCCAAAGTCAGCTCTCATTTCTTAACCAACAGGAAAAATCTCATCTTTTGGAGAAATCATCTGATTTTGCCCATTTACTTGATGTCTTCAGTATTGGCCCTCACTTAAGTCAGCCAATTGGAAAGCCTGTAAGCAAGAGGCCCTGTCACCGCCATAGCTGTGGAGTTACTTTCAAGAAGAGGACTCACCTGCCGCAGCACATGAGCATGTATGATGGGAGAAAAGTGCATGAATGTCACCAGTGCCAGAAAGCCTTCACCACCAGCGCTTCTCTTACAAGGCATCGTAGGATTCACACTGGGGAGAAGCCTTATGAGTGCAGCAACTGTGGCAAAGCCTTCAATGACTCCTCAGCTCTAAGGAGCCACGCAAGAACTCACCTGAAAGAGAAGCCCTTTGACTGCAGTCAGTGTGGTAACGCCTTCCGGACTCCCTCTGCTCTGAAGGTGCACATGAGAGTTCACACTGGTGAAAGACCCTACAAATGCGATGAGTGCGGCAAAGCCTACGGCAGGAGCTGCCACCTCATAGCCCACAAGCGGACACACACTGGGGAGAGGCCCTATGAGTGTCAGGACTGCGGAAAGGCCTTCCAGCACCCCTCCCACCTGAAGGAGCATGTCCGGAACCATACTGGGGAAAAGCCTTATGAGTGTACACAGTGCAACAAAGCCTTCCGATGGAAGTCCAACTTCAATTTGCATAAGAAGAACCACATGGTCGAGAAAAGCTATGAGTGCAAACAATGTGGAAAGTCCTTCAGTGACCTCCTGTCAAGGAGGAAACACATGAGACTTCATATTGTAAAGAAACCAGTTGAGTGTTGCCAGTGTGGGAAAACCTTCCGAAACCAGTCTATCCTGAAGACACACATGAACTCTCACACTGGGGAGAAACCTTATGGCTGTGATTTCTGTGGAAAAGCCTTCAGTGCAAGCTCCAACCTCACTGCACACAGAAAGATCCACACTCAGGAGAGACGCTATGAATGCCCTTCCTGTGGGAAGGTCTTTGGTGATTACCTGTCGCGGAGGAGGCATATGAGCATTCATCTTGTCAAGAAGCATGTGGAATGTCATCAGTGTGGAAAAGCTTTCAGAAACCAATCCACCCTGAAGACTCACATGAGAAGCCACACAGGCGAGAAGCCATATGAATGTGACCATTGTGGGAAAGCCTTCAGCATAGGTTCCAACCTTAATGTACACCGAAGGATTCATACTGGAGAAAAGCCCTATGAATGCCTTGTTTGTGGAAAAACCTTCAGTGACCATTCATCCCTTAGGAGTCATATGAAAACCCACCGGGGAGAGAAGCTCTTTGCCCCATCCATGTGGAAAAGGCTTCAGTGAGTGCTCAGATGTAAAGTAAACCTGACAGGTTTAAGTCACAAATCTTTAATGAACTCTCCCATAAAAAATGCAAAAGGTCACATGGAACTTGGGATAAATCCAGTTTGTGGAAAAATTGAGAAGACTTGACTTGGTATTCAGCACTTGTGATCTCTGTGAGAAAACAGGGAATTGGGAAAATTTTTGTATTGAGTATCAAGAAATTTTCAGCATAGTTCATAATCTGAAACTTATGAGAATTTAGGAGAGACTATTCAACTTGAGCGATAAGTGATAAAAATCAGCAAAAGTTTATGCGCACTCCAGAGTGAATCTTTATCGATACAGTGACTAGGGAAATCTTTCCTCATCTCACATTTGTTCCATGGGTAAGAAATCAGAGTAAAGAGAACAATCTCAGGAGTAAGAAACAGAAAAAGTGAATAAAAAGAGGTGAGCAAACTAGCCAGCCTGTTTATTGTTGGCTCACAAGCAAAATGCTTGTTCTTTTAAAAGGCAAAAGGCATCTGGAAAATATCCTACGTGGCAATGATATACACGCTTTTGTAAAAATCTTTTTCAGGCAGTATTGATTCTCAACCTGGGGCAGTTTTGCTCTTCAGAGCATTTGTCAATATCTGGATAGATTTTTGGTTTGATACTGGGGAGAGAGGTATGACAGGCATATAGAAAGATGACATCAGGATACAACGATATCATTGTATCAAATAGCCTACAAATACACAAAAGTCATCCATGTCAAAGAATTATGTGTAGTACTATGCTATAATCGTGCTGAATTTGAGGCTATCATTCATTCCTCAACTATTATGACCTCTATGAACACTCAGATTTGGAGAAATTTTTGCAGCTTTTTAACAGAAAAAAAAATACAATTCAGTTATTTCTGGAAATGTGTGAGAACATACACTCTGCTAACTCTGTGAAAATGTTAATAGCCATAGTCTCCTTGTGTCTGAATGTAGAATTGTATTTACAAGTCTTTCATAATGACAACATAATGATCTTTTTATTTTTAAAGTTACAATCTTCTGAATAACTCTTAGGCTCCTTTACATATTATATGTAGATACTATTTTCTTTAGGAAACTTAACCTGATTTAGAACTCTGTTATGTTATGTACTGGGTAATGTGGGTATTTTTGGTACCTGTGTCAAATGCATTGTGATTAAAGCGCGACTTTCTGTCAGAAAGGGTAACAGAATTCTAATTGCTTCCCCGGTATGCATTTTAAACTCCCATAGCAGAAGAATCACAGTTTTATTTGATGAGTAAATGGTGCTACTTTAAAAAATCTTTTGCAGTTTTTCTTGCAACTAGTACTTTCTACATTCTTTTTTGTTTGGTTTGGTTTGGTTTTTTTTTGTTTTTGTTTTTAAGACAGGGTTTCTCTGTAGCTTTGGAGACTGTCCTAGAACTCACTCTTGTAGACTAGGCTGGTTTCAAACTCACAGAGATCTGTCTACCCCCCAAGTGCTGGGGTTAAAGGCATGCGCCACCACCACCCGGCAATATTCTCTACATTATATGACCCTGAACATTGATAAACAGAGGTCTTTAGCTTTCTGAGAAAAAGATCTTGGAGAAAAAAAAAAAGTCTGATTTTTTTTTTTTAATTCTTTGTATGACCCGGAAGATAAAAACTACAGTCTAAAGAGGACATTCTAGAAAAGTCACAGTAATCCCAATCTGTACTGTGACTTCTGAAAGACTTTACAGTGGTGCTCAATTTATTGTACCTAGACTTTCTATTACCTGAGAAAACAATAAAATTCATTACAAGTTTACAACGGGATGGATATTTGTTCCTCTGTTGGCTTTACTGGTTGGAAATGAGTTTTCTACCCTCTTGGTTGCTAGCCAGAAACCATACCACATTATCTGGAAAGTTAATCCCTGCTACCTTTATGTAAGGTTTGAGTGAGTACTCTTTGAATTTTTAGATACAGACTTTTAAGTACTTTAAGTCAAGTATTCATGTGGCATTATTGATGTGCTATGCTTTTGATAGCACATCACTTCAGGGTACTATAGTAGTGCATCCTTATAAACCTATTATACAATCAAAAATTAAGTCATTCTATCATTAGATCCAGATCCCTGCAACAGTGGAGTGAAGTCCTAGTATTTCTGTTGTAAATTTGTAAACTTGAAAATCTTAAATGGACCTCACAGATACGGTTTTCAAAAAACCCCAAAGACAAATATGTCAGCATTTCCATTTCACTTGTTGGCATCTGAGACAAGAAGTTTGGGTTCCTAAAACCCACTTGTTAGCAAGTGTTTCTTAGGATTTAAACCCTGATGCCTGCCTCTTTTATGATAGCATTATTCTTTGATACCTAAGATGGAAAGATAGTTATTCAAAATTCTTACTGTGGTGAGGCTTTCCTTGTAGGAGGTGCCAGGGCACCTCATGCATTTGTTGCTGTGTATCAGGTAATAGCAGCTAAAAAGAAAATGTTACATATGGTGCTGAGAGGCAATAGAGAGCTTATGTAGCACTCGGGATTAGAAAAAAAATAAGAAAATGCTTGAGCAGAGGTGTGGTAACTGTGTGCCTTATAATCCTTGGCAGTTCAAAACCATTGAGTACTATTCTTGGCCTAGTTACTCCACAGCCAAGGCCTAGTATGAACAGAAAAAGCTCGTGGTTGAAGATGGTGTTAGAGTGTAGCAGGAACCAGGTCTAAAAGACTGCCTGGTAGTCTCAGTGAAGTAGGAAGTCAATGGAGGGTTTAGTTTTGCTTAACTATTTTGAGACAGGGCCTCACTGTCTTGTCCAGACTGATCCTGGAGTACTGATCGAGTGGCGTTCTCCTCCATCAGCCTCTCTGACTGCTGAGGCCAAAGTCCATTGGGGAGTTAGGAGGCTTGATAACTTTCCATTTCTCTTTTCTCAAAGGATCACACTGACTTCTAGGTTGATAAAGTAGAAAGGAGCAGGGCACCACCAGAAGCTAGTTATAAGGACTTTCAGAATTAATGGGAGATACAGGGAAGATGAGGTTAGTTATAGGTGTGATGGGAGTGAGTAAGTCAGTGATCTGTGGTTTCAATTTCCTCTTGACACAGTGATCCTCTACTATTTGACAGGGAATGAAACTGTTGAGTCCTCGCAATAAAATACCAGTCATTTTTTTTTAAAAAATATGAGATATATTTTATGTGTATTTCCTACATGGATTTACATGTACCAGATACATGTCTGGTGCCTGGAAGGCCAGAAGAGAGTGTCTCTTTCCCTGAAAATGAAATTACAGAGGATTGTGAGCAGTTGTGTGAGTTCTAGGTACCAAACTCAGATCATTTGCAAGAGCAACACATTTTAACAGCTGAGCCATCTCACCAGTTCTGCCAAGTCATTTCTGTAGTGATGGTTAAAAATACACTATGTATATTTTAAAACAAGTTTTATAAATATACACAGGAAATCACTCAGTTTCAGAATCTGAAACTGTGTTAATCATTGCATGAACAACCCGTGTAATCACCAGAACAAGAATCTTTTTTTTGCTACCTCCAATTAGTTTTCTTTAATGTTTATATCATACATGATGTTTTTTTGTTTCCCATTACTTATATTTACTTTGTATGAGAATTAAACCTATATCTTAATTATATAGCATTCACTATGTTCTTTTATGTTTTAGTTTTTAACATTGCTTCTTTAAGGTTCTCCATAAACATTTCTCTGTTGAGATAACTTGTTTGGCAACATTCTCCACACGCAGACTTTATTGTGTAGCTATGTTGACTAGTACTGATGGTAGCAGAGACAGTGTGCAGCCTTGCTTTTCCTAAGTGGGAAATGTCTCTAATATTTTCCATTAATTGTGGTAGCACTTTTTAGGACCGAGACATTTAGTTTCATCCTCCCAAGTAACCCCTGCCTCTTATTCCTCCTCTACAAGGCATCTGGTAACCCTATTTAAGAAGCTTAATAGACAGTCAAACAGATACCCATCAGCAGATAGTTAGGTCTGTGTGATACCAGATGCCCACTGTGAAGGGAGTGTTCACACTATTTTATAAAATCTGTTACTTAGCTCTTTGTCCTTGATAAATGGAAAAGCTCCAACAACAATTCAACATATGTTTTCGGAATAGACTATTGCAGTAACAGGGACTGAACTCTGAATTTGGTGGTATATTTGTTAATTGATTTTCTTCTACTGTTGGCTGCTTGGCGGTGCTCATATTACCTTCTCGGCAGCCTTGTGCTTGTGCTCTATCACGCAACTAGCTCGTCCTATCAACACTCAAGTCTCTATCTTGTGTTTCATTCGCTTTTACCTTTTTGAGGGTCCTTGGCTTATTGTTTGGTTTTCACACGCTCGTCCCAACCATATAGTAGTGCCATTGTTGTTCTTTACCAGAATTAACGCAGAGGAAACATGCCCTTTATACGTTTATCCTAAGATAGAACATGAGATTTGAAATAGTGTAGTCAAGAAGACACATGGGTCTTTATTTCTTAGGGTTATACTTGGGAGGTCTGTATGAAAAAAAATCTGTATATACTGCCTTTCTCATTTGTAGAAAACCTTGGGAGAATAGCATCTAAATATAATGAGCTTGGATGTGAATATATTGAACTGTAGACTCCCAATCATTTTCATTTTTTGAAGGGCATTTGAAGTCTTGAGACAGCATCTCATGTATCTCAGGCTGGTCTCAAAATCAGTATGTAGCTGAGGGTGACCCTGAAAAACTCCTCTACTTTTATCTGGTACTAGAATTATAGTTATGCACCACAACACCTGGTATTTACATGTGTTTGTAGCAGAAAACCTAAGGATTTTTAATTTGATAACAGAATTTTGTTTCCTTTACTCAGAGACTATATCATAACAAATAATATTTGTTATTTGCCTGTATCACTTTTTTAAGTCACTGAGAGAACACTTACTTTTCACATGACAATCATGGGAACCTAGCTAATTTCCCTCAACATATATCATCTACATGTGACTTAAATATATGGAAGAATTGCATATGTTCTGTACAGATACTGTCCCATTTTGTATAGTGAACATGAATATCTATAGATTGTTATATTTACAATCTCCTATAAATAACTATGTTGGTCATAGCATCTGCCCTTTTCAGGTATTCCTGGGCCCTTCCTAGGCAGTAATAACAAAGTCGTGTGCATATGAGTCTACACTAGGTTTTTGGATTCGTAATACAAGCTGATATATTTAGCTATATAATGATAAATGCTCAGAGGAAAGACAATGTAAGGGTTTACATAGATAGGCCTAGTATGTTAAACCTCTGCTGTGGATAGTAGATATTCTTAGCTGCCTGACCATTTCAGGAAACAATTTTCATAAAACTTCTCAGGAGATAAGTTCACTTCAGCTTCCTAGTCCCTTAGAATAAAGAAAGTAGGAAGAGGATTTGTCGTGCCTACTGGATAATTGCATATGTATTTATTTTGCTATGGCAGAGCAATCCTACTTGTTTTTGTGGTATTGCATTTGCTTCATTCTAGTATTGTAGGAATTGAAAGTAGGTTGCTGGACCATGTCGAAACTTGATTTTCCTTGCTGTTTTTTAAAGCACCTGGATTTCTACTTTTTAACTGTTTCTGGTGCTAGAGAAGGAGCCTAGGGTAAATACTAGGTAAATACTGAACTATCAAGTGACATCCCAGCCCAGAGCTTCTTTCATAAGTGTTTTCACCTCTCTTAATCTTTACCCCTCCCCCTCCCAACACACACACACACACACACACACACACACACAGCATTCTTCTTTTTAAGCAGTGTGGGATGTTTTAGTTGCACATTGCTAACTGTCTTGCTTTCAGATGAAGGTCAGTTTTGAAATCAATTCAGTTAGTGGGCATATAAAATATTAGACAAATCAACTTTCATAGACAGTTTCTCACCTTGGACTTTTTATAGCAGTCTCCACTAACATGATCTATCTTTTTTTTTTAACTAGATGATAGGAAAGAATGACAAACGAGGTCTTTTGTGACTTATCTGGTCTCTATCCCAGATCCCTGCAAGATCCACCATCTACAGAGTGAGAGATGGGGACACAATCAACCAGATGGAAATGAAAGGGCAGCAATGCTCACAGTTGACCTTCACATCCTCCAACTAGTGGTGCATTTGGGCTAGTGTGTGGGGAACAAGTGTTTTAACACAGCTCTGAGTCCTGTCTTTTATTAGGAGTCCCTGCTGCCCTCTCCCACTCATGGTCTGTTACAGGCCTTGAGTACATGTAGCTACAGGGTGAACAGTTGTATCTCCCTCAATGAACGCACTGAATATTTAGCGGGCCTCAGTCAAAAGTTTACCTAAGCTCATTAGTTACTTACAGGTTCTTGCCTAA
Source organism: Microtus oregoni (assembly GCF_018167655.1). Classification (NCBI taxonomy): domain Eukaryota; kingdom Metazoa; phylum Chordata; class Mammalia; order Rodentia; family Cricetidae; genus Microtus; species Microtus oregoni. Next base: position 36,619,073 of record NW_024543067.1, read on the forward strand.
TGTTAGAGGAGAAAGATGTCTATCCCAGAGGCTTTACCTAAGGGAAGGAAACACTTTCTCAGCCTTGAGAAAAACTAGGCCATTTGTTTAATTAGGAGACTTGGGAGTGTAGTACTACTTCTCCCAAGTGTCCAATTGCTCCCTCCCTCACATCAGTTAGTGCAGACAGAGCTAATGAGTTCTCTTAGGCACTTAAGTGCCCCAGGGCTCTTACATTTCAATGCCCTTCCCTGCCAGTTCCCAGAACAAAGTACCTTACGTGTTTCCTCTGAAGGGAATTTCTAATTGAAGGCTAAACTAGTCTTCCTGGCTTTTTTGTTTTTATTCCTGAGATTTCTCCAGCATGACCCTGTCTTGTGTAACATTAGTCCAACTTCTGATCAAGTTGAACTTTCTCTTGGGAGTTTAGTATGAACATACATTGAATATCAGTTTAATTTTTGACAATTAGCTTTGGGGAATCAAAGGTCAATAAAGCATTTCCTTATCTTTAACTGAGTAAAAGGCTAGGAAGAATCCAGGAGACCAAAAGGGGAGTTGAACTTAGGGCTCTCAGACACATGGAGAAGTGATGCCAACATTGTGTGTAAAAGGCTAATTAAAATTAAAGAGAAACACATAGTGAATACATGTATAAAGTACTGCCTAGTATGCATGAGACCCTGGGTTCAGCCACTAGTACTCAGGGGAAAAAAAACAACCAAAAATAGAAAAAATGAATAAGTATGCTAATCTTAAATGCAGAAATATAGGAAGGCTTTAAAGAAATCACATTATAGAAGTAAATAGGGAATAAGAGACTATATGGTAAACTTGGAGTGAGGTGGAGAACTTGCATATCGGTGTGCTACTGAAAACTCAGGGTACTTAGCATTGTGATGTAGGGCTACAGAAGATCACAAGCCACACTGCTCTTCAGATAGCTGCTCTGTCAGTTTGTTTACACCCATTAGAGCCTTCCACTCACATGACTGACACCAGGATGGAACCTACTCAGTTTAATACAAGTGGTGTAGATGCAGGGAATTTTTTATTATTATTTTTAACCAGGTCTCTTCTAGCTGTGCCTGGCATCAAACTATAGCAGAGAAGAGAATGTTCTTGAACTTCTGATTCTTCTGCCTCTACCTCCCAAGAGCTAGGGTTACAAACCCATGACATTATGCACACAATGCTGGAGATCTAACCCAAAGTTTCAAGCCTGCAGTAAGCACTCTATCCCCAGCCCTGTGGTAGCTATTCTTGCAGTGTACCACAAGCCATTTTATTTTCATTATGAAAGTCCAAGTGAGAGTGAGTAATAGTTTTACTGACATATCTTTGGCATATAAGAAATAGCATATATTTAAAGTGTATAATTTGGTAAGTTTTAAGATCTCTAATCCCATAAAATCATTACTACCATCAGGATACTGTCAAAAAAGTTTTGTGATTTGCCTATTATCCCTCCCCATTGTTCCCTGGTCAACCAATCATTTGCTTGAGTACAAACAGATCATGCTACTGTGGTGACTTCTGTTAGGGAATACCTCAAACCATGTTTTCCTGTGAGTAATCAAAGGTGAACCTCAGCACACTGCTGTACTATCCTTCTTTCTCATTTCCCTCAATAGATTCACATGATGCTCTGGTTTAGTGCACAGGTAAGTTGAGCAGATCTGCACAAACACTTAATTGGAGTTCAGAATTTGGAGACTGCCACAAAGTTCATTCTAGAAATAGGTAGAAGAAAACTTGGCTTGTGATTCTAAGCAGGTATATAAAATTGTCTAGGAGACCATGCCACCTTCTTTCATAAGATATAAATTCTTTGTGAAACCACTGAGACCTCAGCATTACTAATTCCTGCCTGAAGGAATATAAAAGATCTTTGTGAATATTCTTGATTTACCTTTATGTCTGAAGCAGAACAATTCTTCAATAAAGAGGAAAGAATCTTGATTATGAAATTCTGTTTTAAAAAGTAGAATTTAGCCAAAGGATGCCCCCATATGACTGGACGATAAGTACCCTCCGTACTTACCAGGCTTTTAAGAAAGTATTTGAAAAGTTTGTACCATAATTAAAGCTTGGAAATGCAAAAAAAAAAAGTCTCACCTAATGTTTGTTCACTAACACTAACCTCCAATTAATCTCTGTTATCCTAAGAGAAAGAGGCAAGCCTGACTTCCAGCCATCCCCAAATCATAGAACATTCCTGTAAGGGGCAGATTAAGAGGACAGTGCAGGATGGCAGCATCATTAAGTCTCGGTCTGCCATTCTACCCTGATTCAGGAATGGAATAATTCTGCCAGGTGGGCAGGATGACTGTAGGTAGTACTAATTATTTGAAAAGAACAGTAAGACCTATATATGCTGGTAATTTTTTCTCTTCAAAGGTGGTTTCCTTTTATGTATTAGCCAGAACCACTCACATGTTACTACTAAAGTATATTTCCTTTCTCAATTAAGTTCTTGAAGTGATTTCTCACTGGGAAGGCATATTAATTTTATAAAACTTTGGCACTGCAGTAGCTTGCCTGCAGCAAGCAAGGTAGATGCTTTGTTTACGAGCTACCCAACTAGCATGGAGATCTGATATCGACACCAGGAGAGCCATCATTGGGGTGAGTTTTGGACCCACGGCAGCAGCCCGGGACAGGGAACTCAGATGTTACTCATCCTCCCTATACTTCCTGAGCTTCCTGCTGGGCCTATACTCTCAGCATACTACCTCTCTCTTCCTATCCCACCCAGCTTGCATCCAGAACCCTCCCCCCTTCTGCCTCCTTTCCCCCTTCGGGGCACTGGGCCGAATCCCAAGGGCAACCTAGCGGGTGGGAGCTGCTTTGTTTCAACAGCCTGCCTGCAGCAAGCTACTTAGGCGCTTTGTTTACAAGCTACGCAACCAGCAGGAGATCTGATCTCGCACCAGGAGAGCCATCATTGGGGAGTGCCATCATTGGGAGGGTACTTCAGTAGGCAAGGAGACCTGATCCTGTAAAAGAAGATCTATAGGGAAGCATTCGGAGGAAGAGATGGGCAGGCGCCAATGCAAGAATTCACCCAACAATCTGAAAAACAACATGAAACCACCGGAACCCAGAGACCTCACAACAGGACGACATGAACACCTTAATCAAGAAAAAGTAGAAAAAATTGACTTTATGAAAGTGATTGACGCCCTTAAACAACATGTAAAAAACTGCCCTTATATAAATGGATGAGAAGTATAACAGAAAGTTTGAAGAATTGAATAAATCAGTGAATGATACCCTGGGAAACCAAGGAAAAACAATCAAACTGATAATGGAAACAGTTCAAGACATGAAAACTTAAATGGAGGCAAAGAAGAAAACACAAACAGTGGGCCGGCTGGACATAGAAAATCTAGGTAAACGAATAGAGACTACAGAAACAAGCATAACCAGCAGAATACAAGAGATAGAAGAAAGAATCTCAGATTCTGAGGATAACATAGAGAAAATAAACGCACTGATCAAAGAAAACAGCAAGTCTAACAAACTCTCATCACAAAACATTCAGGAAATATGGGATACAATAAAAAGACCAAACCTAAGAATTATAGGAGTAGAAGAAGGAGAACTGCAGCTCAACGGTCCAGAAAATATATTTAATAAAATTATAGAAGAAAACTTTCCCAACCTAAAGAAAGATATACCTATGAAGGTTAAAGAAGCATACAGAACACCGAATAGGCTGGATCAAAAAAAAAAAACATCCCCTCGCCATATAATAATCAAAACACAAAGCATACAGAATAAAGAAAGAATATTAATAGCTGCAAAGGAAAAAGGCCAAGTTACTTATAAAGGTAAACCTATCAGACTTACACCTGACTTCTCTATGGAAACAATGAAAGCCAGAAGGTGCTGGATAGATGTACTGCAGAAACTTAGAGAACATGGATGCAAGCCCAGAATACTACACCCAGCCAAGCTTTCGTTCACTATAAATAGAGAAAACAAAACTTTCCAAGATAAAAACAAATTTAAACAATACGTAGCCACAAATCCATCCTTACAGAAAGTAACAGAAAGCCGGGCTGTGATGGCACATGCCTTTAATTCCAGCACTCGGGAGGCAGAGGCAGGCGGATCTCTGTGAGTTCGAGACCAGCCTGGTCTACAAGAGCTAGTTCCAGGACAGGCTCCAAAACCACAGAGAAACCCTGTCTCAAAAAACCAAAAAAAAAAAAAAAAAAACCAGTAACAGAAGAAAAATCACTAAACAAGGAGTCCAACAATGACCACAATAACTCAAACAGCTAGAGACACTTCACCAGCACAACTCAAAGAAGGGAAACACACAAACTTTACTACTAAAAAATTGACCAGAGTTAACAACCATTGGTCATTAATATCACTTAATGTCAATGGACTCAACTCACCTATAAAAAGGCACAGGCAAAGAGATTGGATACGAAAACAGGATCCAACATTCTGCTGTTTACAAGAAACACACCTCAACCACAAAGACAGGCACCTACTCAGAATAAAGGGGTGGGAAAAGGCTTATCAAGCAAATGGACCTAAGAAACAAGCAGGTGTGGCCATACTAATTTCTAACAAAGTTGACTTCAAACTTAAATCAATCAGAAGAGATGGAGAGGGACATTTTATACTCATAACAGGAACAATTCATCAGGATGAAGTCTCAATCCTGAATATCTATGCCCCTAATATAAAAGTACCCACGTACATAAAAGAAACATTATTAAAACTCAAGACAGCCATCAAACCGCACACACTATAAGTAGGAGACTTCAACACTCCTCTCTCACCAATGGACAGGTCAATCAGACAGAAACCTAACAGAGAAATTAGAGAATTAATGGAGGGAATGGATCAATTGGACTTAACAGACATCTATAGAATATTCCACCCAAATAGGAAAGAATATATCTTCTCTGCAGCTCATGGAACCTTCTCAAAAATTGACCACATACTCGGTAACAAAGCAAACTTTCACAGTTACAAAAAAAAAATATTAGTAACCACCTGTGTCTTATCAGATCACCATGGATTAAAGTTAGAATTCAACAACAATGCTACCCCCAGAAAGCCTACAAACTCATGGAAACTGAACAGTCAACTACTGAACCATACCTGGATGAAGGAAGAAATAAAGAAATTAAAGTCTTCCTTGAATTCAATGAAAATAAAGAAACAACATACTCAAACTTATGGGACACTATGAAAGCAATCCTAAGAGGAAAGGTCATAGCACTAAGTGCCCACTTAAAGAAAACAGAGAAAGCACACATTGGAGACTTAACAGCACACCTGAAAGCTCTAGAAAAAAAGAAGCAGACTCACCTAGGAGGAGTAGAAGACTGGAAATAATCAAACTGAGGGCAGAAATCAACAAAATAGAAACACAGAAAACAATACAAAGAATCAATGAAACAAACAGCATAAAGAAAATCAACAAGATTGATAAACCCCTATCCAAACTAATCAAACAGTAGAGAATATGCAAATTAATAAGATCAGAAATGGAAAGGGAGACATAACCAAAGACACAGAGGAAATTCAGATAATCATTAGATCTTACTACAAAAGCCTGTATGCCAAAAAGTGGAAAATGTAAAAGAAATGGACACGTTTTTAGATGAATACCATATAACAAAGTTAAACCAGGACCAGGTGAACAATCTAAACAGACCTGTTAGTAGCAAAGAATTAGAAGCTCTTATCAAAAACCTCCCTACCAAAAAAAGCCCAGGACCAGATGGTTTCAATACGGAATTCTACCAGAACTTCCAAGAAGACCTAATACCTATACTCCTTAATGTATTTCACAATATAGAAACAGAAGAGTCATTACCAAATTCGTTTTATGAAGCTACAGTTACTCTGATACCAAAACCACACAAAGACTCAACCAAGAAAGAGAATTACAGACCAATCTCACTCATGAACATTGACGCAAAAATCCTCAACAAAATACTGGCAAACCGAATCAAATAACACATTAGAAAAATTATCCATTATGATCAAGTAGGCTTCATCCCAGAGATGCAGGCCTGGTTCAACATATGAAAATCTATCAATGTAATCCATCATGTACACAAATTAAAAGAAAAAAATATGATCATTTCATTTGATGCAGAAAAAGTATTTGACAAAATTCAACATCCCTTTATGATAAAAGTCTTGGCGAGATTAGGGATACACGGGTTATACCTAAATATAATAAAAGCTATTTACAGCAAGCCGACAGCTAACATCAAATTAAATAGAGAGAAACTCAATGCCATCCCACTAAAATCAGGAACACGGCAAGGCTGTCCACTCTCTCCATACCTCTTTAATATAGTGCTTGAAGATCTAGCAATAGCAATAAGACAACATAAGGGGATCAAGAGTATTCAAATTGGAAAGGAGGAAGTTAAACTTTCGTTATTTGCAGATGATATGATAGTGTACATAAGCGACCCCTAAAACTCCACCAAAGAACTTTTACAGCTGGTAAACACCTTTAGGATACAAGATCAACTCCAAAAAATCAGTCGCCCTCTTATACACAAAGGATATGGAAGCAGAGAGGGAAATCAGAGAAGCTTCACCTTTCACTATAGCCACAAACAGCATAAAATATCTTGGGATAACTCTAACCAAGGAAGTGAAAGATCTATTTGACAAGAACTTTAAGGCATTGAAGAAAGAAATTGAAGAGGATACCAGAAAATGGAAGGACCTCCCCTGCTCTTGGATTGGGAGGATCAACATAGTAAAAATGGCAATTCTACCAAAGGCAATTTATAGATTCAATGCAATCCCCATCAAGGTCCCATCAAAATTCTTCACAGATCTGGAGAGGACAATAATCAACTTTATATGGAAAAACAAAAAACCCAGGATAGGGAAAACAATCTTATACAATAAAGGATCTTCTGGAGGCATTACCATTCCTGACTTCAAACTCTATTACAGAGCTACAGTAATGAAAACAGTGTGGTACTGGCATTAAAACAGAGAAGTCGACCAATGGAATCGTATAGAAGACCCGGGTTTTAACCCACAAACCTATGAACACCTCATTTTTGATAAAGGAGCTAAAAGTATGCAATGGAAGAAAGAAAGTATCTTCAACAAATGGTGCTGGCAAAACTGGATGTCAATCTGTAGAAGAATGAAAATAGATCCATATCTATCACCATGCACATAACTCAAGTCCAAATGGATTAAAGACCTCAATATCAGGCTGAACACACTGAACCAGATAGAAGAGATATTTGGAAGTAGCCTACAACAGATGGGCACAGGAGATCGCTTCCTATGTATAACCCCAGCAACACAGACATTAAGGGCAACATTGAATAAATGGGACCTACTGAAACTGAGAAGCTCTGTAAAGCAAAGGACACTGTAACTAAGACAAAAAGGCAACCTACTGTCTGGGAGAAGATCTTCACTAACCCCGCAACAGACAAAGGTCTGTTCTCCAAAATATATAGAGAACTCAAGAAACTAGACTTTAAAATGCTAATTAACCCAATTAAAAAATGGGGCACTGAACTGAAAAGAAATTTCTCAACAGAAGAAGTTCAAATGGCCAAAAGACACTTAAGGTCATGCTCAACCTCCTTAGCAATCAGGGAAATGCAAATCAAAACAACTTTGAGATATCATCTTACACCTGTCAGATTGGCTAAAATCAAAAACACTAATGATAGCCTTTGCTGGAGAGGTTGTGGAGAAAGGGGTACCCTCATCCATTGCTGGTGGGAATGCAAACTTGTGCAACCACTTTGGAAATCAGTGTGGCGGTTTCTCAGGAAATTCGGGATCAATCTACCCCTGGACCCAGCAATACCACTCTTGGGAATATACCCAAGAGATGCCCGATCTTATGACAAAAGCATTTGTTCAACTATGTTCATAGAGCATTATTTGGAATAGCCAGAACCTGGAAACAACCTAGATGTCCTTCAATGGAAGAATGGATGAAGAAAGTGTGGAATATCTACACATTAGAGTACTACGCTGCGGTAAAAAACAATGACTTCTCGAATTTTGCATGCAAATGGATGGAAATAGAAAACACTATCCTGAGTGAGGTAACCCAGACCCAAAAAGATGAGCATGGGATGTACTCACTCATAATTGGTTTCTAGCCATAAATAAAGGTCACTGAGTCTATAATTTGTGATCCTAAAGAAGCTAAATAAGAAGGTGAACCCAAAGAAAAACATATAGTTATCCTCCTGGCTATGGGAAGTAGACAAAATTGCCGGGTAAAAAAATTGGGATCTTGGGGGTGGGGTGGGATGGGGGTAAGGGGAGATGGGGAGAGAAAAGGGAGAAGGGGAGGATGGGGGTAACTTGGGGAAACAGGATGATTGGGATAAAGGAAGGTTGGATAGGGGAGCATGGAAGCACAAATCTTAGTTAAGGGAGCCACCTTAGGCTTGGTAAGAGCTTTGAACGTAGAGTGGCTCCCAGGAGCCCAAGGCGATGTCCCCAGTTAGTTCCTTGGGCAGCTGAAGATAGGGAACCTGAAATGACCCTATCCTATAGCAATACTGACGAATATCTTGCATATCACCATAGAACCTTCATCTGGTTTTGGATGGAGATAGAGACAGAGACCCACACTGGAGCAAGGGTCTGAGCTCCCAAGGTCCAAATGAAGAGCAGAAGGAGGGAGAACATGAGCAAGGCAGTCAGGACCACGAGGGGTGCACCCACCCACTGAGACAGTGGGGCTGATCTATTGGGAGCTCTCCAAGGCCAGCTGACTGAAAAAGCATGGGATAAAACTGGACTCTCTGAACATGGCGAACAATGAGGGCTGATGAGAAGCCAAGGACAATGGCACGGGGTTTTGATCCTACTTCATGTTCTGGCTTTGTGGGAGCCTAGCCAGTTTGGATGTTCACCTTCCTAGACCTGGACGGAGGGGGGAGGACCTTGGGCTTTCCACAGGGCAGGGAACCCTGACTGTTCTTTGGACTGGAGAGGGAGGGGGATAGGAGTGGGCGGAGGGGGAGAAGGTTGGGAGGAGGGGGAGGGAAATGGGAGGCTGGGAGGAGGCGGAAACTTTTTTTTCTTTTTCTCAATAAAAAATTAAAAAAAAAAACTTTGGTATTGCTTCTAAATCTCAGCTCTTCTCCAGGCAAGAATTCATGATTAGAGGCCAGTATCTTAGTGTATCTTGTTTGGGGTTTAGTTGTTTGGATACCCCTTGACTTTATTTTTATTGCTTGTACCATTTTCTAACTTCTGATTCATGATAGATCAGTAGTTCCTACCAAAAGAGATTGTGCTCTGAGAGTACGCTAGAGGCATTTTGGGCGAGTAGCCATGATTTAATGAGAAAAGAGCACCTGTTAATGTCATAAAATGAATTGGGACTATAAACTATGTTAAATACCTAAATATCAGAGAACACTCAGGGAAGGCTGTGCCACGGGGGGGGGGGGGGGATGACAGTTACCAGACCTCAAATACCTGTAGTGTCCTCATTCATAAATACTGTAGTAGAGCAATAATTTCTAGAACAGAAGAGATCAAGGTGAACAGTCTGTGCACATGAGGGTGAACATCTTTTTACACCTAATTTCAGACACTTGCCAATGCCAAGAGATCTTTGTATGAAGGGTGAGATTTTATTTTACTGAATAAACCTTTTTTCCTAAGGGTCACTCAGTTTCTGTCTAACTCTTGGGTGCTTCTTTGATAATGTGTCTGGGCACAGCTTTCAAGAATACAGGGTCTGTCATTTGACCTGCCTCTTATTGACATGTAATAGAAGGTTAAATAAACACAATGTTCACAAAAACACCTGCCACTTATCAAGGATATATGTATCAGACACATAATGCTGATTCTCTATTCAATCCAATAATTGTTGCTGAGAGACAGGAATTTCTCTAATAAATGATAAAATTACAAGTAAAACTTTTGAATTTGCCCAAGTCTATACCCACTTCTCACCAAGAGGGTGGCTCAGCATTCCTCAAGCCAACTCCGGGTAGGCTTCAGTTTTGGGATCTGTCTTAAGGTGTCTATTGTTGCAAAGAGACACCATGACCACGACAAATCTTATAAAGAAAAACATTTAATTGAGGTGGCCTATTACAGTTCAGAAGTTCAGTCCATTATCATCATGTCAGGGACCATGGAGGCAGACATGGTGCTGGCTACATCTTGATCAGAAGGCAACAGGAAGCGGTCTGTAACACTGGGTGGTATCTTGAGCACATGAGACCTTAAATCCCATCCCATGGTGACACACTTCCTCCAACCAGACCACACATGCTCCAACAAAGCCACATCCTAATAATGCCCTATGAGCTTACGGGGGAGGGCAGCAATTACATTCCAGCTACCACAGCATCTGTTCCAGAGCATTTCCCTATAAATTTAAAGATATATAAAAGATGCTTTGTCCTATCAGTTCGTTGATATAGAATTCTTGTATGGAGCTACTTTTAGGTTTTCTAAGGTATTTAGTTGACAGTTCCATACATTTATATATTATATCTTGATTAGACCACTCTCAACTTCTCTCATTCCCATTACCAAATCCTCCTCTACATGTCTCCCACACATATTCAAGGTTTTTTTTTTTTTTACCCAATTGTCTTAGTGCTACATACATGCTGTGGGTGTGGGCAATCTAGGAATGGATGACCTACCAATTCCCAAACCACCAAGGAAAGATGAACGCTGCCCCCACCACTATTTGCCATAAACTCACAATAACTCTTCACTTTGAAGTGTGGCCTCACAAATCCCTCCCCCATCTATGCTGGAATGTTGACTGGCTTGATCTTTTGTAGGTAATCATAGCTGTTGTAAGTTCATAAGTGCAACTCAACTTTTATTTCATGTTTGTGAAAAGGAACTAAATGTGAAGTTTTGAGAAAGTATAGCTAAGCAAGAACAATATTTTTTTATATTATTAAAAATTGTTTATTATTTTCAAATCTTTGGGCATTTTTCATTAAGAGGTACCTGTCAGAATCTCTTCTGGATTTTTAAGATCACTATAGTGTGAGTTCAGTGTAGTGTGGGATTGAACCAAAAACACTATTTAGTAGCATATAAGAAATGCAGAAATCAAATTATACTAAGATTTCAATTGATAAAATATTGCTTTAATACAAATCGTTTCTGCATATAATATTTTAAGACTAATGTACAACTTTATTTTATTTTATTTTTTTGGAGTTTTCTTTTTGTTTTATTTTTGCTTTTTTTTTAACTTTTTTTTATTGAGAAAAGAAAAAAAAAACAAATTTCCTCCTCCTCCCAGCCTCCCATTTCCCTCCCCCTCCTCCCACCCTTCTCCCCCTCCCCCCCCACTCCTCTCCCCCTCCCTCTCCAGTCCAAAGAGCAGTCAGATTTCCCTGCCCTGTGGTAAGTCCTAGGTCCTCCCCCCTCCGTGCATTTCTAGGAAGGTGAACATCCAAACTGGCTAGGCTCCCACAAAGCCAGCACATTACGTAGGTTCAAAACCCCGTGCCATTGTCCTTGGGTTCTCATCAGCCCTCATTGTTCGCCATGCTCAGAGAATCCAGTTTTATCCCATGCTTTTTCCGTCACAGTTCAGCTGGCCTTGGTGAGCTCCCAATAGATCAGCTCCACTGTCTCAGTGGGTGGGTGGTTTGCACGGAAGCACGGTTCTTAGTTAAGGGAGCCACCTTAGGGTTGGCAAGAGACTTGAACCTAGAGTGGCTCCCAGATACCCAAGCCGAGGTCCCCAGTTAGTTCCTTGGGCAGCTGAGGATGGGGAACCTGAATTGACCCTATCCTAGAGCAATAATGACGAATATCTTGCATATCATCATAGAACCTTCATCTGGTGATGGATGGAGACAGAGACAGAGACCCACACTGGAGCACTGGACTGAGCTCCCAAGGTCCCGATGAGGAGCGGAAGGAGGGAGAACATGAGCAAAGAAGTCGGGACCACGAGGGGAGCAAGAACAATATTGAGCAAATTATTTTCTATGCTTTATTCACCACTGTGAACTTCAGGTTGACTTTGAATTCCTGATTTTTCTGTTCCACTTTTTCATTAGTAGGCACTCTGTACTTTCATACCTATTATAATATGTTGATATATATGTATATAATATATCATATATGTGAGAAGTGAGAATTTGTGAATTGTGTGTGTGTGTGTGTGTGTAAGAGAGAGAGAGAGAGAGAGAGAGAGAGAGAGAGAGAGAGATGCTTGCACTGTATCTACCACTAACTATATCCTAGCCCCAGAATTTTGATTAAAACAAAATTATAATGAGTTTCTCATAAGTCAGTAGTAACTGCCATTTGCTCTTTTATTTTGAGAAATTGGATATCAAGCCCATGTTTCTTACACAGTAAACAAGAGTTCTGCCACTGAGCTACACCATCATGACTAATAATAATAATAACCATAGCAAGGCTCAGTAATTACATTTTGTAGGAAAAAATAGAAGTTATTTTGAGACATTCTTAGTAAAATTATTTTCCAGACAGAGGCCTAAGAAAAAGTGCCCAGCAAGCATTGTGCAGAAGACAACAATGACTTAGAGACACTGAGTCAATGATGTGTATGTATACATCTCATTTCTCTTACTTGCTGTGTTTTCTACTTGATTCTCCCATCCTTACAAATATATATCCTTGAAAATGTTTGCATAGTAAGTATAGTTACTGGTGACCCATGATTAATTTTAGTTGTTTCCATGATTATTTTTGGCTGTGGACTCATTTCATGAGTAGTATTTCTTTTTTGTATCTTAAGACTTCAGAAGAACGTAACTTTTTAAGGAATACACTAATTATTATACCCTAGATTAATGTATCCATTATTCTATTATCATACTGGGATCTCTCTCCAATGCTATAAAAATGTCTTCTAAAAGCCTGACTCAGGTCCCTATTCCTCAGGCTGTAGATGAAGGGGTTCAACATGAGAAATACCACAGAATACATCACTGAGGTAACCGAACACTCTCTGGAGGTATAGGATGTTTGAGAAGTGAGGTAGACACCAAGGCCTGTACCATAGAACAGTGAGACTACTGAAAGATGGGACCCACAAGTAAAAAAGGCTTTATATTTCCCCCCTTTAGATAAAAGGCACACTATGGAGTTGATGATTTAGAGTAAGAGAAAAGAATACCTAGCAAACCTGTTCCATGGTAGAGCAAGACATCATTGGCATGGGTACCTGAGCAAGCAAGCTTGAGAATCTGAGCAGGTTCACAGAAGTAGTGATGGATTTCTGTTTTCTTGCAGAAACACACCCTCAAAGACATTAATGTTTGTAACAATGAATAGGTCAGACAGATTAGCCAAGATAGTAGAAGCAGAAGACCACAAAGGAGAGGGTTTATGTAGCACAAGGGGTGACATATGGCCACACACTGGTCTTAGAACATTACTGTCAGTAACAAACTATCCAATCCAGAAAAAAAAAAACATGAAAAAATACATCTGGGTGAGGCAGACTTCATAGGTGATGGACAATGTTCACTAACATCTTGAGAACTATGGTGGAGATGAAACAAATGTTTGTGAAAGATAGGTTACAAAGGAAGAAATACATTGGGGTCCAGAGGTGGAAGTCAGAGCCAATGGCCAGGATGATAAACAGGTTTCCTATGATGCAGACCAAGCAAATTAACAGAAACAGTCCAAATAGAAGTGGTTAGATATCATCTTCTTTTGAAAGTCACAAAAGGATGAAATTTGAAGTGGCTGTTAAGTTCTCTGGTTTCAGATAATTTACAGTTTCTCCCTGGAAAAAAGCAAGCATAGTTACAATAATGAGTTTCAAAATCATTCATGGAGAATTGTATTTTATTCCAAATATTTTATATGGTTTACTGCCCAAATCTGCTGTTTCCACCACCACTGCTTACAGTGTCTTTGAGGGCGGAGACTGCTTGTTCATTTCACGACTGCCCAGACCCAAAATAATTACACAGAAACTATATTAATTGCAATACTTCTTGGCCTTTTAACTTAGGCTTTTTGTGAACTAACTCTTAAATTAACCCATTTCTATTAATTTATATTTTACCGCGAGGCTCATGGCTTACCGTTAAGGTTCCTGGATGTCTGTTTCCTTCAGCAGCTACATGGCATCTCTCTTTGACTCTGCCTACTCTCTATATCTCTTGCATCCTGACTATATTCCGCCATGCTATAGGCTGAAGCAGCTTCTTTTATTAACAAATGGTAGTAAAACACATTCCTAGCCTACAAAGGGAAATCCCACATCATGCCTTTTCCATTGCATCTTTCCCAGCTGATAGTAATTGATATCCTCTCAAAATTTCTAAAAAAGGAATCTGTTTTTATGGACATCTCCCCTGTACCTTGTCATAATTTCATTTTACAGACCCAGGGAAATGTTTAGATAAGCATTGATAGCTTGTAGAATTCAAAGACATTTTCTCAGACTATCCTGCTCTCTTTGATACAAAGGATAGTTTGAAAATTTTTAAAGGAAATCTCACTATGGCTACATTAGCTTTCTCAATCCTCTCTAGCCTTCTAGCTTTATCATGTCTTAATCCCAAATATCAATTCAAAAACTCAATCATACACTTATATTTTCCCTGCATATTTACATTTTTCTTCAATTTCCTTATATTGAAAGAACTTTTCTAATTGCTTTTATATTCGCTATGTTGAAGTGACTTTTCAATTTCATTTTCATTACATATTTCCTATACTTCAGACAATATTGGACAATAAGTCCTGCACTTCATGTATTCAATAGGTCACACATCAAAAGTATCTCAGTTCCCTAGTATGCAGATGGCTTAGTTTTCATCTTCAACAACTTGAAGAGAGATACAAAATAAAACAAAAATAAAAACATTTAGAAAAAGAAAAGGAAAACAGGCAAGGTATGGAAATACATTTCTCTAATTGCAGTACTCAGGTGAATGAAGCAGAAGGATCTTAAACTTGAGGCAGAGAACCTGGAAGACCCATATGGGATCAGATGTGTGTAATGTATATGGTACAAAGCCTATCATGGTCTGGTTCAGTCGAACCCTTCCAGATGCCTGTGGCTCATATCTACAATAAAATCTTTCCCTCAATCAAACCTAGTAGTGATCATGCTCTCATTTTCATTTATCTGGTGCTCTCAATATGAAAGTGGCACATATGAACTACCTTATAAGGTACTCATACTCTGTGATGGTTAACTTCTGGATTATGTTTCAATCAGAAATGGCATATCTGTGAAAAGAGTTCCTCAGTCATGAAATTCAAAAGCCCCAGCTCAGTTCATCCTCTAAGCTTCCAGTGTTGGGAGGCTTTGAATAATTAGACATCCTAAATTATGTTTTAAACTTAAATTACTGTGCTTAAGAGATCTACCTTAGGCTCTTGCATTCCACAAACACTGTTATCCTTAAATCTCTTTAAGGTCATGGACCCAGAGAAAAGAGACTGCAACTCCATTGAGCCAGTTACACATGTGGTAAAGTATACAACAAATATGTTGCATATTTTTAGAATTATTTTAGTTAACTAATGCTGTTCAATTTTCAGTAGTTATTACCTGAGGTCATCATGCCCACCTGACAGAATTACACTTTGCTTAAGAAGAAACCTTTATGGCAGGCCTTAGGGAAGCCCAGGACTTAATGGTGGTTGTCACCCCGTGTTGCACTCTTGAATTATTCTTTAGAGGCATGTTCCCTAGTAGAGAAATGAGCCTAATGGATAGTTGTCATACTGTGGTATTTTGTGAAATTTGCCATAGAATTGAGACCTAATGGCTGGGAATGGAATCCAGCAGCTGGTCAATCTTGGTGAACAAGCATCTGCATCTTGGCATTTTTATTGCTAAATAGGCCATTTGGATTATTCTTCCTGTTCTAATTTACCTTTCTTAAATCTCTGGTGTTGTGGGATGCATAATTCCGGGTAAATATTTTTAGGTCAAACGTGGAACCCCCAAAATGGCAGTGCTGGAGACAATGTCCTAAACAGAAGGACTCTGACCAAGTAAACAGAAGCCCAAAGTCAGCATTCCACAGGAATCTCCTAAAGTGGGTTTTTGTATACTAGGACCTCCCTTAATATGCACCCAAATGTCAACTACCTCATTTAAGGGTATCTAGTCAACAGGAGCATTCTGCATCACCTGCAACTCCTACCCTGTTGTCTGCCATATAATACCCACTTGCTTTTTCACAATTTTGCTTCTCTCAGATTCCTTACATATGTAAATTAATGCCTACATGTGTAAACTAATAATGTCTACAATTCATGGGATTAACTGAAGACCAATGTGTGTTATCAGTGAACAGCCTTTCATTATTTTCCTGAGTGTATATAGTTATTTCAGAGAGTTTTTCATGTATTTAGAACAGGGCATATAGTCTTTATATTTTGTTTTATAAACTGGAAGAAAAAATGAATAGCTTTATTTTTGCTGTCAAATTGAATCTCCAGGGGGCTGAAGAGATGGCTCAGAGGTTAAGAGTACTGATTGCTCTTCCAGAGGTCCTAAGTTCAATTCCCAGCAACCACATGGTGGTTCACGGCCATCTATAATGAGATCTGGTGCCCTCTTCTGGTATGCAAGCATACATGGAAGGAATGTTGTATACATAATAAATAAATCTTTTTAAAAAAATTCAATCTCCAGTAGGATGGTCCCATGTCCCTTTAATAGTATCTGAAAAATTAAATGCCTCCAGAACTAACAAAATAAG
The DNA here is from genome assembly GCF_018167655.1 of Microtus oregoni. Taxonomy (NCBI): domain Eukaryota; kingdom Metazoa; phylum Chordata; class Mammalia; order Rodentia; family Cricetidae; genus Microtus; species Microtus oregoni. The sequence continues at coordinate 36,635,764 of NW_024543067.1, forward strand.
TTCTTCATTGTTTTAAAAAGCAAAACAAAAGGGAACCAGGGAGGGTGAAAAAGTAGAAATTGCCCAAATCTGACATTTAAAAAGCACACAGTAGAAGATACTGAATCTTTTGTTTCTCTTGAGTGGATAGAGGATAGTTATGGGAATGTTTTCCCATACAATAATATAAGAAAATGTTAAAAACACAGGACAAGTCACTGACACACCTAATTTTTTTCTCTCCTACATTTTCTCCAGATTAAATTTAGCAGCCATATAGTATCTGATCCCAGTTCTCAGCAAAATTGAATTTCAGTATCATGTGTTCCTATTGCATAATGATTAAAATGTCTCAATTTTCATCTTTTCTTTTTCAGTGCCACTTGGTATTCCTCAAAATTCTCTCTCTACAATTTTCTGCACCCAGATAGTTATCATCCATTTTTTCCCATGTTGAAACTAATTGATATCTGATTATCTTCATGTCAGTAAATGAAAACCTATCAATTGTTCACACATTGAATTATATTTAAGAGCAACTCAAAAGAAAAGAGTTTAAATATGCAATAAAAGATAATTTCTATTGACTATTATCACACTGTATATACTAAAGACATTTCAATAAAAACTTACTGAAGAGGTCAACATGAAGATTATTAAAGACACCAGGTAAGGTGGCTCACATCTGAAATTTCAGTACCCATGAGACTGACGCAGAAGGATCTCAAGTTGAAACCAGCTCTTTCTACATAATGAGACCCTGATGAGGAAGAAAGGGGAAAAATACAAAGTAAATATAACGGAAGTAAGATGAGTCATGGTTTTAATAGCATTCAGAATATGCTAGGGCTGAGTAGACAATATTATTTTGTTTTCTTGACATTGCTGAAGGACATAGTGGAAGAGAAATTAGAAGCTAACATGAAAGAGCCCAAGAAGACTCAAAACAGAATAAATTATTCCATGGCCCAATTCTTCTCTAAATAAATTGGCTGAGAATATGATATTGAAAATGATTATAGAATGCCTTAAGACACAAAGAACATACCTATCAAAATTTTTAATTGGCAATGTTTCTGATTTATACCTGAGATATTACAGTGTATGGTGGTAAGTTTCCAATGGTTCTTGCCTAATTTTTCATAAACTGGTACATTCCAATCTCACTAAGTATGACTTTAATGTAATGACTGACTTCCAGTAAATATTAGTGTCTTGTCAAACAATGTTAGAATGAAACTCTCAGCATTTTCTTGCCAACCATCTCCATCTCAGGAAACCAAAAGAATTATTTATTTTTTTATCTTTGCTTTTTATTATTGATTTTATTGAGTTATGCACTTTCTCTGGTCACCTCTCTTTCTCTACCCTCCCTTCAACCCTCTACCATGGTCCCCATGCTCACAATTTACTCAGATGTTGTCTTTATCTACTTTCCATGTAGATCCATGAATGTCTTTCTTATGGTCCTCATTGTTGCCTAGGTTCTCTGGGATTTTGAATTGTAGGCCAGTTTTGCCTTGTGTCTAAAGGACACTTATGAGTACATATGATATTTGTCTATCTGGTTCTTGGTTACCTCACTCAATATTATGTTTTCTAGATCCATCCATTTGCCTGTAAATTTCAAGATGTCATTATTTTTTTCTGCTGTGTAGTACTCCATTATGTAAATGTACCACATTTTAATTACCCATTCTTCAGTCAAGGGGCATATAGGTTGTTTCCAGATTCTGGCTGTGACATACAATGCTGCTGTGAACATAGTTGAGCACATGTCCTTGTGGTACAATTGAACATCCTTTTGACATATACCCAAAAGTGGTATTTCTGGATCTTGAGGTAGGTTGTTTCCTAATTTTCTAAGAAATACCCATACTGACATCCAAAGGGTCTGTACCAATTGCAATCCCATCAGCAATGAAGGCGTGTTCCCCTTACCCCACATCCTCTCCAGTGTAAGTTGTCATCAGTGCTTTTTATCTTGGCCATTCTTACAGGTATAAGATGTAATCTCAGAGTTTCCAGGTATTTGTGGGCCTTCTGGAATTAGCATTGCTGTTGAATTTTAATTTTAAGCCATTGTGATTTGATAAGATATATGGGGTTATTCCAATATTTTTATATCTGTTGAGGTCCTCTTTGTTACCTAGTATGTTCAATTTTTGGACAGTTCTTTTAGTGCTTAGAAGAATGTACATTCTTTTATGTTTGGATGAAATGTTCTATAGATGTCTGTTAAGTCCATTTGAGTCATAAAATCTGTTAATTCTTGATGTGGATCAATGGCCTGTACCATCACATATTTTAAATAAATGCTGATTGGCCAGTAGCCAGGCAAGAAGTATAGATGGGGCATCCAGGCAGGAAGTAGAGGTAGGCAACAAGTATGCTGGGAAGAAGGAGACACAGTCTGCAGTCGTGATCCAGACACAGAAGCAAGATATGACTGCCTTGCTAAATAAGGTACCAAGCCACGTGGCTAACATAGATAAGAATAATGGGATAATGTAAGTTATAAGAGTTAATAAGAAGTCTGAACTACTAGGCCAGTCAGTTTATAACTAATGTAGACCTCAGTGTGATTTTTTTGGGACTTAATGACTGCGGAAACTGGGCAGGACAGAAACCTCAGTCTACAAATTCCCTTATTTCTTTATTAGTTTTTTGACTGACAGACCTGTCCAGTGGTGAAAGTGGAGTGTTGAAATCTCCCACTATCATTGTGTGGGGATTAATGTGTGATTTAGGCTTTTCAAGTGTTTCTTTTACATATGAGGGTGCCCCTGTATTTGGGACATAGATGTTCAATATTGAGATTTACTCTTAGTGGATTTTTCTTGTGACTAATATAAAATGTCCTTCTTTGTCTCTTTGATTGAGTTTAGTTTGAAGTCTATTTTGTTAGATATTAGTATAGCTATACCAGCTTGTTTCTTAGGTTCATTTGATTGGAAAATTTTTTCCCAACCCTTTATTCTGAGGTGATGTCTGTCTTTGAGGTTGAGGTATGTTTCTTGTAAGCAGCAGAAGAATGAATTCTGGTTCTGTAGCCAATCTGTTAGTCTGTGACTCTTTATATGTGAGTTGAGTCCATTTATATTAAGAGATATGAATAACTAGTGATTGCTGTCTCCTGTTATTTTAGTTATCATTGGTGGTGATGTTATTTTGTGTGTTTTTCCATACTTTGGGACTTGCTGCTATGAGATCATCTATTGTCTGTGGTTTTGTGGATGTAACCAACTTCCTTGGGTTGCAGTTTTCCTTCTAGTACTGAAAACAAATCTATGTAATAGTCATGCAAATTAGTTTGTAATTCTTCTAGGCAATGATTGTGATGGGTATAGCCTTGATCTAAATTTTGAATTCTGACATATCCAAGACACCATGAAATATTTATGCAGATTATTCAGGCTTCCATTAGTAGATTATATTTAGAAATATATGTGTATTTACATCTTTAACATAGTAAATATTAATGTAAAAAGAGGCTATGAATTTGTCAACACAAGAAGGGTACAGGAAAGCATTTGGAGGGAGGACACAAAAGTGAGAAAATATATAATTACGTTATAATCACAAAAAGAATAGAAAAAATAAATCACTGCCTAAAATATAAACATACATGATTTGAAAGAAAAGGAACCTGAAATGTCATACAAAATAATGAAAAAACACACAACTTCATAACATAAAATTGAAAACTAATACACAATTATGGAATTTATCAAACCAATTTCTTCTCAGATATATCAACTGAGAAAATGGAAATTGTATCAGATTCTTTATATGAAAAACTTAATTCTCTGAAAATTATATTAATCATTCAATAAAAAATCATATCAAATCTCATACTACATCATTTAATTAAAACCATGTGTTTTAATTTTGTAAGTTCTCCTACAACTTGGAGATCAGAAGAGTAAAATTGAGCCTCTTCCTGAGCTAATAAGAGTTATACCTTTCCTGGTATATTCATTTTTGCCCTTTCTTTTCTATATTAATATTTTTTTTTTGGTTTTTCGAGACAGGGTTTCTCTGTGGTTTTGGAGCCTGTCCTGGAACTAGCTCTTGTAGACCAGGCTGGTCTCGAACTCACAGAGATCCGCCTGCCTCTGCCTCCCCAGTGCTGGGATTAAAGGTGTGCATCACCATATCCTGGCAATAATGTCCACACTTCTTAATTTTACCTCCATTGTTTATTGTGTCATTTATTCTTAACCCACCCCCCCAAAAAAAACACTTCAACTTTAGGGGAACTGTAAAATCACAGCATTGGGTTCCATAACTGAGGGAACAGAAAACTGTTAGAGTGATGTGAAGATATGACTCAGAGGAATGAACATTTTTTTGCACATGCATGAGGTTCAGAATTCAATTACCAGTTTCCATATCAAAAATCTGGGTATTGTTAGGAGTGTTTGTAACCTCAGAACTTGGTAAATAGATAAAGGCAGATCTTAAGTCATGACTAGCTAGACAATGTAGCCTAACTAATATTCAAGACCAGTGAGAGGTAAGATACAGAGTAAGATACAGAGTAAGCAAAATTTACCTCTGATCTACACATATTTTCACAAACAACCACCACCAAACTAAAAATGTTCTAGTATACTTGAAAATTTAAGAATACATGTCAAACATCAATTTAAACCATGAATTTGAGAAAATGACTAAGTTCTTTGTTTAGACCTTAAATTTTAATTAATTCAACTAATTTAATCAAATAATTTAAGTTAGCTAACAATTGAATTTCAATCAAATTAATTAAACAAAGTATAATTTTGAATCTCCTGTGTCATGTGTTACTAGTGTGACATCAGGCATATTATAACAATTCAGTTTAGTCTTCTGAGTTGACTACAGGTGTCATAACCATGAGTATCATGGTTATATCTGAAAATCATGATAATGAGCCTGTCACTAAACAGATGACAAGAGAAATTAAATTGAGTCAAATATTAAGAATGGAAAGTATCATTTCACTCAGCAAAAATATCATCATTTGAAGCCTCAGTTGGATCTGGATTCTTAACAAACTTTTTATTCTACTGTTATTATTTTTATATTGTTCTTTGATGGACTTATGATAAAATCTCATGCTGCATGCCTTCCAAGCAAGTCTTCAATGGTAGAATTGCATTGCACCCTTAACCAAGACAATTTTATTCTTGTCCTTATAGGAGTATATTTTATTATTCATTTGCCTTTGTATGTTTGTTTGACAAAAGTTCTCACTATAACACTGAGGCCGACCTGAAGGTCATGATTCCCTTCCATCACTTTCCTATGTGGTAGAGTCATATTCCTTCATGAACATATCCAGACAGACACAATGATAATAATTACAAGATATAAATATGAACAAAACAATATAAAAGCATTAGGGTTGTAGAGCAGCTTAACACCTAAGAAGAATAAAAGTCTTAAGGGGGTCAATTTCAGAACTTTAAAATATTTAAGATCCTATGGGCTAGAAAATGAGGGAAGGCAAACAGAAAAAAAGAATCCATGAGAGCTAGATGTTAATATTTAAAAGTTTGCAATATGTAATATCTTATCAATGAAGAATACCTGAAATTTTGTTCATCAGTGGAACTTTTCCTATATTCTGGGTAGGAATGAAAATGGACATCATAAAAATTTATACAAATATACAAATAAAGATAACTTCTTTTATAAAAAATTTTATTTCAACAATCTTTACTTCAAATTGTGTTTATCTCAAGTGAATTGAAAGTATTTTGGGGTGTCATGACCTGTCAGTGTTCACTAGATCTAATCAATACACCTGTTTTATAATTGAATTACTCATGTGAGATATTTTCTGTTCATTCTCGCTTGAATTTTTATCAAAATTAAATATCTTGGAAACTTGAAATAATTTTTCCATATTGACTGAACATATTACTAAGTTTCACTGAGGAATTAAATCATGTTTTGACATGTTAGGAGAAAGAAACACTCAATTTTAAAATTAAGATAACTTTCTTTAAAGAAAATACAATTGTCCTAAGAAAAAATTTGAACTGAAAAGATCTTAGGATGTTATAAGAAGGCCAACTAAAGGTAGATGATTTTAGAGAAAATGCAATCACCATAAAAATGAATGAATAGAAAATATCTTAAGATATCTTAAGAAGGTCAAACTATAGTTCCAGACAAAGCTTTGCTTCCAGTGTGGTCCTATGGTCTTCAAATGTACATAAGTGGGTTCAATTTGATCCAAAAATATAACACATCTATCATGAAAGTTTGGATTAGATATATATCTAAGAAATAGAATATTTTACTAGATTATAGCAAACCAAAAAGGTGAATTTAATCTTAGATCTTCCCTTGAGACCCTGTAGAATTTAAAGAATATAATGACGCAAGGTAAGGAATAGATGTAACTACATAATCCATATTCATGTTTAGCATGTGCAAGGATTTGGGATCTACCATCAGAATTTACCAAAGAAGAGGAGGGGCTGGAGAGATGGCTCAGTGGTTAAGAGCATTGCCTGCTCTTCCAAAGGTCCTGAGTTCAATTCCCAGCAACCACATGGTGGCTCACAACTATCTGTAATGAAGTCTGGTGCCCTCTTCTGGCCTGCAGACATACACACAGACAGAACATTGTATAATAAATAAATAAATTTTAAAAAAAGAAAAGAAGAGGAAAAAAGAAAGAGAGGGAGGGAGGGAGGGAAGGAGGGAGGGAGCGAAGGAGGGGAAAATGAAAAATATATAGTTACCACTGTAAAATAATTATTTGTAAAAAAGAAAAATAAAGTAATTGTAACTAAGTGTGGCACAATATGCCTATCTATGATACGAGGACCTTACTTGGGATGCTGAGGCAGGGTTGTAAGATAAATGGTAATCGGAAATAACAAAAGCAAAATGCCATTAATTCTTCTATATGTAACACTAAATTTAAATGAAGATAGGACAAGATTGTATGGAAATGGGTCAGCAGAAGCTTTGGGAAAAAAGAATGAGGGAAGGTAGTAGATGCTGGATACAAGCAAATTACAATAATATATATTTTGAAATATTGCATAATGAAATTTTTGTGTATCAACTAAAAAGATAAAAATTTATTTCATCGTTTGTATTTTATCAATTAATATTACCTTAGAATCAAGTATAGAGAATATTTTGTGCAGGCAATAAAAATAATAAATGTTTACCTAACTCAGAAGACAATGTTAAATGTTTATACATTCAGGTATATTTGAAAATACACTTACCTGAGAATATTCAGCTGATAATTTTCTGAGAAACTAAATCATAAGACACAAAATCAGAAAATGGAAAAATGAAGAAACTATCTGAAACATGTAGAATATCAAAATTTTATTTGACTAACAACATTTGACAGAACTATAATCTAGGTTTTTTCTTAATTTTGAAATTTTTTGAATATATGTTTTTATTTTTGTGCACAAGCCAGTTGTGTGCAGATACCCAGAGACCAGAAAATGGTGTAGTTTCCCCCTGTGGAGGAGATAAAAGCTTTTGTGAGCCCCCTGATGTGAGTACTGAGAACAAATCTTCAGTCCTCTAGAGGAGCAGGAAGGGCTTTCTAACTGTTGAATCACTTCTGCTTGCCAGGTTTTAGCTCTTTTAGCTTGTGTACTCACAATGAAAATTCAAGGGTATAAACTTTCTGCAGCTTTAGAAGATAAACTATATATAACTTCTTCATGGTGTCCTTTATTAGAAGGATTATTTTCTCCAAAGGAAATAGATGGAAATTTTACTTTCTTCTTCATGTGTAGTTGTAGCAATAGGGATCTTTTTACTGTGTTCTTGGAATAGTTATATCAAAGTAATCCTCTTTAATATATATATTTTTCTTAGAAGGTTTGAAGATGATATATGTAGAAACAAGTGATTCTCACAGAGGCCATCAGAGAAAGGGTTGTAAGAGTTTACCAGAATGAAGAAATATTACTAAAGGCATATTGCCCTGGAGTTAATCCATTTTGTAGTATTTTATCAAAATACCTAGGACAGGTAAGCTTTATTGGAAAAGGAATTTATACAATTCAAAGTTTCTTTTTGTATTAACTTACTTTTTTAATTTATAAGAATTTTTAAAAATATACCAATCCAAATTCCCACTCCCTCCTCTTCCCTCCTCCCAACCCATCACACACCTTCCCACCCTAGTATTCACTTATGAGAGAATATATACTATATTCATTTTGGGGGTCTCACTCAGGATACTGTTTTCTAATTCCATCCATTTGCATGAAAAATTCAAGCTCTCATTGCTTTTTACCACTGAGTAATTCTTCAGTTGAGGGGCATCTAGGTTGTTTCTAGATTCTGGCTATTACAAATAATGTTGCTATGAACATAGTTGAACAAATGCTTTTGTAGCATGATTGAGCATCTTTTCAGTATATTCACAAGGTGGTATTTCTGAATCCTGAGGTAGGTTCATTCCCAATTTTCTGAGAAACCAACATACTGATTTGCAAAGTGGTTGTACAAGTTTGCAATTCCACCAGCAATGGAGAGTTCCCCTTACTCCACATCCTCTCCACCATAAGCTATCATTAGTGTTTTTAAATTTAGCCATTCTAACAAGAGTAAGATGGTATCTCAGAGTTGTTTTGATTTGCATTTCCCTGATAACTAAGGAAGTTGAACATTTTCTTAAATATCTTTTGTCCATTTGAAATTCTTCTGTTGAGAATTCTCTGCTTATTTCAGTACACCATTTTTAATTGGGCTATTTAGGATTTTAATGTTTAATTTCTTGAATTCTTTATATATTTTGGAGATCAGTCCTTTGGCTGATGTGGGGTTGGTGAACATCTTTTCCTATTCAGTAGGCTGCCTTTTGGTCTAATTGACTCTGTCCTTTGATTTACAGAAGCTTCTCAGTTTCAGGAGTTCCCATTTATTTATTGTTGCTCTCAGTGTCTGTGCTACTGGGGTTATATTAGGAAGTGGTCTACTGTGCTCATATGTTGCAGTCTACATCTCACTTTCTTTTCAATCAGGTTCAGTGTAGTCTGCGGGAGAATTGTCTGTAATCTGTCAATCATGTTTTAAATAAATTCTGATTGGCCAGGCAGAAAGTACAGGCAGGAAAACTAGACAGCAAGTAGAAATGATGCAATGAGAACAGGAGAATTCTGGGAAGGAGGAAGTTGATTCCTCCCACTCCTGTCCAGACCACCGAGGAATCAGGATGTGATTTGCCAGCTGAAAAAGTTACTGAGCCATATGGCAAAAATAGATCAGAATAATGGGTTAATATAAGCTACCAGAGCTAATAAGTAGCCTAAGCAAATGGGCCAATAAGATTTATAACTTATAGAGATCTCTGTGTGATTTTCTTTGGGGCTTGCTGACAGTGGGGAACCAGGTGGGACAGAAAACCCCAACAAGCAAGCCCAGCCCTTATGTTACAAATGGTGCCTACATGGATAACTGCATCCACAGAAAGGCTGAGAAAGCTTAGGAAAGACTAGAATAAAGCATTTCGGTTTTCAGCTGTAGCAGGAAAAAAAGCTGCACTGTTTTAAAATGCTGGCTTTCTGGGCTGTCCTGCCAGGGAAAACTCTGACTCTTTCAAGCAGGCCATCCCGACTATGGAGGTATGGACACACTGTTGCAGTTTGCTTCCTGGCAAGGATCTTGAAATGTCATAGGAGCTTTTGAGTGTTGTTTATGCACACACTGTTGCAGCTTGCTTTCTGGCAAGGACCTTGAAATGCCAGAGTTGTGGCAAAAAACTTCTCCATATTTCTTAGCAAATTAAAGACCCATGTGGTCAGAAAAAGAGAGATATACAGTAAAGAGAGATCCAAAGAGGAAGAAAACCTCTAAATGGTTTATAGTGTGTTAAAAATTTATACAGGCTAAAGGTTAAAGTTCTGGAAAGAAAGAAAGAAAGAAAAAAAAAAGAAAGAAAGAAAGAAAGAGAGTAGCTGGTTGTGGTGGCGCACGCTGGTAGGATTTGCCTGGGAGGCAGAGACAGACAGATCTCTGTAAGTTCAAGGACAGCCTGGTCTACAGAGTTATTCCAGGACAAAGATATACAGAGAACCTGTCTCAAAAAGTAAAAGTAAAAATAAAAGAAATAGAGGTTAAAGTAAAGCCATGTAAAGATGGAAAATACACAGAGAATCTTGATACTGTATGCTATTATGCTCTCTTTAAATTGTTTGAATGCTGAGGAAGGAGCAACAGCTGCTAAAAGATATTTGCTTATAAATGCTGCAGAATTAATTTAAGATAGGTATTTTGAAAATACCTTGACTTCAAAATTGAAGTCAAAGGTATGTTACTTTGGAGAAGAGATTTTGCTTTTGTTTCCACAGAAAATGAAAGGCTGTGGATTTATTCAGAGTTAAGAAAAATCCAATTTGATCAAGGAAGACCACCTGAAAAATCTCTAGCATAAATAGATGGCCCAGATGCCTGAGTTCTTCATCCAGAACAGGTTCAAGACTGCTGCCTGAGATGATCAAGACTCACAGGACACTTCAGTCAGGACTTGATCATAACTCTAAATTTTCTTGAGGTCCCCATAAGATTATCAGCACCCCCAACCAGCTGGAAGTAGCCTGGAATACTACGCCCACATTCCCAAAAAATGGACGATGGATATTTTCCTTTTTTTTTTTTTAAAAAAAAAAAAAGAGGGGGAAGTGGTGTGGGAGAATTGTCTGTAATCTGTCAATCATGTTTAAAATAAACGCTGATTGGCCAGGCAGAAAGTATAGGCAGGAAAACCAGACAGCAAGTAGAAATGAGGTAATGAGAACAGGAGAATTCTGGGAAGGAGGAAGTTGATTCCTCCCACTCCTGCCCAGACCACCGAAGCAGCAGGATGTGTTCTGCCCCACTGAAAAAAGGTACTGAGCCACATGGCTAACATAGATCAGAAAAATGGGTTAATCAAGATGTGAGAGTTAGCCAGTGAGAGGCTAGAGCTAATGGGCCAATCAGCTTATAATTTATGGAGACCTATGTGTGATTTTCTTTGGGGCTAAACAGTTGTGGGTTACCAGGCAGGACAGAAACCCAAACAAACAGGACCCTCCATGTTACAAATGGGAGCTCACCAGCTCTAGCTGAACTGGGAAGGAACAAGCATAGGACCAAACTAGTCCCTCTGAATGTGGTTGACAGTTGCATGGGTGGTGCAGACTGAGGGCACTGGGATTTGTCTCTACTGCATGTACTGGCTTTTTGGGAACCTATTCTCTTTGGATGGATACCTTGCTCAGCCTAGATGTAGTAGGGAGGGCCTTGGACCTTCCACAAAACAAAGTGCCTTACCCTCTCTGAGGATTAGGGGGTAGGGATGAGGTGGGAGGGGGTGTAGGGAATGGGAGGAGGGGAGGGAGTGGGAATTTGGATTGGCCTTTTTAAAAATAAATTAGTAATAATAATAATAATAAAAACCCTGTCCTCCCCAGCTTGCTCTTTGGTCAGGAGATTTTGTCACAGCAATAGAAACCCTAAGAGAGATACATATGGTTTGGAGGGTTCCAGGGATGTCCTGGTGGTCTCAGAGAGGATCAGAATGAGGTAGTCATTAACACTGCTTTAGAGGTTTGAACCGAAAGAGTAATGTATGAAACTGGAATATATGCCATAAACTTTCAAGGACACAAAGCACAGGTGAGAATTACTATTTTTTTTGGAGGAATCTGGGGACGCTAGGTATTTTGGTGGAAGTCTTAATGCTGGTCAAGTATTTCAGAGTATCCTTATATTTTTCAGAAGATAAATGAAAAGGGATAATTATTAATATTGTTTTGAAGGTTTATACTGAAGAAATAGGAAATTATTAGTATAAATATTGGGGAAGAGGAAATATAATGCAGATCTGGGAGTCTAAGAATGTAAGATGAGAAAATCTAAAATTTGAGCTGCAGTAGTGATATAGACACTGAGGTGCTGTTCTAGGAATCTAAGAGGAGTGGGCTTGGAGCTGGCACTACACGTTATTCTGGAGCATTTAGTTGAAGGCAAAGACCTGTAAGCCTAGCACTCTGGAGACTAAGACAAGAGGAATGAGAGTTTGAGGCCATCCTCAGTAACACCAAGAGACCTGCTTCAAAAATAAAAACAAAATAAAGGAATAGGAGAAAATAAAACAATTGATTAAAGATATTGGGGTTTCTAGAAAGTGAAGTAAGGAATGTTAGTATTATAATGTCAGGATGATTTTGAGTCTAGGGATAAGAATATGGATTGTTTTATAGTGAGAGAAGATTATATATAAAGTAACCAGGGGAACCCACAATTAGTCTGAGGGTTCCAGAAAACACAATTATCTCAAAGCCTGCGGGAAACTAGAGGATAGGTCAGAATTTGATAAGTTTTAATATTGTTTTCAAAGTTATAGCTACAGTAACTGGGACAAAAAATGAAATTTCTAGGCCAGAAGTATAATTCCAGGAATTGGGGGGTAGGAGGCAGGAGGACAGTGAATTTGAGGCCAGCTTAGGCTACGCAGTAAGTTTCAAACAAATCTATACTACATTGGGAGACCCTGCCTCAAAAGGGAAAAAAAAATCAGAAAATAGTTTTCTGGTTTCAAGGGTTTCCAGTCTTGGTTTCTGAGGCCATACCTTGTCATAGTAGTACTGCAATGCCCGGCTGAGCTTGTCGTAATTCATGTTGGTCTTGTTCTTGCGCAGCCCCCATAGACGGGCCACCTCCTCTGCATCCACTAACTTAAATTCACCAACATCCCGTGAGGTCCAAGAGATGATGTGGCCATTACCTTGTTCTCTCAAAAGCTGCAGCAGAAACTGCCACAGCGTCACAGATGAGTCCATCGCTAGGGAAGTGCTCACGCCATTCCAGAGGTACCTGGAGGACAGCAAAAGGGATTTCTTTCTTGTTACCTTGTCTCCACCTCTGTTGCCAAATCCCACTACTATTCCCTAAACCATCTCCTAAACTCCCTTATACAGCTTTGGATGCCTCTTGCATTTCACACGTGGGACGAAAGCGAGTTAAAAGAAATATTTATGTATATATATGTATGTCTGTGTGTATGTGAACATGTGTATGGGTGCCAAGGGAGACCAGAAGAGGGCAATGGATCCCCTGGAGCTAGAATTACAGCCACTTATGAGCTGCCCAACATGGGTTCTAGAAATTGAGCTCTGGTTCTCTGTGAGAGCAGCCAGCACTCTTTACCACTGAGCCATCAGCTCAACCATGACAAATATGCATCATTAGGAGCTAGAGGGAAGACAGGATAATACAACCTGAGTCCCAAAGAGTTCCATATCCTAGTTAGAGTCTGACTGTGTTATGCTACATAGCAAAACAGAATTTTGAATGAAATTAAGATTACAGACCTTAAGACACAGCAAGCATTCTGGTTTTATTTGAGATCAACTTCACTGTATGAGCTCTTTTAAGAGCAGAAAAATAAGGCTGAAACATTAGAGGCAGAATGGCAGGAGAGGCAGTAGATTTCAAACATGGAGGGATTTTTCCTGCCATCCCTGAATCTGGAGAAGGCTCCAAGACAAAGAAGTTGGGCAGGTTCACGAATCGGGAATGACTCTCCACCTACAGCCAGTAAGGAAATTTCAATATCACAACTCAAAGGACAACCTGAATGAACAGGCAACAATTCTCTAAAAAGGACTAAAGTCCCACCAAGACAATAATAATGTTAGCCTGGTGAGAACAGTGTTGGATTTCTGCGCTACAGAACTAACACATGATAAATGTGTAGTTATTTTAAAAAGACAGTGTCTTATTATGTAGCTCAGGCTGGTCTTGAACTTCTGTCTCAGCTTGCTGAGTACTGGAATTAGAGGTGTGCATAAGTTGGAGATTATTTTTTTATATTTATTTATTTATTATGTATATAATATTCTGTATGTGTGTATGTCTGCAGGCCAGAAGAGGGCACCAGACCTCTTTACAGATGGTTGTAAACCACCATGTGGTTGCCGGGAATTGAACTCAGGACCTTTGGAAGAGCAGACAATGCTCCTAACCACTGAGCCATCTCTCCAGCCCAAGTTGGAGATAATTTATATAGCAGTACTAGAAAACTAGTGAAATGTCCTTGACTTGACTCTTACAGTCTTCTACCCCATTAACTTTTTGAGGGTGTGCCTTTTGCTAGGCCCTTGTAAACACTGTTCACTGCATATGGGGCTCCTTTCCTGTATTGAACAGTCATCTTCCAAAAAAAAAAAAAAACACAAACCCTACTCAAAGTTCAAGTTAGGTTTATGAAGCCTTCTCAAACTGAATACCTACACTTTTCTGTCCCTCAATGGTTTAATCTTTAAAAAAAAGATTTATTTATTTACTACATATACAGTGTTCTGTGTGCATGTAGGCCAGAAGACACCACTGGATCTCATTACAGATGGTCATGAGCCACCATGTGGTTGCTGGGAATTGAACTCAGGACCTCTGGAAGAGCAGCCAGTGCTCTTAACCTCTGAGCCATCTCTCTAGCCTCGGTTTAAACTCTTGATGCTATTGCCTCCATCTCCTGAGTGCTGAGATTATACATATCAAGAATACATGGCTGCTGCTTCTTTCTGAAGAGCTAGAGACCAACTCCAGGGCCTCATGCATGTTAAACACATGTTTTTATCACAGAGCTTCACTATAAACCCATGTCTTTCTTTAAACAAACATGTAAACTATTATGTTAGGCACTGCTCTAAGCAGAAAGGCTGGTCTACTGGACAATCGGCCTCAGTCTAATGCTAGACTTCTATGTTTTGAATCCTTGTTCTGCCAGTTATTAGCTGTGTGATCCTGGCCAGATTCATTAACCTCTCTGTACCTCAAATTTTTTTTCATTTGTGAAATAGGGACAGTGACATACCCATCTATAAAACAGACACTATGCACCATTATCATTGTGTGAATTAAATATAACCTACTTGGGGTAAAGGCTTTAAGAATTTTCTAGCCAGGCGTTGGTGGCACACGCCTTTAATCCCGGCACTCAGGAGGCAGAGGTCGGCGGATCTCTGTGAGTTTGAGACCAGCCTGGTCTACAAGAGCTAGTTCCAGAACAGGCTCCAAAACCACAGAGAAAACCTGTCTCGAAAAATCATAAAAAAAAAAAAAAGAGAGAATTTTCTAATTTGTTCAAAAGTCCTTTTCCTGCTATCTCTAAATCCAAAAAGCTCCAAGAACTGTTGTAATGCTTTTGGCAACAAAACATGATTTGAAAGAAAGCAAGGCCCATTCTGGTTTTTATTGATCCTGCTTAGTGTGAATGTTCATGCATTCTGCTGCAGGGATCTAAAAGCAGCTGGTGACAGAGCTGCTGAAGATATTATGTAACGTATCATATGTGCACGCTGCTACCTTTCCAAACTGAAAAATTCACAATTCTGAAATACATCTGGTCTCTGGGGTTTTGGATAAAGGCATGGGCTGTTATTTTTATAGGCACTGAGTCACTTATTTCTCATCCCGACTCTGGAAAGTAGGCATTTTTCCTTTTGTTTAAGGACATATTCTTATTGTAATATCACACCTAATTTATATACTGAGGCAAGAGATGTCCAAGTGACTTCACTATGCTACACTGCTGTAGGTGAAAGACAGTTCCTGCATTTGAACCAAGTATATTCCAGGGATCTAAGTGTTTGTTTATGTTTAGAGACAAGGTCTCATACAGTCTATGCTAGCCTAAAACTTGCCATATGGAGGATGATCTTGAACTCCTGATTTTCCTGTTTCCACCTCCCTGTGACTGAACTTACAGGGATGGGTCACCATGACCAACTTCAAAGGATCTGAGCATTTAACCTGCACCAGGTGTGCATCAGGTCCTTTGAGTATATACTACACCTTCCAGTTCAATGTTTTTATGGGATTCCTTAGTATTTAAACAAATGAGTCCCTGTTTCTTGGGTCTTCTCTTGGGCTATTTCTGTTTGTTTTGCCCAGTTGCAATGTGTTAGTTTTTGTTTTGTTATAATTTATAATTATCAACCCTTTGAAGCCTGTTTCCTTTCTTTTTTTCTTTTTTTGGAGATAGTGTTTTTCTGTGTAGCCCTAGCTGTCCTTGAACTTCCTCTGTAGATCACGCTGACCTCTGCCTCCTGAGTGCTAGTATTAAAGGCATATGCCACCAATGCCTGGCTTCCTGTTTGTTTTCATTTTGCTTTTATTTTTTTGAGACAGGGATTCTCTGTTTAATATCCTCAATGCCCTGGAGTTTGCTCTGTAGACTAGGCTGGCCTTGAACTCACAGAGGTGTACCACCTCTGCCTCTGAGTGTTGGGATTAAAGGTGTGCACCACCACGCTAGTTCTGTTTGTTTTCTTATGAGATACAGAAAGAGAGTGGATCTGGATGGGAGGGGAAGTAGGAAGGAATTAGTGGGAGTAAGAAGGAGGGGAAACCATAAACAGAATGTATATTATTTGAGAAAAAAAATCTATTTTCCATAAAAGGAAGAACAAATCAAAATATTACTTCAAATGATTACTCCTTTTAGGCACGCCCTGAAGAGGAAGGATGTTTCTTGTCATCCCATTACTGCTCTTTCCATAAGCAAACTGGAGCTAACCTTGAACCATCTAGTCCCTGATGGGACTCTGTTAACCATCCGTCCACCTGGCTGGGATTGTTAGGTTAAGAATAAACCTTCTAAGGTTTTGAAGAACTTATATCTATAGCTTTATTCTTTAATCTGAATGAAATTACAGTATGATTGTCTCATATGTCTGAGCTAGTTCAAGGTTCATTTAGCAGGCACAGTGTTAGGCAGCTATCCAAATTACAGTGCCAAACAACAGTGGACCAGAGTCCCCTCCTCAGAGTTTTAAAAGACTAAAATATACCCAAGACGGACTTCTTTCAGAGGCCCAGAGTCCACTGTGGCTCCTAGTGGCGAAGACAGGCAACTTCACTACCTCTTCTTTTTTTTTTAATATTTATTTATTTATTTATTATGCATACAATATTCTGTCTGTATGTACGTTTGCAGGCCAGAAGGGGGCACCAGATCTCATTACAGATGGTTGGAAGTCACCATGTGGTTGCTGGGAATTGAACTCAGGACCTCTGGAAGAGCAGGCAATGCTCTTAACCTCTGAGCCATCTCTCCAGCCCCCTCACCACCTCTTCTGAGCTATGCTAAAATCTGGCAGCTGAGTGAAAGCGGCCCAATTAGTAGACAGGGGGCTGAATTTGATTATTGCTTCTCTCGCACAATCCTAATGAGAATTCTCGTCACCTGCCCTTCCTAGGTTTTCCTTTTGCTCCTCACCTCATTTACTGGGTGCTCCAAAACAGCTTAGGACACAACAGAGAGGAATCTAGTATGATTCACACATTCAATATCTCCAAAAAGAAGAAAACACAACACAATACAACCACCCTCCAAAAGGTGGATTATATTATGACATCCATTTCTCAGACAAGTAAGTGTGGAGCTAGTAGTTAAGTAACTTGCCTAAGATCTCATCATTGGATGAGATGTTGGATGCTGGATAAATTCTGACTCAGCATCCCTAGCTACTCAAGGCCAGTTCTCTATGAAGAAAATAGAGACAGGCGAGATCCCAGAGTGACAATGATGTGAGCAGGACAGGCTTCCCCGGGGAAGTGACATTTGAAGAAGGGGTAGTAGAAGTCATATTGATGTCCACGGGAAGGATAATTTTGGTAAAGGAAATCGCATATACAAAAGCTCTGAAGTGTCTACCTGAGGTATCATGGTTCCTAGGATAATTCTCAAGTTCTAGTCCCTAGCAGGTAGAATTAACTTTTCCTCTGCACAATCCAATGCATGGAGTAACTTGCTTGTCCTTGCAAATTTGTTCTGTCTCGGTCTTCACAGCCTCACATTCTGCCCTGTTATGTCTGTGTGGCTTTGAGCAAGTTGCTCAACTTTTTTATGTCTAGTTGAACATCTGTAAAACAAGGGATTTTACTCTCAAACCAAAAAAGAATTTTAAAAAAGTATGCCTTCCCTCAAAGGCTTTTTATAAGGATTCAACATGCCAATATATGTAAAAGACTTAGAAAAGTGTCTCTAGAACATGGTAAACAGTCAATAAATGTTAGCCCTTAGGTTGTGTGTCATCCTTCTTCCCCCCTCACCCCCGCATCAGGCTCTGTTCATACTTTGTCTTTTGCCTCCCCCCCCCCCCCCCCCCGGCCACTTCCTGCCGACTCTTTTCCAGCCACACTGGCTTTGGACAAGCAGGTACAATGTGACTTCATGGTCTTTGTACTGAGTGTTCTTTCTGGTACACTTTTCCTTTACACATTATGGATTCATCCTCTGTTTCCTTCAGGCCTTAATTCATGAGTCACATTTCCAAGTGTAGCCTGCCTTGTTCCAAGATTATCAAACATCTTGATACTCCAGTCCTGTTTGCCCCACTTAAGTTTGTTCCTTAGCATTTGTATATTACACTATTTTTACCTATTTATACAGTCTTTCTCCTTCACTTTTAGTAACACCTGCTTCCTATGTGCAGGGATTTCTGCCGTTTTGCTTCTCCATATCGCCAGCATCTAGAATGAATGGCTGGTTGGTATTCACTAGGTGCTTAGAAAATAGCTGTTAACATTTAAACAATCCCAACAAGTATCTTAATTCTTGCATTCCTTTTCTTCTTTTGTTTGTTGCCTAGTCCATCCTCATATTGATATCTGGGATATAATTTTCATATTCAATTTTGTGACAGGATCTTACTCCATAGTCCAGGTTAGTCTGAAAGCCCAAGTTAGCATTTACTTCCTGAAAAATCTCTCTTGGTCTTCCATGCTGGAAATACATAGTTGTGAATCACCCATGCACAGCCTAGATAGATAACATCTCCCCATCATTTATTTGTGCACCAATTCTTTCAAGCACCTACTTTAAGAAGGTACATTTTTAGATAAAGAGTGATCACTAAGTAGATAAAATCTCTAAGTACCCATTCTGAGGAGAGGCAGACAATATAACGATCTGTATAGCATTTCTAACGGTGACAGAGTAGAAAAGAACAAAGCAAGCAGGAGACCCGAACCCTGCTGGGTGTGCAAAATCAGATGGTCAAGGGGAGGGGTGGGTGTTGACTACTTTGTTTTCAACAAAGTACCCTTTGAAACATGTGCCTTTATATAGTATAAGCCAAGCACCAGTGGGACAAATACATGTTTTACTGAAAGAACACTACCCAGATGCAAAGACAGGAAAGTGTTCACTGCAACATCTGCTCTATTTGATATCACCGGCAGCACATGTCTATTAACACATCCTTTCCACTCACCGCAGCGTTCCTAGAAACATCTTTAGTGTGTTCCCTGCACAGTGTGCTAAAATTCTTTTGAGAATGGCACCTGAAGAGAGCCTAGGAAGTTACCGTACAGAAATGTGGGAGTAGTGTTCAGGGAGAAAGAAAAGCTAATGCAAATACCCTGAGGCTTGCCTGGACCTGCTGCTTCTGAGAAGCGGAGAAGAGGAGGCCAGCATGACTATACCATGGGGTCTGAAAGGGGAGGTGAAGGAGCTAAGTACATATTCTCTCTTCACACTGGAAAGGATTATAGTTTCTGCCTCCCCTCTTTCAGTCCAGTACAGGGAAAAAGTAAAGTCACAGCACTGCTGGGACTGGGGGTTGATGGGTTTTGAGACCAGTGTGGAATGGAGATAGCTCTGATGCAGAAGAGCAGGAACAGAAACCTGGTAATTGGCGCGAATGTGTCCTCATGTGGGATGCAATGAGGGAGACGGGGCACTGGGAAAATGTTTCTTGTTTTAAGTAGTTATTGGACCATTTCTCACTAAGGCTTTTAACCTCCATATGCCCCATTTTTGTCAGTAGCCTGTCTCACAAGGCTGTGATGAGGACTAAGCAAGCTGGAGACTATAGTACACTTAGCAAGTGGAAAGTGGAAAGGTTAGCTCGGACTGTCACTAACATCAGTACCACTCCTGTACTTGAGAACTGTATCAAGGCAAAATGTCTAAGTGTTTAAGAGTGTCTGTGAGGAAACATATAAAGTATACAGTGTAAGTCCCTGGGTTTCGGAAGTACACAGGATCGCCTAAGAGATGGGGCAGGGAAGATTGATCGAACACATGAAGAGGAGGGAAATAAATTGCAAGGCCTATCTTCCTCGGGGACAGATTGCAAGCACTGGACTCAGACGGATATGAGAAATACAAACCCTGAGGTGGCAGGATGCTACTGAACAGATCTATTACAAAAGGAGGCAGATATGGCGGACTCCTGTACAATAGCAGAGAAGAGCCTCACATAGTGATTAAAATGAGGGACAGGAGCCGGGCGGTGGTGGCACAAGCCTTTAATCCCAGCACTCGGGAGGCAGAGGCAGGAGGATCTCTGTGAGTTCGAGGCCAGCCTGGTCTACAAGAGCTAGTTCCAGGACAGGAACCAAAAGCTACGGAGAAACCCTGTCTCAAAAAAATTAAATAAAAAAAAAAAAAAAAAGAGGGACAGGACAAGGCCATAGACTGGGCTGCCGAAAATGGAAAGAAAGAAAGAAAGAAAGAAAGAAAGAGCACTAAACTGACCCATTGTTAAAAGGAAGCAGCTCAATGGCTAGAGTCTACAAATCAGGGAGGAAAGTTAGGGCAGTGATAACTAGAGTGATGTGAATGCAGCCATGCAGACTAACCCGCAGAAAGATGGGGGCAGAGGGAGGAGGCCGGTAAAGTCATGGGTTTATGCACTGGGGATTCAAGGGGGCAGAAATATAAACTCAGGTGGACTGACTGTTAAACAAACATTGTGTCCCTGGAGGGGGCCCAGTGCCACGAACTGATTCACTACAACCAAACATGAGAGGCTCCATAAACAAGGCCACAGAAAGATCCCCTGAAAGTGGAGGCTAGGAGACATGCAAACACTTGAGAAGCATCTACTACTAAAGGAAGACTGGACGATGCCACGGACTGGTTCCCAGTCAGTGGGGGTTGGGGAGGGCAAGACATGGACGAGTCCATTAAGTTGGGGGTGAGGAAAAACATCGACCCATTATACAGACCCAGTAGGAGGTTAGGCCACACTCAGATCCACTGCAAGGGGCAAAAGGAGCTGGAAATGCACACCGTGGAGCCGAATAGCAGCAGGCTGGGCCAAGCCACATCCCATGCGCGGGGGCGAGGATCCATGGGGTCATGGATGGCGCCCTCCACCTTGTGGGCCTGGGGCTCACCTGCGTGTGGCGCGGTGGTGGCGGTAGCGGCGGCAGCTCCGGGGGGCGGGGCTCCATGCGAGGCCCCACCGCCCCCCCAGGCCCGAGTTCCAAGGCGGTGGTTGTGGCGGTAACGGGCTGCGGGAGCAACAACTGCGGCAGCGGCAGCACCCAGAAGCCGCCCCTGCGTTTCCCCTCCTCTCACGTGGGTCCTCAGAGGAGGAGCTGAGCGTCCTGTTGTTTGTTGATTGGCCAAAAAAAGTCAAGGGTTGAAGACTGAGGGGGACTTGATGGGGGGGGGGGGGGGGAATGGGAGGCGGTGGCGGGGAGGAGGCAGAACTACAAATAAATAAATAAATAAATAAATAAATAAATAAATAAATAAATGAATGAATAAATAAATGTATGTCACGGATGTAGGCACAGCTTCAGGGCCCGGTGGTGGAATCCTAACAGAGCTGTGACACGATTGGCTCGAAGGGGATTGATGGACTGCGTTGGGTGGTCAACTAGAGAGACGTTGGGCGGTACTGATTCTTCACCCTGATTGGGTCGACGACTGGTAGCCAAGTGGGCAAGTGCCAAGGTTGGGGGAGGAGGGCGCCTGGTTCACACGGATTGGCCTAAATGAGATGGATGGCAGACAGGCCCAGAGGATGGAGGGCAGTGGATGGGTTCTGTTTTCAGCTGATTGGTGGAGACACCGAGACAGCTGCCAAGAGCACACCATGCGGTTCAGCGGAAACGGGACTTTAGAATGAGGACTAGCAGCAGCAGGGTAGGGCTTGACTCTATGTAGGAGGGTAGGGGAACGCTATGATAATTAGCTAGGCAAGAGGAATTTAGAATCCAGCCGAGGTAGGAGGGCTGAATGGCTGCCAGATACACAAGGGAGTTGAAGGGAGGAAATGAACTGTCTACAAGGGCAGGGTCAAATTGCAGCCAGTTATAAGGGTAGAACTTGGTTCTTAGTTATCTAAGACTAGACTCTAGGTGATAGGGCCTGTAGCAGGAAAGGCAGATCTATTTAGAACTATTGGAACCATTTAGGGAACAAATCAAGGCTGTCTGAGAGAGAGGTAATAAACCTTAAGATCTGAGGAAAAGGCTAATGGCCATGGGAACAAATCACTTTGAATTGGCACTTTGAAAATTCGTTTCAAGGGTCTCAGGGATAGCTCAGGATGACCTTGAACTTCTAACCTTCCTGCCTACTCCTGATCTCACTCAGGGAGACCTCCTATGAATTTAGGGTTTCACATGTGATAGGCAAGCACTCTACCAATTGAACTTCACCCCCAGCCCATGCATCCGTCCATTCTTTATGGTAATACAAAGAGCACAGATACAAGTATCTAGGAAAAGGAATTAAATTGTGACGAGGTGGGTCGAAGTTCACAAGGTGACAAAAAGGGTAAAGCATAAAGTCACATGGAAAATACAAATCAGAGGCAAGACCTCTAGAGTGTTTTAGAGGTTCTACAGAGTGGATGGGTCTCCAGGGCACTTAGTCAGTCAGTGAGAGGGGAAAAAGAACGGCTATGTAATTCCAAGGCATTCGGCTCTTTAATATTAGATGGGAAGAAGCAGTCAATGGGGAGATGGCTCTGGGAAGTTCTGCAGGCCTTGTAGTTCTCTAAGTCCCTGTAAAAGAGGACAAAATAGACTGAGCAGAGGCTGGGTTCAGATCCTGCCCCAGGTTTTCTCTGCTTTTCATTTCCTTGGTTTCAGTTCAGAAGGAAAGATGATCTCTCCCTTTTTTGGCTTTCTCCTTCAGGTTATCATCCTAAAATATTTGGAGGGTAGAGTGGAGTGAGCTGTTCTCACCTCTAGCATCATGTGGATATGGGCCTTGATATTCATGGAGTCCTTGGTGAGGCTGTCGCTGAGCCTAGAAAAAAGGAACAAGAAAGGGCAACGTGGGCCCTATTTAGGCTTACAACGGTAATTCCTTCCTCATCATTTCAGGAAATGCTTGCATCCTGGATGGCTCCCACCTGGAATCCACTCTGCATGGATGGCTCCTATGCAGAGATGACTACTACTACTTGGAATTTCCTCATTTAAAGACTGAGGGGAATAGGGCCAGTGAGAGGGCTCAGCATGTAACAGTGATTGCTGCCAAGTGTGACAACTTGAGTTCAATCCCCAGGACCCAAATAGTGGAGGAGAGAACTGACTTCCAAAAGTTGACCTCTTACCTTCACACGTACTCACAAAAAAAATGTAGTAATTTTTTTTTTTTTTTTTTTTTTGGATAAGGGGAAGAGTGGGGAGAATACAGGGTCTCTGATCAAACTATACTGGAAACTGTCTTTATGAAACCCATTATAATGAGTATATGATAACAGAAAGTAAAGATTATTGAAAGTCTTCTGGATGTCAGGCAGCTATAAATATTGGGGAAATAGCAGCAGAAACAGCAGTAAATGAAACAAAATTCTTGGGCTCCTGGAGCTCCTTTAAAAATTTTAGTTTTTAATTATCTGTCTGTTGTGTGTAGGGAAAATGTACTCTTGAGTGTAAGTGCCCACAGAGGTCAGAAGAAGACATTAGATCCCCTGGAGCTGTAGTTATAGCTGGTTGTGAGCTGCCTGATATGGGTTCTAGAAGCAAACTCAGTTCCTCTAGAGAGCAGTATGTGCTCTTAACCACAAAGCCACCTCTCCAGCTCTTAAAATATTAAGAGACAAAAATAAACACAAGCAACCATGTGTTAGATCTATGTATAAGGAAATTAATAATGAAAGGGGAAGAGGTAGCAAGTGGAGGCTTCAATTTTAAAGAGTGCTCAGGTTTGGCTATACTAAGAAGTTTTCTTTTAAGACTATGTAGCCCAGCCTCACTTCCAAATTCAAGATCCTCCTGCTGATCTGCCGAGATTACAGATGTGTACTATCACTCTACCACTTACCTAAAATGAAGAAGTTCATATAGTGTGGGTGACACGGAAGATGAGTGTTCCCACGAAAAGAACAGGCAATACAAAGGTGCTAGCAGTGTGCTTGGTATGGTTCAGGTACGAGCCACTGTGGCTAGAGAATATGTGAAGGAGAGGTAAGGGAGGAGGCAGAGGGTGTAAAGTCTACAGGACTGTGGTAAAGACCTTAGCTTTTATATTAAATAAGGTGGGAAAAAGAGGAAGGTTGAGAGTGGAGGATAGATGCAAATTGATTGGATAAATAAACTCATTGTGGTTTAAAGAATACACCTGGGGGGCTGGAGAGATGGCTCAGTGGTTAAGAGCATTGCCTGCTCTTCCAAAGGTCCTGAGTTCAATTCCCGGCAACCACATGGTGGCTCACAACCATCTGTAATGAGGTCTGGTGCCCTCTTCCGGCCTGCAGACATACACACAGACAGAATATTGTATACATAATAAATAAATAAATATTAAAAAAAAAAAAGAATACACCTGGCTATAGGGCAGAGCACCGACAGGACAAGAAACCCAAATGTGAAGCCAGTAAGTGCAGTGAGGAGGTTAATGCAATAGTCCAGGTGAAGAATGGAGGCTCGGACCACAGGGAGCAGTAGAGTTGAAGTAATAGAAAGAACTCAGTTTGGTAAGTATTTTGAAGGCAGGGCCAAAGGGTTGCAGTCAGGTAAAGAGAAAGGACCATGGGGCACAAAAAAGCTTTGTGAAAAGCAGTCGGTATTATGAATTAAGTGTGTAGTGAAGGGAGATGGTATTAGAGAATGTGGAAGCAGCAGAAGGGGCTAGATAGTGCAGGATCTTGATAGCATAATAGGAAATCCAATTTAATTGTGCTGATCTGCGTAAATGAAACTAAAGACTTCACAAAGAAACAAGGCAATGGGATAGAAAGTTAAGTTGGAAAAAAAAACTAGTATCAACTATTTATATACTACTATCTTCCCAAATTTATATTGCCAACTATCTTCAAAAACCTCACTTTGGTGTCTAAGTCCTACACTGAGTCCCAGCTCTTCCAACTGGTCTACTTTTCCATCTCAAATAGAAGTAATGGCATTTTTCTGGTTGCTTACAAAAAACCCAGATTCTCTTCTTTTTGCAGAATTAGCTTTGAACTCAGGACCTCACACAGCCCAGTTATGGACTCTACTACTGACAGGTACCACAGCTTCAAGACTCCTCTTTGTTTTTCATATTCAGTCAGCCATTCAACACCACAACTGCATCTCAAGCAAAACCTCCCATCTCCATTATGTACTGTCTGTACCACTGTCAACATCTATTATACCACATCATGGCCTTATTTACTTATTGTTTCCTTTTATCAGAATGACAGCTGCGAAGGCAGACTGTGGTCTGTTTTGCTGCTTGTTGTATAATGAGGACCGGAAGAAGTATATGACACAGAGTGGGGACCCAATGGCTGTTGAATGAATGAAGATTGCTGCATTCAAAGGAACCCAATATCTTTATCCTTAAATAATACTTAAGTCTATGATTAGGACAGGGTATGAAGCATAGCATTACTGCTGGAGAACAAGAATACCTTTTCTCAGCCATGTTCAGAGCTGTTCTATTCACTCTCAGCTATGAAATGGAAACAATATACATGTCATCCACTAGATGAATGGATAATAAAGATATGGTGCATATACACAACAGAATTCTGTTCAGCTACACAGAAAAGTGAAATTAAGAAGTTTACAGGTAAATAGATGAAACCACAGCATATTATACGGAGTGAGGTAACTCAGACCCAGCAAGATAAACATTGCAAGTTTTCTCTTATTTGTGGATGCTAACTCTGAATCTTTAGATGTGAGTATATAAGCTGGAGTAACCACAGAAACCAGGAAAGTAAAAAGGGACCAGGGGATAGGGAGGAGTAGAAACTGTAGAGAATGGGGTGGGATGGCACAGGTGCTATGATGGGGAACAGGGAAAAGTTGGGGAGGGGAGAGGGAGAAAAACACTGAGGAAGAGGGACAGAGGAGGGCTAAAAAACATGAGGATGATTGAAATGGCCATAGGTAAACACTATTTTATGTTTATAACATATGTATGTACTTGAAAAACCAAAAAAAAAAAAACTTTTTTTTTGCAGCTGATGGAGACTATCACAGAGATCCACAATTGGCCAAAATGCAGAGAATAAGAGTCTGTGAGGTGCCCAACCCCAACTGATACATCTGTAATGTAACCCCTATACCTAAGGCTCAGGGAGAATCATAGAGATAGGGTGAACAGATTATAAGAGTCAGAGGCTCAGAATGTCTGCTGTTAGATATTCCCTGGACAAACTAGGAAAGCTGTACCTATGAATTTCCAAGAATATGAATAAAGTCAGCATAATGACACCACCATTTGGCATGTCAGGGTGGAAAGGGGAAATTACACAATGGCCTACCTTGAGATGAAGAACTACAAGTGATCAAAGCCTGCTGAAAGAGGCAGAATCAGTCTCCTTTAGGGACAAACTCCCACATAGGTTGCCCAATCTCAAGTAGTCAACCCTGGACACATGTACATACAAACAAAGCTAAATGGACTCAGTAGATTATATATACATGTGTGACACACACACACACACACACACACACACACACACACACACAGAGCAATAATAATAACCAAAGAAATACATTAAAAACAATTAAGTACTGGCAGGCAGTTTGGGATACAAAAAGCAACCAGAAAATATGTTACTATAAAGTATATCCCAAGTAATCAAGTTTTAAAAAGAAAGTTCAACTACGTAGACTCAAATCCTAATCTAGAATGATGAAAGTTTGAGACAGCTCTATTAGTGATAACGGAGCAATATGAGGTCAAGCACATATTTCATCACACCGGTAGAAAGCATGTCAACAGATTAGAAAGACCAGGCAAAGAGTTTTTCTGATAGGTACTGATAACTTCAAATACCACATTTTGAGAAAAATCATCAATTCTCAAAAAGAAAAAAAATTAAAGACCCTGAAACCCTGTGTCATAGGAGGAAAACTTGCTATAAAAACTGAACTTGTTCTAAATGGCCACTACTTTGGAATTACACTGCCCTTCATCAAACTATTTGCCAATTTGTTTGATCACCAAAATTTAGAAATCTCAGCAGCTCTCACTCAGGTCTACTAAAACTCAAAACTCTAGAAAGCTTAATAGAATAAGTACTGAAACCTTAAAGGAAGAAACTCGAGGCAAAATGAATGCAGGAATAAATATGACCAAGGGGAAATTTTACATTGGAGATGTTCGTGTTTGTAAGTGTATATTTATCTAAGTGGACTGCTCACCGCCCCTTCATACTTATTCTAAACTATTCTACATGTGACAAGCTACAACACTACCTATAATATTTCAAACGACTCTCCTAAACTAGTTTTTCCCTACACAAAACCATAACTCATCTGGAACCCACACTTTCTCTGCCCACCACTACCCACATAGGTAACTTTTGATAAACCCTTCAATATGCTTCTAGTGTATTGAAACAATACTCTTCATTCAACAGAAATTTTGTGCTTTACACTATTTTGGGCATCTACAGTTTAAACTTTCCCCTTTACAATGCCAGGTTATAAACCTAGGCTGGGGACACAGTTCAGCAACAGAACTCTTGCTTAGTATACAAGAGACCTTGGCTTTAAGTATTAGGCCTGTAAAAATGTAAATGATGCTTATTAATTACTTATAAAAGACAATGAACATGAGAAAGACACTGGAAAAACAGAAAAACTAGAAGATGGCTAGTGAGATGGCTCAGCAGACAAAGGTACTTGCCACACAAGCCTGGAAATCTGAGTTCTATTCATAAAATCCCTGAAATCAGAGCACCAACTCTATAAAACTATTCTCTGATCTCCACCTGCATGCTATATATAGCACATACACCTACAGACAAGTGCATATGAGCACATACCTGCATGCGCGCGCGCGCACACACACACACACACACACACAGTAATATTAATTTTTTAAAGTGGAGGGGCAAGTCAAGAGGGCTAGGGGTTGCAATTTTGAAGTTAGGTCACAGAACTTGTTGAGAAAGTATTATTTGTACAAGACAACTGAGTGAAGAAAAAAGTGGGAATGCTTAAAGCATGTGTTAAGGCTAGGAAGGTGGCTCAGTGGACAAGAACATTTGCTGTACAGGCATAAGGACCTGAGCTTGGATCCCCAGTAACAATGTAAAAACACCTCTAACTATAGGACAGGAGCTTGCTGAAGCCCCCAAACGGCAAACTCTAAGGTTTGGTGAAGAATAAGACAGACAGCAACAGAAGAGGGTGTTATCTCCGCACGTGTGGGTACAGGCATGTGAGGTTTAGAGTGCTGAGAAAACAGAAACTTCTGTGAATAAAAGATGTCAATAAGCAGAAATAATCGCAGATAGTTAAGTGACCGTTACTGACTCATGGGTTGAAACCTCATCCATGATATCCATAGATATATGTACATACAACAGCATAGTCCTAGAATGTAAGACTCTTTTCTTCTCAACACTAATCACACAACCTGGTATACACAAGGTACTCAATAAATGTGTGAAGGGATTGATACAAAAAACATTTATTGTTTATTATGCAAAGGTTGAACTTTGCATTCTCACTTTTCTTTAGAGTCCTAGCTCTAAAGAGGAAGGTAGTATGGTTCTCTAAGTTCCATTCCCTGTAGTCATGGGGGGAAAAGGGTAGACTATTAAATTCTGTGATGTTTATTTATTTATTTACTTATTTTTAGATAGGGCCTTGCTTTATCACCATACCTGACTTTTATGTATTTTGTGTGTGCCTTTCTGTGTGGTGTGTGCTAGGGATAGAACCCAGGGCTTTACACACGCTAGGCAAATGCTGTACCACTGCCCTGTACCCCGAGCCAATGTAGGTGGTTTTACATACTATCCTCATGGAATGAACTCACTCTGTGAGGAGAGAACTCTTTCGGTCAATGAACTTGAGAGCTTCAGCCAGTGTCAACTCCAGGAAAAAACCGTATCCCAGGGCCACATAGATGCGTGATGTATCTGGGCTGAGGAAAGAAGTCAGAGGAAGTGGAGGAAGTCTTTATTATCATTTAGCATATCGGACAGTTTAAGATGTTTCCTATTCCCTTCAATTCCCCAAAGTGAATGCTCTGTAAGAGAAGGTATTTTCTGTTCATTCACTGTCACACCCACAGCATGTAGCTTATATCTTAATGCAATAGAAAAGTCACCAGAGGGAGGGGGAAGGAAATGGGAGGCAGCGGCGGGGAAGAGACAGAAATCTTTAATAAATAAATAAAATTAAAAAAAAAAGAAAAAGAAAAGTCACCAGAATCTAATATATAGAAAATATTAAGAAATACTTGGGCTGGAGAGATGGCTCAGAGGTTAAGAGCACTGACTGCTCTTCCAGAGGTCCTGAGTTCAATTCCCAGCAACCACATGGTGGCTCACAACCATCTGTACTGAGATCTGGCACCCTCCTCTGGTGTGCAGGCATACATCGAGGCAGAATGTTGTGTACATAATAAAAAAAAAAAAAAGAAATACTTGTTGCAGAAAGAAGGGAGAAACTCAGAGGGGAGGGAATACACTCACACCACTGTGTCAACGAAGAAGTTACAGCCCAAATCCACCTGCATATATAACTCCGAATGGTTAGTTTCCTGTAGGGCCAGGAGAAAAGAAGTAGGGTGTCAGTGGCCAATTTTTAGGGCAGGTAAAAGGTTTTGTTCTGGGGTTTCTTTCCTTTTTTGTACACATACACACACGGATACCCAATTTAAAGGCCTTTACCTGGAGTCGCTCAATGACATTTCTCAGTTGAAGGTATACAGACAGCTGCTCATATACCTTGTCTCGATGATCCAGCACCTTTCTGATACGTAGAAAATATAAGTCAGACTGTATTTCATCCTGAGCTCTACCTCTTACCAGCAATGTGTCTTTGGCAAGTAGGAAATCTGTTTGGGATTTGGTTTCCCCTCCTAGGAGTCATTAGAATCCAGTGTTTACTATGACTTGATTTTAAAGTGTTTTAAATGTCACCCAAATGGGTAAGCACTGTATACTTTAATACTATTTATTACAAATACTGCATTTTACTCAGCGCATTATGCTAATTAAAACGTCCCATCTTCACCCTAAATATATCTCTCCTCTCCGCCATCTTGTTTAGGATGATCATACAGCTCTAGTTCTGAACACCTAACTGTTCAGATTAATAATGACAGCAATGGTAATCATCTAGTTATTGAGTCTTTATTGTGTTTCAGGCACTGGAGCAAAATTCCTTTTTCAAAACAACTATCCAGGTTATTTGTTTTATTTTCTGAGACTAGAGCTGAGTTTCCCAGGCTAGTATTTCTCTCAGGCTTAATATAACAGCAGTTGGGTTTATGTGCATTAAAAAAAAAGTATTCTTACTTAATGTATTTATTTTGTGTACATGTATTGGTGACATGGTACACACATGTAAGTCAGGGGACAGTTTTTGGAAGATTTTTCCTTTTACTAGATCCCAGAGATCTAGCTCAGGGCATTGGTATTGGAGGCAAGGCAAGCCATCCTGCTAGCTTTTTTCTTCTTCTTTTTTTGAAACATAGTCTCAGAGTCTCTGCTCTACTCAACTCTGAAATGCAACTGAGGATAATTTTGAGCTCTGGGTCCTCCTGCTTTACCCATTGCAAGAACGTCATCACAGTGAGCTTTTTTTAATTCTTAGTTTTTAATAGAACCATGTTCTATTGTCAAGGCTGGCTTGAACATTCTGGCTAAAGAAATAAATTTTCCCACCTCACCACTAGATAGGACTCCTGGCACACACCACAGAGCCTGAGCCTGGCTTTAGTCTCAATTTTTTTCTTTTTGAGACAGTCAGTCTACAGCCCAGGCTGGTCTCCAACTTCTGAAGCTCCGCCTGCTTCTGCCTCCCTCGTGCTGGAATTACAGTCCTGTGTTATATCACGCTCGGCTTTGGGTTACATTCTTTACCCGGGTTGATACATCTAAAACTCAAAAAGACCCCATTACGAAGGCAATATAAACTTCCCCATCTCACTGATGAGGAAAAGTTCATAAAGCCTAGGGAAGAGAGGTGAGGTACAACTTGTTTATAAATAATGGTTAAATAGCCCAGTCTGAAATATTGTGGGTTCGTAATGACTAATTTTAATTTTAATTTAAATACGACAAACAGCATCAAAGGCTGTCCTACAAGGACCATGTTTAACCCAATCATAGCCCCGACGTCAACCCCTCTTCCCGGCCAATCCAGAAGTTTGTCAGGGAATTCCGTCCCACCCACTACGTCACGCGTGGAATTTCTCAAACTACGTCACGCCTAGGATCCGCGTCGTCACTCACTGCAAGTCTCGCTGCAGTACATCACTGATGAAGGCCTCGCACCGCAGCACTTTCTCTCCGACCGTTTCCAAGGCCCGCCGTTTGGGGGGCGTCGCCATGATGTCGCCTGCGTGCGGAGGAGGGGAAACCACGGCTTCCGGGTGGCACAGTTGGATGGCGTGCCAATTGGGTGGGCGGGGCGGTCCAGCATGAGAAAAGTCCCACTGAAAGGGACGGGTGACGGGCGGCGCGCTCCGTTCTTGAATCCCCGGAGATATCCGAACCCTGCCGAATTCTGCCGAGCCTGAGAGCTTACCTTAAGGCCACCTGCAAGAACTGTTACTATGAACCACGGCTTCCGGGTGGCGCAGGTGAATGACGTACCAACTTGGTGGGCGGGGCGGTCCAGCATGAGAAAAGTCCCACTTAAAGGGACGGGTTACGGGCGGCGCGCTCCGTTAAGGAATCCCCGGAGATATCCGAATTCTGCCGAATTATGCCGAGCCTGAGAGCCACCAGGTCGCTGTCTGCTAGCGGACCAGGTAAAGTTTGATTTTTTTTTTCCCCCGAGACAGAGTTTGTCTGTGTTGCTTTGGATCAGGTGAAGTTTGTTTATTTATTTATTTATTTTGTTTGTTTGTTTGTTTTTCGAGACAGGGTTTCTCTGTGGCTTTGGAGCTTGTCCTGGAACTAGCTCTTGTAGACCAGGCTGGTCTCGAACTCACAGAGATCCGCCTGCCTCTGCCTCCTGCGTGCAGGTGAAGTTTAATGGGATTTGGCGGGTTCTGAGGGAGACTGGACTCTCACAGGAAGGTAGGGAGAGGGAGTTAATCTTTTACGATTTATTTAGTTGAGTGCACGCAGTTGTGAACTACCATGATTTTGGTGCTGGTAAGGGAGTTCAAGTCCTACACAAGATCCCTTTGTGCTCTTAATTGCGGAGCCATTTCTGTACTCTTCCCCTCCCAACTCTTAGGAAATTTTCTTACTTGATCTGTTTTGTCTGCAAGTTTGTGAACAATGTGCATTCAATGCCCGCGGAGGCTAAAACAGGGTGTTGGGTCCCCTGAAGCTGAAGCTACTGACCTTTTGTGAGCACTGGGCCTCTATAAGAATGGTGATTAATAGCTCTTAACCACTGATCCATCTATGTACCCCCCTCCCCTTTTTTTTTAAATCATTTCTAGGGGCTGGTGAGATTGCCTGCTCTTCCAAAGGTCCTGAGTTCAATTCCCGGCAACCATACGGTGGCTCACAACCATCTGGAATGAGGTCTGGTGCCCTCTTCTGGCCTGCAGGCATACATGCAGACAGAATATTGTATACACAATAAATAAATAAATAAATAAATAAATAAATAAATAAATAAATAATAAAAAATAAAATCATTTTTATTCTTTGAGAATTTAATATATGTGTGCAATGTATTATATACATACGTTTGCGTGTGTGTGTGTCTGTGTGTGTGTGTCTGTGTGTGTGAGTGTGTACTAATCATTATATCCTCTCCCTACTTCCTCCCAGACCCTATCACCTTCCCCTCCCACCGTCATGGTCATGTCCTCTTTAACAAAATAAAACCTGAAACAACAACAACAAACCTCAAAGTTCACTTAAGCTTTTAGGTGGTGCATGTCTTTAATCCCAGCACCCAGAAGGCAGAGACAGGCGGATCTCTCTGAGTTCGAGGGCTGCCTGGTCTACAAGAGCTAGTTCCAGGACAGTCAGGGCTCTTACAAAGAGAAACCGTGTCTTGAAAAACGGAAAACAAAAAAAAGTTAAAAAGCACCAGAGTGCCTATAAACCAGAAACAATTATGGTGCTAATTTATAAAGGGGGCAGTATGGGGCTGGAGAGATGGCTCAGTGGTTAAGAGCATTGCCTGCTCTTCCAAAGTTCCTGAGTTCAATTCCCAGCAACCACATGGTGGCTCACAACCATCTGTAATGAGGTCTGGTGCCCTCTTCTGGCCTGCAGACATACACACACACACACACACACACACACACATACAGAATATTATATGCATAATAAATAAATAAATAAATAAATATTTAAAAAGGCAGTATGTCCAGCGACAACATGTCAGTTTGAATACTGATTATATATGTCACACATGCTTTGGGGTTCACCCTCTGTAAAAGGAATGAAATTCATCTTGAATAACTCCTGCTGGAGAGATGGCTCAGTGGTTAAGAGCATTGCCTGCTCTTCCAAAGTTCCTGAGTTCGATTCCCAGCCACCACATGGTGGCTCACAACTATCTGTAATGGGGTCTGGTGCCCTCTTCTGGCCTACAGGCATACACACAATTTGGAATTATGATGAATAAGTTATTTTATTTTATTTATTTATTTATTTATTTATTAAAGATTTCTCCCTGTCTCAGGAATCTTTTACTCCTACTATAAAATTATTTCCTACATTTTTAGAGTTCCCTCATTGTATGGGAAGTACATTGTATGGGAAGCCTTTTCTACCTGTGGATCACACCTGTCTGTTGTTTGCTTATTTTATGGAACAGGCCTTGGTGTGTGCCTTAGTTCATCTGTTTCTAGTTATTCCAGGGAAAGCATGGTGGCTTCAATAATGTATACCATTGTGGTTCCCACGATAAACCCCTTCATCTACAGTCTGAGGAACAGGGACATCAAGAAAGCTCTTCAGAAAATGGTCAAAATAATCTAACTTAAGTACCTGTATGATCGTTGTACACATAAGTTCTTAAGCTACAGATCAAATAACTTATTGTGATGTCAAGAAAAATGTAGCAACTGTAAAAATTTCTTAAGATAAAATAATCAAAACAGTGCATACATGTAGTGAATCAGGTATATTTTGTTGTGCTTATCCAAATTACATATTGTAGCTTCAGCATGGCCTGGTTTCTGAGCATATAACATTAGAAATTGGTGGCTGCAAATGTTTTCATACAATGAAACATCAAAGAATGCAGACAAAAATATTTGGATTGGCTTGGATTTGACTGCTGGATTTGACAATAAGAATTACTATGATGCTACCATATGTACAGATGGAAATTTAATGGTTTAATTTCAGGAAGAAAAATATTTTCATTTTTTTCTTAATATAATTTGTCAGCATGTAAATGTGAAATTAATATATTTCAGACTGTGTTGTACAAGACAGATGTTTAATTTTAAAAATTGATGGTTGTGTCACTGACTTGAGTTTCATGAGCAGCACTTTGCAATATATAGTTTCTCAGGAAGGGAGAATCATTCCCTTTTGATTATATGAACACTGAGAGCATTCCCATTTGCTAGGGCTTGCCCCAAACTCAAATACATATGGGCAACAGTAATGAACTCAATGGACTGTGAGAAAAGAGATATGAAACTGGGTAAAGAACATATTATGAAGGATATAGGGAAAATTTATGGGGGGAAATGGAAATGAGGGATTAATATGCTTGTATACATGTGTGAACCTCTCAAATGTAAAGAAAAATGTAAATTACTTAAGAAATTTAACTTGAAATTAAGGCAAAATTTGCAACTTCTTAAATAGCCTTGAATATAGTCCTATCATTTAGTACATTCTGGTATATAACATATTCAGTCATGATTTTTTCTTTATGAAAAACCTAAAATCCGACATCAAAATTATAATTATACAAATCCTCTACTTAATCATTAATAAATGCAAAAAATTATGCATGTTGAAGAAGTTCTTATTGTCTTTCTGTAGCAATATTTTGGACTGTACTTGATATTGCTTTATATAATAACATTTTCATACAAGACTCTCAGATACTCTGAGCACATCTCTCCTTAGACTTCAGTCTCATTTCCATTTTGCTATCATCTCTCCAGTAGTTCTTTGACCCCTTAGAAAGTCCGTTTCTACACATATATTTTTATGTACATATAAAGTAAGAAAATGCATCCCATATTGATCTTTTAGAGACATACTTAATTCACTTAAAAGGATTATCCTCCATTATTTTACTTTCCTTCATAATAACACTATTTTATGGATAAAAAGCAGGTCAGGCAGTAGAGCACGTGCCTTTAATTCCAGAATGTTGGGAGGCAGAGGCATGTGGATATCTGCGAGTTCGAGGCCAGTTTGACCTACAGAGTGAGATTCGGGGTAGCCATATAGAGAAACCCTGTCTGAAAAAACAAAAAAAAAAAATTCCACATTGTACATATAACACATTATCTTTATCCATTTTTCTGTTTTTGGAGACCTAGGTTGGTTTCATGGCTTGTATATTATGAACAGGGCTGCAAAAACCTTACAGTGTATAATTCAAATAAAAAATATTTAAGGAAACTGATTGGGTCAACTAGAAGTAAATATCCAGGCTTGAAGGCAAGGCAGAATATTTGGATCATTCAATCATAGAAAATGTCAATTCTGAAAAACTCAAGAATGGAACTTGCAGGAACTCTTGAATACTTTAAAAACATCAAGCTTTTGAAAAACAGAAGAGACTCAGATTAAGGCACAGAAAGTACCTTTAACATAATCATAGAGGAAAAATTCCCTATATAAGGAAAGAGATGCCTATCAAGGACCAAGAGGCTTGCAGAGTATCAAATAGGCAGGAACAGAAAAAAAGTTCCTTGTGACACCTAGTAATCAAAACACGAAGCATACACAACAAAGAAAAAATATTAAAAGCCGCAAGGGAAAAATACCCAGTAAAGGCAGGTTAATTAGAATAATGCTCAAAATAATAAAGACAATTTACAGAAGTACAACAGTGAACATGAACATGAATGGAGGGGAACTTAAAGCATTTTCAGTAAAATCAGGAGCAAATATGTCCACTGTCTCCCTAACGATTCTGTACAGTACTTGATGTCTTAGCTAGAACAGTAGAAAACCGAAGGATATTAAGGGACACAAATATAAAGGAAGAAGTCAAAGCATCTTTATGTAGAGGTGATATTACTTTATACACAAAACACTATAAATATTATACCAGAAAGTTTCCACAGCTTATAAATGCATTCATCAAAAAATAGGACACAAAACTAGAAGACAAAACCTTTGAACTTCAGCCGGGCGGTGGCAGCGCACACCTTTAAACCCAGCACTCGGGAGGGAGAGGTAGGCGGATCTCTGTGAGTTCGAGGCCAGCCTGGTCTACAAGAGCTAGTTCCAGGACAGGAACCAAAAAGCTACGAAGAAACCCTGTCTCGAAAAATCCAAAAAAAAAAAAAAATCTTTGAACTTCCTATTTAAAAGCAAACACAACAACAAAGTAATTGAGGAAAAAATTTCCTCAATTTATAAGGTAAATGTCAATTACCTTATAATGCATAAAGAAGCTTCTCTGATGAGGAATGAGAGATTCATTTGTCTGTGGATATAGCAAGAAATCAGTATGAACTGTTTTAAGATATCAGGTTCAATTAAGTTCTTCCCATGGAAATATGCCCTATCCTCAGGGCATATCAGAAATTCATTAAAACTCATGGAGTAGGCCTTAGGTTTTACTAAAATGTGGTTGGCTGCTATCATAATATCAGTGCTATTGCACCAATAAGCATTTTTTCAGGCTACTTGTGTTGTAGCTTGCAGATCTCTCAGCTGGATGAAGTTGACGATTCCCCCCACCCCCAAATAATGTGGATATCACATTCCAGCAATATAAAAGCTGGAGTTATCAAGGTCTGTCACATCACATTGAGAAAGGACCAAAGCCCTCTCACCCCGTATCTAGGCTGAGCAATGTATCCCTCCATAGGGAATGGAATCCAAAAAGCCAGTTCATGCAGTAGGGATAAATAGTGGTCCCGCTGCCAATGGCCCCACAAATTGTCCAAGCCACAAATCTGTCACCCATATTTAAAGGGCCTAGTTTCATTTTATGCAGGTTCCCCAACTGTCAGTCCAGAGTCAGTGAACTCCCACTACCTTGGGTCAGCTATTTCTGTGGTTATCCCCATTATGGTCTTGATTCCTTTGCTTATATTATTGCTCCTCCCTCTCTATTTCTGAACTCCAGAAGCTTGAACCAGTGCTTAGCTGTGGTTCTCTGCATCTGTTTCCATCATTTATACTATGAAGGTTCTATGATAACAGTTAAGGTAGTCGTCGATCTGATTACAGGGGAAGGGCAGTTCAGGCACCCTCTTCACTATTGTTTATCGCCTTAGCTGGGGTCTTCCTTGTAGATTCCTGGGAATTTGCCTAGTTCCTGGTTTCAGAATAACCCCATAATGACTCCCCCAATCAAGATATCTCTTTCCTTGATTTCACTCTTTTTCCTTCTTCCAACTCAACCAGGAGATTCCTCATGTTCTCCTTCAACTCCCCTTCTTCTCTTGCTCCTCTCCTTACACCCTGCTCACTGGCCACCACACTTCAATTTACTTCTGTGCCAGTCATTCAAGGCTACTTCCCACTTTCTCTTCAGTAAGGTTCAGTGTTGCTGAATTTATGTTGAGGTTTTTGAACCATTTAGACTTGAGTTTTGTGCATGGGGATAGATATGGGTATATTTGCATTCTTCTCCATGTCAACAACCACTTATGCCAACACCATTTGTTGAAGCACCAAGTTCCCAGCCCTGAGTGTGTGCACACTTGGCTGTGAAATTGATGCCCAGAGCCTGTTTGTGAGGCATGTGATCAGTCTAGTGACCTTATGTCCTGGCCACAGCCCAGGGAAGGCATCTAAGGTTCTTTGAACCTTGCTTCAGAAACTCTGAATGTTCTTCAACCCCTGAATTTGCTCCACAAACAAGAAGCAATTTGGCGAAAACTATGCCCAAATTTTCAAAATGGTTGTTTACAAATGTTTATTTTCATTTCAAAAGGGTTGAGCATAAATGATTAATTGTGAAAGTCAATTTCTAAAATAAATAAGGGGGATATTATATAGAGATGAATACCTGGCATTGGTATGGATCTTGAAACAAATTTTGGTAAATTTTGTTATACTAAATATATGTATATACAATACAAGGTATATATATCTGCTCTTCTTTAAGGTATTTTTTTAAATTTTTTTTATTAAGAAAAGGAGAAAAAAAACAAGTTTCCACCTCCTCCCAGCCTCCCATTTCCCTCCCCCTCCTCCCACCCTTCCCCCCCTCCTCCCACCTCTCTCCATCTCCCCCCACTCCTCTCCCCCTCCCTCTCCGGTCCAAAGAGCAGTCAAAGTTCCCTGCCCTGTGGCAAGTCCTAGGTCCTCGCCCCTCCGTCCATATCTAGGAAGGTGAGCATCCAAACTGGCTAGGCTCCCACAAAGCCAGCACATTAAGTAGGAACAAAATCCCGTGCCATTGTCCTTGGCGTCCCATCAGCCCTCATTGTTCGCCATGTTCAGAGAGCCCAGTTTTATCCCATGCTTTTTCAGTCACAGTCCAGCTGGCCTTGGTGAGCTCCCAATAGATCAGCCCCACTGTCTCAGTGGGTGGGTGCACCCCAAGTGGTCTCGACTTCTTTGCTCATGTTCTCCCTCCTTCTGCTCCTCATTGGGACCTTGGGAGCTCAGTACAGTGCTCCAGTGTGGGTCTCTGTCTCTATCTCCATCCATCACCAGATGAAGGTTCTATGATGATATGCAAGATATTCGTCAGTATTGCTCTAGGATAGGGTCATTTCAGGTTCCCTATCCTCAGCTGCCCAAGGAACTAACTGGGGACCTCAGCTTGGGCACCTGGGAGCCCCTCTAGGGTCAAGTCTCTTGCCCACCATAAAGTGGCTCCCTTAACTAAGAATTGTGGTTCCATGCTCCCCTGTCCAACCTTCCTTCATCCCAATCCTCCTGTTTCCCCAAGTCCCCCCACTCCTTCCCTTCTAACTTTTCTCTCCCCATCTCCCCTTACGCCCATCCCACCCCACCGCCAAGATCCCAATTTTCTCCCCGGCAATTTTGTCTACTTCCCATAGCCAAGAGGATAACTATATGTTTTTCCTTGGGTTCCCCTTCTTACTTAGCTTCTTTAGGATCACCAATTGTAGACTCCGTGACCCTTATTTATGGCTAGAAAACAATTATGAGTGAGTACATCCCATGTTCATCTTTTTGGGTCTGGGATACCTCACTCAGGATAGTGTTTTCTATTTCCATCCATTTGCATGCAAAATTTGAGAAGTCATTGTTTTTTACCGCAGCATAGTACTCTAGTGTGTATATATTCCATACTTTCTTCATCCATTCTTCCATTGAAGGGCATCTAGATTGTTTCCAGGTTCTGGCTATTACAAATAATACTGCTATGAACATAGTTGAACAAATGCTCTTGTCATATGATCGGGCATCTCTTGGGTATATTCCCAGGAGTGGTATTGCTGGGTCCAGGGGTAGGTTGATCCCGAATTTCCTGATAAACCGAAACACTGATTTCCAAAGTGGTTGCACAAGATTGCATTCCCACCAGCAATGGA
This sequence comes from Microtus oregoni, assembly GCF_018167655.1. Classification (NCBI taxonomy): domain Eukaryota; kingdom Metazoa; phylum Chordata; class Mammalia; order Rodentia; family Cricetidae; genus Microtus; species Microtus oregoni. The sequence continues at coordinate 36,675,524 of NW_024543067.1, forward strand.
TGAGGGTACCCCTTCCTCCACAGCCTCTCCAGAAAAGGCTATCATTGGAGTTTTTTATTTTAGCCATTCTGACAGGTGTAAGATGATATCTCTAAGTTGTTTTGATTTGCATTTCCCTGATTGCTAAGGAGGTTGAGCATGACCTTAAGTGTCTTTTTGCCATTTGAACTTACTCTGCTGAGAATTCTCTGTTCAGTTCAGTGCCCCATTTTTTAATTGGGTTAATTAGCATTTTAAAGTCTAGTTTCCTGAGTTCTCTATATATTTTGGAGATCAGACCTTTGTCTGTTGCGGGGTTGGTGAGGATCTTCTCCCAGTCAGTAGTTTGCCTTTTTGTCTTGGTGACAGTGTCCTTTGCTTTACAGAAGCTTCTCAGTTTTAGTAGGTCCCATTTATTCAATGTTGCCCTTAATGTCTGTGCTGTTGGGGTTACACATAGGAAGCGATCTCCTGTGCCCATCTGTTGTAGGGTACTTCCCACTTTCTCTTCTATCAGGTTCAATGTGTTCTGACTGTTAGTGAGGTCTTTAATCCATTTGGACTTGAGTTTTGTACATGGTGATAGATATGGGTCTATTTTCATTCTTCTACAGGTTGACATCCAGTTATGCCAGCACCATTTGTTGAAGATGCTTTCTTTCTTCCATTGCATACTTTTAGCTCCTTTATCAAAAATGAGGTGTTCATAGGTTTGCGGGTTAAAACCCGGGTCTTCTATACGATTCCATTGGTCGACTTCTCTGTTTTTATGCCAGTACCACACTGTTTTCATCACTGTAGCTCTGTAATAGAGCTTGAAGTCAGGGATGGTAATGCCTCCATACAATCCTTTATTGTATAGGGTTGTTTTGGCTATCCTGGGTTTTTTGTTTTTCCATATAAAGTTGATTATTGTCCTCTCAAGATCTGTGAAGAATTTTGATGGAACGTTGATGGGGATTGCATTGAATCTATAAATTGCCTTTGGTAGAATTGCCATTTTTACTATGTTGATCCTCCCAATCCAAGAGCAAGGGAGGTCCTTCCATTTTGTGGTATACTCCTCAATTTCTTTCTTCAATGCCTTAAAGTTCTTGTCAAATAGATCTTTCACTTCCTTGGTTAGAGTTACCCCAAGATATTTTATGCTGTTTGTGGCTATCGTGAAAGGTGAAGCTTCTCTGATTTCCCTCTCTGCTTCCATATCCTTTGTGTATAAGAGGTTGACTGATTTTTTGGAGTTGATCTTGTATCCTGACACATTACTAAAGGTGTTTATCAGCTGTAAAAGTTCTTTGGTGGAGTTTTGGGGGTCGCTTATGTACACTATCATATCATCTGCAAATAACGAAAGTTTCACTTCTTCCTTTCCAATTCGAATCCCTTTGATCCCCTTCTGCTGTCTTATTGCTATTGCTAGAACTTCAAGCACTATATTGAAAAGGTATGGCGAGAGTGGACAGCCTTGTCGTGTTCCTGAGTTTAGTGGGATGGCTTTGAGTTTCTCTCCATTTAATTTGATATTAGCTGTCGGCTTGCTGGATATAGCTTTTATTATATTTAGGTATGACCCTTGTATCCCTAATCTCTCCAATACTTTTATCATAAAGGGATGTTGAAATTTGTCAAATGCTTTTTCAGCATCTAATGAAATGATTATATGGTTTTTTTCTTTCAGTTTATTTATATGATGGATTACATTGATAGATTTTCGTATGTTGAACCAGCCCTGCATCCCTGGAATGAAGCCTACTTGATCATAATGGGTAATTTTTCTAATGTGTTCTTGGATTCAGTTTGCCAGTATTTTGTTGAGGATTTTTGCATCAATGTTCATGAGTGAGATTGGTCTATAATTCTCTTTCTTGGTTGAGTCTTTGTGCGTTTTGGTATCAGAGTAATTGTAGCTTCATCAAAGGAATTTGGCAATGCCTCTTCTGTTTCTATATTGTGAAATACATTAAGGAGTATAGGTATTAGGTCTTCTTGGAAGTTCTGGTAGAATTCTGCATTGACACCATCTGGTCCTGGGCTTTTTTTGGTAGGGAGGTTTTTGATAACCTCTCCTATTTCTTCGCGACTAACAGGTCTATTTAGATTGTTCACCTGGTCCTGGTTTAACTTTGGTATATGGTATTTATCTAAAAAAGTGTCCATTTCCTTTACATTTTCCAGTTTTGTGGCATATAGGCTTTTGTAGTAAGATCTAATGATTCTCTGAATTTCCTCTGTGTCTGTGGTTATGTCCCCCTTTTCATTTCTGATCTTATTAATTTGCATATTCTCTCTCGGCCGTTTGATTAGTTTGGATAGGGGTTTGTCAATCTTGTTGATTTTCTCCAGGAACCAGCTTTTTGTTTCATTGATTCTTTGGATTGTTTTCTGTGTGTCTATTTTGTTGATTTCAGCCCTCAGTTTGATTATTTGCAGTCTTCTACTCCTCCTAGGTGAGTCTGCTTCTTTTTTTTCTAGAGCTTTCAAGTGGGCTGTTAAGTCTCCAATGTGTGCTTTCTCTGTTTTCTTTAAGTGGGCACTCAGTGGTATGAACTTTCCTCTTAGGACTGCTTTCATAGTGTCCCATAAGTTTAAGTATGTTGTTTCTTTATTTTCATTGAATTCCAGGAAGACTTTAATTTCTTTCTTAATTTCTTCCTTAATCCAGGTATGGTTCAGTAGTTGAGTGTTCAGTTTCCATGAGTTTGTAGGCTTTCTGGGGGTAGCATTGTTGTTAAATTCTAACTTCAATCCATGGTGATCTGATAAGACACAGGTGGTTACTAATATTTTTTTGTAACTGTGTAAGTTCGCTTTGTTACCAAGTATGTGGTCAATTTTCGAGAAGGTTCCATGAGCTGCAGAGAAGAAGGTATATTCTTTCCTATTTGGGTGGAATGTTCTATAGATGTCTGTTAAGTCCATTTGATTCAATACCTCCATTAATTCTCTTCTCTGTTAGGTTTCTGTCTGATTGACCTGTCCATTGGTGAGAGAGGAGTGTTGAAGTCTCCTACTATTAGTATGTGCGATTTGATGGCTGCCTTGAGTTTTAGCAATATTTCTTTTATGTACGTGGGTGCTTTTATATTAGGGGCATAGATGTTCAGGATTGAGACTTCATCCTGATGAACTGTTCCTGTCATGAGTATAAAATGTCCCTCTCCATCTCTTCTGATTGATTTAAGTTTGAAGTCAACTTTGTTAGAGATTAGTATGGCCACACCTGCTTGTTTCTTAGGTCCATTTGCTTGATAAGCCTTTTCCCAGCCCTTTACTCTGAGTAGGTGCCTGTCTTTGTGGTTGAGGTGTGTTTCTTGTAAACAGCAGAATGTTGGATCCTGTTTTCGTATCCAATCTCTTAGCCTGTGCCTTTTTATAGGTTAGTTGAGTCCATTGACATTAAGTGATATTAATGACCAGTGGTTGTTAACTCCGGTCATTTTTTTAGTAGTAGAGTTTGTGTGTTTCCCTTCTTTGATTTGTGTTGGTGAAGGGTCTCTAGATGTCTGAGTTATTGTGGTCATTGTTGGACTCCTTGGTTAGTGATTTTCCTTCTATTACTTTCTGTAAGGCTGGATTTGTGGCTGCGTATTGTTTAAATTTGTTTTTATCTTGGAAAATTTTATTTTCTCCATTTATAGTGAATGAAAGCTTGGCTGGGTATAGTAATCTGGGCTTGCATCCATGGTCTCTCAGTTTCTGCAGTACATCTATCCAGGACCTTCTGGCTTTCATGGTTTCCATGGAGAAGTCAGGTGTAAGTCTGATAGGTTTACCTTTATAAGTAATTTGGCCTTTTTCCTTTGCAGCTCTTAATATTCTTTCCTTATTCTGTATCCTTTGTGTTTTGATAATTATATGGCGAGGGGATTTTTTTTTTGATCCAGCCTATTCGGTGTTCTGTATGCTTCTTGAACCTTCATAGGTATATCCTTCTTTAGGTTGGGAAAGTTTTCTTCTATAATTTTATTAAATATATTTTCTGGACCATTGAGCTGCACTTCTTCTCCTTCTTCTACTCCTATTATTCTTAGGTTTGGTCTTTTTATTGTGTCCCATATTTCCTGAATGTTTTGTGATGAGAGTTTGTTGGACTTACTGTTTTCTTTGATCAGTGTGTTTATTTTCTCTATGGTATCTTCAGAATCTGAGATTCTTTCTTCTAATTCTTGTATTCTGTTAGTTTTGCTTGTTTCTGTAGACTCTGTTTGTTTACTTAAATTTTTCATGTCCAGCCGGCCCTCTGTTTGTGTTTTCTTCTTTGCCTCCATTTCAGTTTTCAAATCTTGAACTGTTTCCATTATCTGTTTGATTGTTTTTCCTTGGTGTTCTAGGGTATCATTCACTGATTTATTCAATTCTTCAAACTTTCTGTTATACTTCTCATCCATTTCTATTAGGGCATTTTTTACATGCTGTTTAAGGGTGTCAATCGCTTTCATGAAGTCAATCTTTTCTACTTTTTCTTGATTAAGGTGTTCATGTCCTCCCGTTGTGAGGTCGCTGGTTTCTGGTGGCTTCATGTTGCTTTTCAGCTTGTTGGGCGAATTCTTGCCTTGGCGTCTGCCCATCTCTTCTTCCAAATGCTCCCTTATGGATCTTCTTTTACCGGATCAGGTCTCCTTGCCTACCCAACGCTGGCTCTCCCCAACGTTGGCTCTCCTGGTGCTCAGAGATCAGTTCCCCGTCCTGGTTGGGCAGCTTGCAAACAAAGCGCCTACACTGCTTGGTGCAGGCAGGCCATAGAAACAAAGGAACTCCCGCCCGCTTGCGTGCCCCTAGGATTCAGACCCAGTGCCCAGACAGGCTGGGCTGGGTGATGTTATGTGCCGAAAGAGGGTGGTGGGGCCGAAGTGGAGAGGGTTCTGGATGGAAGCTGGGTGGGCTAGGAAGAATGAGGCGGTATGCAGGGAGTAGAATCCCTGCAGAGAGCCTAAGAAGGATAGGGGGCCAAGGAACCTCTGAGCTCCCCATCCCAGGCTGGCGCCGGGCGGGGCCAGAAACTCACCCCAATGCTGGCTCTCCTGGCGTGAGAGCTTTTCCACAGCTTTTATACCGAACATAAAAGGGGGAGAAGGTAACAAAAGACTTTATTAACATGATACAAAGGATAACTCGCATAGTCAATTGCTTTACTCTCTGAGACATCAAATCATTAGCATTCTGTAGTCTAGGCAGAAAGATGCTCTCGGTCAAGTATTCTGAAGAGTGCCCCTCCCCAGGTAACCTCATAGGTACAAAGGAGCTAAAGTCATTTGAATATCCTGACCACCTGTTAGAATGGCATGGAGCTATTGTAATTTCAAAAGAACCAAGCAATCACATCCTGAGTTGGATGTACAGCTATGCTTGTCAATCTCCAAACTCTCTGACTATTAGACAAGGATGGGCCTGCATTTTTTGGCCTCCACAGGATATGACATTGATAGGCCAAGCATTAAGAATAACAATTAATATTCCTGAGGATGCCTATGTGTTTGTCTTTGGATTCGCCTTATTTAGCTTCTCTAGGAACATGAATTATAGGCTCAATGTCCTTTATTTATGGCTAGAAACCAAATATGAGTGAGTACATCCCATGTTCCTCTTTTTGGGAGGCATCCTCAGGAATATTAACCTTCATCAGGCGATGAAAGGAGACAGAGACAGAGACCCACACGGGAGCACCGGACAGAAATCTCAAGGTCCAAATCAGGAGCAGAAGGAGACGGAGCACGAGCAAGGAACTCAGGACCACGAGGGGTGCACCCACACACTAAGACAATGGGGATGTTCTATTGGGATCTCACCAAGGCCAGCTGGCCTAGGTCTGAAAAAGCATGGGATAAATCTGGACTAGCTGAACATAGCGGACAATGAGGAATACTGAGAATTCAAGAACAATTGCAGTGGGTTTTTGATCCTACTGCACGTACTGGCTTTGTGGGAGCCTAGGCAGTTTGAATGCTCACCTTACGAGACCTGGATAGAGGTGGGCAGTCCTTGGGCTTCCCACAGGTCAGGGAACCCTGATTGCTCTTCGAGCAGATGAGGGGGGGGGGGGGACTTGATCGGGGGAGGGGGAGGGAAATGGGAAGCGGTTGTGGGGACGAGGCAGAAATCCTTAATAAATAAATAAATTAAAAAAAAAAAAAGAATAACAATTAATAAATGGACCTCATGAAGTTGAAAACTTCTGTACATTTAAAGACACCATTTTCTGGCAAAGTGTCAACCTATTGAATAGGAAAATACCTTAAAATTATTTTCTGATGGAGGGCTAGTATATCAAGCATATAAAGAACTACAGAAACACCAAGGGGAAACAAGTAAAAGTGAGGTAGATAACAAGGCAGAGTGTTCTCATATGATGAAAGACAAATGGCTGAGGAACACTTAAGGAAGTGTTCAATATCCTTTCTATCCTGAAAATGTATATTAAGACTGTTCTTTTCTCTACTGAGAATGGCCAAAACCAGTAAAACAACAGTACTGTGTGAGCCCACCAACTCCCAGCTCTCTCTCTCTCCCACATTGCCAAATATTATATTCAGGGCCTCATCCCAGCCCCCGGCACCCATCTTTGGAATGGAGCAGGAAGCTCCATTTCAAGCCCCATTCTCTAGCAGTTGCCTTGGTCAGGACTCCACCTCCATTAAAGTCCACCAAGCAGAGACCCCGTCCCAGGGAGGATCAGGACCACTCCCACGGGCTACTTAGGCTGCCCCCCAGAGAATGAACATGTGGTTTCCAGGTTTTGCGTGGTCTCCCCTTCTCTCTCTCTCCCCCCTCCATGCTTTCCCGGTCACCCAAGAGGAGTTTATTGAACAAGGACATCTTTTATTTGGTTTGATTTGGTCTGATTGGAATTATTTGCATCAGTGGAGAGGCTCATTTTAAGGAATATTCCTAATATACGGAGATTCCCCCTGCGGGGGGAGGGTTTATTTTTTCACAGGCCCAGAGTCACTGTGTTGGAAAATTCCCTTCTCGCATGTGCTCTCCACCAGGCTAAGATCAGGTTCATCTTGATGAGTTTCCCTTTTGGAATACACGCAGGTAGAGTCCTCCGAGGTGGGGGGAACATTTGCACTTCCTTATCTTGTCGATTTTTATGCTTTCCATTTAAGTCGCAGCCATGCCAAAAGCCTAATTCAAGTGGCAAGCCAGGCCTCACTGAGATGGGACTTGGATGGTTAGTGACCTCTACCACTCATTTCTCATGAACCCCCCCCCCGTTTTTGACTCAAGAGCTTTGTCCAGTGGACACATTGTGACACGCTTGAGTCCCAGTTGGCATGGGCTTCTAAATGGGTTCTTGTAATTATAAGCCAAATCCTCAAATGCCCTTCAGCTGCCTTTTACAAAAATCCTTTTAAATTCAGGCTATTGAACGTCTAATGTAAAAACAAACAAGGTTCCAAAAGCCATGCTTTCTAGATGTGTGCTCCTGCTCTCCTCCCCCTCTCCTTCCCCCCCCCCTTGCTACTTTAGTTGTTTGCTGTTTGTCTCACTCTGGGATTCTCTAAAAAAGACCTGCTTCTTCTGTCCTTCCACTCTAATACTGTATAGCTCTTCAGTCCTTTTCTTCTTTTCCCTTCTTGCAGTGTCTGCTAATCCAGTGTGCTTCCTTGGCTTCTGCCATCTACCTATGCCTATGCCGGAATTTTTTTTTAAGATTTATTTATTTATTAAGTATAAAACATTCTGCCTCCGTGTATGCCCACACGCCGGAAGAGGGCGCCAGATCTCATTACAGATGGTTGTGAGCCACCATATGGTTGCTGGGAATTGAACTCAGGACCTCTGGAAGAACAGCTGGTGCTCTTAACCACTGAGCCATCTCTCCAGCCCTATGCCGGAATTTTTAAGTTGATCAACTGACACAAGTTTCTAAAATTTTTTAATTTATCTGTCTCTTAGAATCATGTGGCTCCAGTATGTCCATGTGAGTATGTGGGTGTGTTTTCATAGTATGCTTGATTTATATTTTTGTGTGCTTGTTTTAAGATCAGTAAAATTTATAACTCCAGATTATAACAGCTCTGAAAAAATACAAACATGCGGGTAACCCCCATTTAAACCCCACCACCATCTTGGATACAAGTACCTACATGTGCTAGTATTCTTTGACTTAATAAATATCCCTTTTAGTCTTCTTACATTTACTAGCATTGGTAAGGTATAACTGATTGGATAAAATACATGTCTATATTTAGCTTATATGCCAAGTTTAAATATAACAAGGACTACTACCCAATTCTCAAGGGCCTTTAGAGATCTGAGAGTATGGCATTTAACAAAAGAGCTTCTATCACAGAGACATGCCAGCTCCCACAGCATCCTATAGCTCCTCAAAAAGACCTTCCACCTCCAGGCTTGCCTTTGGGTTTGGCAAAGCCACCCACACAGCAAAAAGTGGCCTTCTACCTCTTCAGCTTCCTGGATGCCACCAAGAGAATCAATCATCTCATCCTGCCAAAACAGGTAGAGTAAACCTTCACTCTAAAGTAAAATTTTCAGGCCGCTTGTACTCAGAAGCTAACAGCAAGCACTGTTTCTAGGCTAGTGTTCTCCAAGGACTAAGGAGAGACTTGGGATTGCCTGTGTAGCTAAAAAAGCTGTCTTATTTTTTTTTTCATTTATCCCCCTTTGATCTGTCTAATGGCATTTGATGACTTAAGGTACTGGTAGCTCATTACTTCATTTGTTTTAAGTTTTCTGCTAAAATACAGGTAGGTGTGTTTCTTTAACAGGCTTCATAGTCCTCATAGTTCAGGAAGGACTAACAGGTTTCAGGAGTATATTCAGAGGTTCAGAGTTTCTAATTGCCTTTAATTATCTTCTAATATGCTTATACCTTTTAACCTAAAGCAATAGCATTTTGCTATGACACCAAGATGTAAATCTGTTCCAGCTGCCTTACAGATACCTACAGGTTCCTGGAAAAAGTTCTGCTACTGTATCAAAAAAACTGGTCTGATAAAAACTAACAGTCTCCTGAGCCTGTTTTAACCCCACCAATTTTCAATCATATTTTACAGATTGCTCCTGCTGTCTGAGCCAAGATTAACTTACAAAGCACTCTCCAAACAACACCAACAGCTGCATCAGCTTCTGGGACTTCACTGTTGGGACCAACACTCCTGTATCAACGACACTTACTAATTAAAATCTGGTTTTATTTGCTATTGTGTCACACTTATAACCTGAGTCTCACATGTACAACCAAGGCACTTCTCTGTCCCATTCTTTCTTGCAGTTAATGATTTCCCATGACTAGCCCTATCTGTAAGGCCAATAATAACAGTACTTTTTCTCCTAGCCACCTGCCTTCTCTCCTCCCTCAAGAAACAGCTGTCTGAGAATTCCAGGATGACAGTAAACTGGATACCGCTCCAGCCACACCTCTCACTGAACATGAACCTGCCAACTCCCTGCTCTCCCCTCCCCCATGTCATCCAGACTTGAGCCAAGGAGCCTAAATTATTTGGTTTAGGGCCTTCACCTCAGCTCACGGGCACTCCCTTACCCAAAAAGCCTGGAATGTTTACTCAAAAGTATCACCCCAGCTCCCTAACACCCCTTTATACAAAGAGTCTGGAATATTATATTTGGGGGCCTCATCCCAGCCCCTGGCACCTATCTTTGAAATGGAGCATAAAGTTCCATTTCAAGTCCCCTCCCCTAGGATTTGCCTTGATTTCAAGTCCCCTCCCCTAGGATTTGCCTTGGACTCCACCTCTGGGAAAGCCTGCAAAGTGGTGACCCTTTCCCAGGGAGGGTCAGGACCACTCCCACAGGCTGTTTAGATTGCCAGAAAGAGAATGAACACATGGTTTCCGGGTTTCACATGGTCTCCCCTTCTCTCTCTCTCCCCCTTGCCATGCTTTCCCAATACCACCCAGGAGTACTGCATTAACCATGAGCATCTTTGATTTAGTCTGATTTAGTCTGATTGGAATTATTTGTGTCAATGGAGAAGCTCATCAAAAGAACTATTCCTAACAGTACCTATTAGCATGGATGAATACTTAATAATTTCTAATGAGAATGAAAACTGATACAGCCACTATAGAAATCAGTATGGAGGTTCTTCATGAAGCTAATATATATTTTATCTGTCTCGAGATCCAGTTATATCATTCTTGGGCATTTACTCAAAGTATACATACTTAAGAGATTCTGATCTCTCTTCTTACTTCCACAAGCACCTTCAAACATATGATGTACACACACAAGCACACACATGCACACACATGTACACACATAGTAATATGATAAAAAATTAAGAAAATAAATGAAAAATTATGAAAAACAAGGAAATGAAAGTAATAAAGGATTTATAATTCTTTAAGAACCAACTCTTATGGAATATATTTATTGTTATACCAAAAATGAAATAATTATTTTAACTTCATTTTTGTGAAGAGACACCATGACTAAAAAATTTTATAGAAAAAACCGTTTAATTGGAGACTTGCTTAGAATTTCGGAGGGTTAGCTTATTGTCACTGTTTAAAAGTCCAAAATCTTTTCTGAAACTCAAGGCAATCTCTTAACTGTAACACTATATACAATCAAAATTTAAAAGTAGATCACATACTTCCAGCATATAATGTCACAGAATACGCATCACTATTCCAAAAGAGAGGATGGGGAACATAGTGAGGAATACTGGGCTAAAACAAACTAAAAAGCAACAGGGCTATCTTTAAGTTTTGCACTGCCGTGTTAGATGTCAAGCTCTCCTCAGAGCTCTAACTCCTTTCGATTTTGTTGACCGCAGCACATTTCCTTCTCTTGGGCTGGTCGCATCCCTTTTATCAGCTTTTCTTGGCAGGCATCCCTGACTCTAGTATCCCAACACCTCCATGCTGGGACATCCCTGATACATGCCTGGCCCATGCTACTTTCCTTAGTAGTGGGGAGAGATTCCGTATCTCTTTTCTTGTATTTAACTCTAAAACCAGAGCCACAAAACAAGTTATTTTGCTTCCTGCAGCAGCAACTCAGGCCCCTCTTTCAATTACATTTGCATTAGTTTTGTGTTGTTGCTTTTTTCCTTTACTGTCTAAGCTTTCTTTTAATTCCTTTTCACAAGCTGGAAACATAGAGGGTGGGGACTTACCCTAAGGTTGTCACTCCCTGTATTTTTTATTCACTTATGAATCCAGGCTTTTTAAAAATTAATTTAAGTTTTTTAAATCTCATTGAGCACTGTACTTGCTTCCAACATTACATTTGCTTGTATTTTTTTTCTTTTCAAACTGTGTGTTTTGTATTTCTTTTAGACTGTTTGTTCATTTTCTTTTTTTAATGTTTATTTATTTATTTATTATGTATACAATATTCTGTTTTGCGTGTATGCCTGCAGGCCAGAAGAGGGCACCAGACCTCATTACAGATGGTTGTGAGCCACCATGTGGTTGCTGGGAATTGAACTCAGGACCTTTGGAAGAGCAGGCAGTGCTCTTAACCGCTGAGCCATCTCTCCAGCCCTGTTCATTTTCATTATAGATCTGTATAAGAGAAATGACTAATACTCACTGTTTGATTGAAAGCATCACTCTAGCTCCCTAACACCCCTTTATACAAAAGTCTGGAATGTTATAGTCAGGGGCCTCATCCCAACCCCCTGGCATCTATCTTTGAAATGTTGGGTAGAAGGTTTCATTTCAAGACCCCTCCCCATGGAGTTGCCTTAGTCCAAACTCCACCTCTGAGAGAACCTGCCAAGCAGTGACTTCTCCCCAAGGAGGATCAGGACAGCCCAACAAATGGTAACTCCTCCCCAGGGAAGGTCAAGACCATTCCCAAAGGCTACTTTTTTTAAACATTGAGTGGAACCAAAAAATTATCTCTTTGCACGCATAAAAATTTTCATTAAAATGTTGAGTACCAACAATTTGCCAAATTTGGTTCTAGATAGGATGTGCCAAGTAGTCAGGGCTCTGTTCTCTGGAGAGTCTAGCTGCAAAATATGCCCCCATGGGCTCTGAGCCACCATCTCTACGGAGACCATAGGCTGGCAAGCTAAATAATGGTGACTGTAAAAAGTAAAAGCTGAGATTTGAATTTTGAAAGTTAATCTGAAGTCCTCATTTTGACATAGGGTAGTGGACTGAGGAGTCTCTATTCTGCTAGAGGCATCAAGAATTAGTGACAATATAATGGCTTTGTTGGCACATGCAAGCAGGTTACATTTTCAAATGTAATTAGCATTTCCCAATGGTATACATCTCTAGAGAAAGGGAAAGGAAGAGCCAGGTGGAAACAAACTTACCCAAACCAATGATTTAGTTGGTAAGATTTACAAAGTTTAGATAGTATTTCCACATATAGAAGGATGGCAGCATGTCTGAACACACAAGGGTGGGAGAGAGTAGGAGGAGCTGGGAGTGTCTCAAATAGCTGTCAAGTGGACAAGCAGCAGCGTCCTGAGATAACTTGGGGTAATGAGAAGGCCAGACCATGACACTATATAAAACTCAAATTTTATCTGATGATAAAACGAATCACCAAAAACTTCAGGACAAAGAATGGGATGTTAGATAAGCAACCTAAAAGGGAGAAACTATTTACCCAGGACAAGCACCCAGCAAGCTCATGTTAAACTTTGAATATAGTGACAATTATTGTTCCTGGCTTTTAAGCATCCATCTGGAAGCCATGTAGACTATGAGCATAAGAAAGAGAGATTGATAAAGAGGACTTGAATAGCTGGAAATGGGTATGAAGAGACAAAGAGAAATGCCCCCCATATGAAAAGGAAGGAAGGAAGGATGGAAGGAAGGAAGGAAGGAAGGAAGGAAGGAAGGGAAAATGGGGAAGGAAGGAAAAAGGAAACATATATGCAGACTGACCAGGAGACAGGGTAAAAAGGAAAAAAAAAAAACTAGAAATCCCAGCATGATTGTTTGGCAATATGATGGGGCTATTGGCTGAGTAACGAAGGGGTTGTATTATTCAAGGATATCTAGAGTCACAGAACTTATAGAAGGAATCTCTCTCATATATATAATGTGTATATATATGAGATATGTATATATATATACATATATGCATATACATATATATGAGATTCCACTAAATCCAAATACTTGGAATTTACACACACATACACATATATACAGATATATATATATATATATATATATATATATATATATACTTATATACATACATACATACATACATGGGAATTTATTGAGTTTATTTATGGGCTGCAATCTAGCAATGGCTAACTGTGATTAAAACTCCAAGATTATAGTACTTGCTCAGTCACAGGAGTCTAGTTGTCACATATATGCTGGAATCACAAAGAAGTAGACTCCAATGCCAGTGAAAAAAATGGATGTACTAGCAAGGCGAGGACAAGCAGGGGAAGAACAAACATGCCAATTTCCTTCTTCCATTGCCCTTCTAGCAGAAGGTGTAGCAGCTTCTTTTATTGTTTTATTAATAAATAAAATTTTGTGTCAGATATTAGGGCATTAACCTGGAAGATCAACACAATGTCAGGGGGAAAGGATCAGCAGCCTTCCTCTCCACCTTCTCAGAAAAGGCCCTTGAATCTTTCAAGCTCCTCCTTATTCTTCTCTAAGACTCCCGATCTTCCTCTGAGTCAGTCAGAAAGTCCTACGGTTCATTCAGCTGAATGTGAACTCCACTGTCTGAATCAAGGTTTAACACCATTGACTTTCTCGGAGCAACAAAACAAGTCTCTCACAACAAGAAGTTGTGGCCCAGATTAAAGGTGTGCCTTCCAGCCTCGAGATCTGGATAAAAGGCATGTTCTCTTCTTGCTTGGAGGTCTGAATCACAAGTGTGCCCTCAATTTCAGGACTATAGTTCATTTCAGACATAGACAAGTTGACAACCAAGAGTAGTCATCACAGGGGTGGACAAGGGAACTCTTACAAGGAACAGTGGGTGCCTATAGGACATAAAGATAATCACAACCTTTTATGTCCTAAGTCTTCAGTCTAACCTGAAGCAGAGATCATTTTAAGAGATGAATACAAACTTTAAGTTCAGCTCAAAACTCAGAGGTAGCAAATAGTCCCATTTCCTCTAGATTCCTAGAAAGTGAAGTGGAGCTGAGAATAAAGGGGTAGAGAGATGTGCTTTTGTCTTTCTTTGGTTTTGTGTGTTTGTTTTGTACTTGTCTGATACTTACTCAACTTGATTCTGTCAAGGCCTCATCTAGTCACTTTCCCTACCCATATAATCAAGAAACATCATTTAGAGATTTTCTTCAGAAATACCGATAAGCTGTAGATTTTAGCCAAGTCAGAGCCTTCTTTGAATCTCCTTTCTGCCCTGTTGGAGTTGCAAGCTTTAATGTTGGACCAGTGAAGACTCCTTATGACCTTCAGTTTTTCTCACAGCTAAAACGAGGTTTAAAACAGTGTTCATAAGGCTATTGGAAAATATAAGTGATGCATGTCAAGGTCTCTCCATATTTCCTGGAGTCCAAGAGTGATAGCCATGGTTAGATACATGCACGAGTCAAAGGTGTGTGTGCAAGCCAGTCATCACATCTTAGGGCGGCTACAGTTTCCAATAAGAAATAATGGGGCCTTCATTTAAGCTATTTGGTAAAAGCCCATATTACCAACAAAGCAATGGTCTTCACTGTCTCTGCGGGGAGATATAAGACATGGTTTTAGGAAAAATGCAACTAATTATTATCAAATTACATCTTTAAAACTTCTATCTTTTATCACATGAATTAATTCATTCATTTTGAGATTTTCTTTCCCACCCTGACAATTCAACTTTTCCAAAAAAACACTGACCACTGTCTCTCTTCTTCCAGAAGCCTCCTCTTCCTGGATAATTCCTCCATGAAGATTGTATCTATAAAAACTCTAACACAAGATATTCAGTTGCCATTTTTAATAGCTCACATAGCCTAGGTTGCCATATTATTGTACAGGAAGACCTGTAACCACCCAAACACCACCAAAAACATACCAATGTAATTTGCAGGAAACCCCCTGGTGAGTCCCTTTGAGCATGTTGGATTGAAGCTTGGTACCATAATGCATTTGTAAGTCTGTATTTTTCTGGTGAAAAATTTCTTGTTTACATAAGAATGCATTTATGCTCTTACAGTTGTGGAACTTCATTCTCAACCCTGTCCCTGGGGTGCAGCTCTATAACAGACCAGTAGGTTTTAGGACTTCCTGAAGTTCTTTCTCTTGGAAGACAGAGCAAGTAGAGAGTAAACAGGAGTAGAGGAGTAGGGAGGGTACCTTGGGAACATGGGTGATACAGAAACTAAACCCCCCGTAAATGGGAACAGCAACCGAGGAGTTATGCAGATCTGGGAAGAAATTTTAGCTTTGGGGAGTGATGGTGCCTCATTCCTGTAATCCCATTACTTGTGAACATAAGGCAGGAGGATTGGTGTGAGTTCAAGGCCAGCATGACCTACATACTGAGTTCTAGTATGTTATAAAGTAAAATACGGTCAAACACAACAAAACAAATGAAGTACCAACTCTCAAATAATGTTATTTTTTTACTATATTTTTTTTAAAAAATACCAATCCAAATTCCCAATTTTTCCCTTTCTCCCATTCCCTCCACACATCCTCCCACCCCTATGTATCCTGTGAAATTGTCAAAGTACAGATTTACTTAATGAAATAAGAATATGTGGAAGACGGAAAAGGTAGTTTTTCTAAGAGGATGATTTGTAACTGTGACTGCCTACACTGAAATATATATATATATATATATATATATATATATATATATATATAGAGAGAGAGAGAGAGAGAGAGAGAGAGATACAAATAAGAAAACAGATGATATGTCTTATGATTGTGAGAAGAAAAACTTCCAAAAGAAAGAAAGAAATAGTAAGAGTCAAAGTTGAAATGAATGAAATTAAATTTAAAAGAACACAAAAAATATTCAAGGGGAAAGCACTGATTTCATTTAAAAAAAAAATCCTGACTAAGGGTGTAGATTTGCAGAATACTTATGTAATGTGTGTAAGTTCCTGTGTCTAAATACCAATACCGCAAAAATGCAAATGAACAAGAAACAAAAACAAAATATAAGACATATTGAAAGATCTTAGCAAAAATAACCATGATGAGGAGAAAAAAAAGCATTTTAATACAATTTAAGTTTGAAGTGGGATTTTATAACAGACTATTAAATTCCACAGGAACATTAGACATTGTTTCAAAATTATAATCCATTATATTGGAAAATCTAAAAGAACTTGATGTGCTTACAGAAACATATAACCTACTGAAGTTGAAAACTATTCAGTTTAATAATACCTTATAAGATTGGTGCATGCAGAAAAGTCATACTGCAAATCAGTGGAATATTATTGTACCATGAAAAGTATAACTTCACATCAGTTGATGGCAAAAAATTAGATGGAACAGCAGGACAGCTTGTCAAGCCAAATGAGTTAAGCATCAAATAAAAGGTATTATGTGCTACTTGTATAAGTAGAAGATGAGAAAAGGGATAATATAAATACAGAGCAGAAGGAACTATGGAAGTCAGACTTATAGGTCAGAGTGGTAGATATGGTTACAATAGGACAGGGTGTACACATGAGCAAAGCAAGGTTTGTCTGTTAATACAGAAAACACTTCTCTCACCTCAACGGTTATAAGAGAAAGTTTATTCTGGATTCAACTATGAAAAACCACATTTTAGTACAACAGGTTTACAATACCTCAAATACCATTTAATGTTTTAACAGTTTCATAAAAAGTCTTACAGTACAGGAGCAAATCCACTCATAAATCATAAATCAAGATGCTTTCAAATATACTGGTAAAATTATAAGGTAGGTGATTATAGCCAAAAAGGAATGTTCTGTCTTAGGCCTCTGATATTGCCTAAAATTATTCTTAACGTTTAATGGAAGCTAAGGATCTATTTCTCTGATAAACATGTGCATGTTAGATCACACCCAGTGGTGGGTTGAAAATGCTGTTTAGGAAGCAAAGACAGCTGAAGATAATTTGATTTGGGGGTTACAAAAGGCCTACTCTCCACAATCATTGATATGCTAACCATTCTTGTAGAACTTTTAATGTTGGTGCAGCTTCACTTGTGAACTTGAGTTAAAGGCTAGCATAAAAATATAAAAGTGAAGATTATCAATATGTAACATTAAAATCTATCAATAATCATAATATCAAAAAATTTAGAAATCCATGGAGAAAAGGGATTCCTTGAACACTGTTCTCATTTGTTTGTTTGTTTGTTTGTTTGTTTTTCGAGACAGGGTTTCTCCATGTAGACCTGAATGTCCTTAACCATGTACTCTGTAGACCAGGCTGGCCTTGAACTCAGAGATCCATCTGCCTCTGCCTCCTGAGTGCTGGGATTAAAAGCATGTGCAACCATTCTCAGGCTAACCACTATATTTGAAATTATAAATAAGAAAGGAAAACAACAAATAAATACCAAATAACCACACTACCTAAAGATCTTTTAGGGTACAAGCCAAGAAAAATTAATATACCAGAGAAGTGTGTGTGTGTGTTTGTGTGTGTGTGTGTGTGTGTGTTAGCGTGTGTGCATGTGCATGTGTGTGTGTGTGTTGAAATAAACCAAATACAGTAAGGAAAATCGCACATGATCTTACTGATATTTGAAATTAGTCCAATTTGCCCTAAAGAAGTAAATGAGGGAATTATTAGTAGTCAGGAGAGTTTGAGCATCATATTAGATGAAACCATATCAAAGATTAAAAAATTATACTTGGTCAGAGGAATACAAAATAGTTTGTGCAGAAGAGTAAATATAATTAGTAATGATATATTCCTAAAATATGGCTCATATGAAATATTCTTATATAACAATTTTATGTATATGTTAATTCTCAGTTTTAATTTATGCCTAATATAAATTGTTCCCAGACATCGTACTTTATGGACAATAAAAGTAAGATATTATCTATCAAGTTAAATAATAAATTGAAAAACAAACCATGGAATATTGTGATACAAATGGTGTCATTTTTTGTAATAGAATAGATATAATATTTGACAATTTGGGGACTATTGTTAAAGGAGACTTTCTAAAGTTTGTCTTGGATTGATTTTTGTAGAACTGACACTATCTTTGGGTCAAAGAATGATTTTTAATTAAACCTAAATAAATGCTCTTTCTTGCAAAAAAAAATCAGTCTCCTTTTGTGATTAACTACACACACACAAAACTAACTAGCAGTTTTCAACTTTCCTTTGTACCCCAAGGGAACTCAATAGTTTGGGGAGTGTAAAGACAACAGATAATTTAACTAATGAGGCACTTTGAGAATCCAAACCCTGGGACATATGAAAGTTTTATAATGCCCCTTCTTCTTATTTATCTCTGACCTCTGTACTATGAAAACTCACCTGATCTTTCTGTAAACAGATGGTTGAGAAGAAACAGCTGCAGTAATGACCACTGGAAGAGCTGGTGTGCACCAATCAAGGCTTGCGGGGTAGGCTTGGAGCTCAGAGAGGATGTGTGTAGTGGGCTAGATCCTTGAAAGAGTGCAAACTGGAAAGTGTTTATTTGGTCTGTTATTACAAAGAGCCTGTACTTCAAAGACACTTTAGTTTTCAATGAGTCCCTTTTACAGATATTAATCTGTTTCTGTCTTTGCAATATTGGTTATTTTTCCAGTGTCACTTTCTAAAGAGTATCCATCTATTCTCCACTTCTTTATGGGATTTGTAGAATCTGGTAAGAATTCCTTTCCCAATTTCATACTCAGAAAGTACTCAAGATCCATTTCTAGAATTATGATTTTCTGTTCATCTCTTTAAAAATGTTAATGTATTTTAGTTTAAATTCGCGATACTTACATTTGTGTATAAATAATTGGAAGATTCCCCTTTTGTAGGTAATTTCTCAATATTTTACTTCAAATATTTATATTTATTCAAGTTCTATTGGGATCAGATGACTCGTCAAACAGCACCTGAATATGGGTGTGATGATTCAGAAAGAAAGACAAAAGACAGAAGATAGAGAGAGAGCTCTTGGTGAATACTGCAGCAGTCATGATTTATTTCTTATAGCCCTCTTATACCCAAAGCAAAAGGGGGCGGCAAAATACTTCCTTACCATGGTTCTAAGAGCAAGCTAACATAATCACCTCCTTAATACTCAAAATATATAGCAACCACTCCTTTGGTCAAACATCCTGTTATTTGGCCTTGAGAAGAAAGAACAAGCTTGAACTCTGACCTCCATTCAGGCTGGAATGGACTCACGGTGGGCTCCCACAAGCTCCTAAAGTTTAATAATCAAAATGTAATTCCTTCAAAATACAAATTATGGAACAGAACCATCAGGATTTCAGACTAACAAAGAATGTGAATCAGTCAATGTTACAGTGACAAAGAAAACACAGAAGACAATATGTGAATCTCATACCTTGTCCTTGAGGCCCTCATTTTCTGTTTCTTATTTCACAAGCCAAACGCCAGACTGATATCTTCATAGTGAAATTACATACTAGTCCCTCATCCTTGGATATTTCTCTCCATTTTTTTTTGCCTTTTGGTCTTTTCTCAAATGTTCCTATTTCAGGGAAGATACTACTATCCACTCTTTCACTCTCACAGGATAAACTATTTTATTCCTTTGCAGGTATTTTTTTCAAAGGCAAATAACATTCTCAGGCATTCATAATGTTAACACTTTCTTTCATGGAAAATTTAGTAACTTATATAAGTAAAAAAAGTCTTTTACTTTTCTTTGATGATTTGGTTTTAATTATATTTCAATATCTGTAATCAGATTAACTGATTATAAAGTTTTACCATTAGTGCTCCTCATTTTACAATAATAATCCAGTTTATGGACAGGGAAGAGCATATGAGAATGCACTCCCCCTACTTATTATAGTGATAGTGTGCTTCTTGTTTCATATTCTCATCTCTATAGACCACTGCTCTTTTCTCTTTCCAGACACATTCACTTGGAAGCAAGTGTTCAAAAGAAAGAGCTGTAGGAAACCTCATTGATTCAAAGTAGTGCAACAACTTTGTTGTATTTATGCCAGAAATACATCATCAATTCCTGCTGCTCCACAGAAGACCTTTTGGGTATTCTCAATGATAGTTATGCATGAGAAATTTAAGAAGTCACATAATTTTCTCAAGACTACATAGATGTCAATGGATGAACCAAGATTATGTTAAAGAAATATGGCAAAATTTTTAACTTGTAAATCATTGTTCAATATTTACTTTTGAAATTTTGTTATGCACCCAAAATAATTATCATAATAGAGCAGATTTATATTAGTAATAATAATATAAAAATGAAAACTGACATTTTCGAAATGTATTTCAAGTGTTTGTAGGGCTTATTGAAGAATAAATTTTCTATATTGGCTTATTTATAAAATTCCATTAATAGCAGTTTTAGAAGTTAAGGAAGAGAGATATTTGACTAAATACAAAAAGAATGATTACACATATTTAAAAATGGTTACAAAAAATCACTTGGTTAAGTAAATGAGAGTTGTTGTCATTATGAAAGATATGCTTTCACAGGTTATTTTGTGACTTGACAGTGGTATTAGTTGAAAACTCTCCTTATCTCATCTCTAACAGAAACAAAAGTTAAATGGAAACAGAGAACGACACAGTGATACCAGAATTTCTCATTGTGGGCCTCTCAGATAATCCTGAACTGCAGCCCATTATCTTTGGACTGTTCCTGTCCATGTACCTGGTCACAGTGCTTGGGAACCTGCTCATCATCCTGGCTGTCAGTTCTAGCTCCCACCTCCACACTCCCATGTACTTCTTCCTCTCCAACTTGTCTTTTATTGACATCTGTTTCGTCTCAACTACAATGCCAAAGATGCTGGTGAACATGCATTCACAGAGAAAAGGCATCTCTTACAGAGAATGCCTTACACAGGTATATTTTTTTAATACTCTAGTTGGAATGGATAATTTTTTACTTACTTTAATGGCCTATGATCGCTTTGTAGCTATCTGTCATCCCCTCCACTACACTGTTATCATGAGTCCTTGGGTATGTACACTTCTGGTCCTGATATTTTGGATCATCATGTTCTGGGTCTCCCTGACTCATATCCTATTGCTGAATGAATTGAAATTTTCCAGAGGAACTGAAATCCCACATTTCTTCTGTGAACTGGCACAAGTTATCAAGGTAGCCAACTCTGATACTCACGTCATTAATGTCTTTATGTATGTGCTGACTTCCCTATTAGGTGTGATTCCTATGATAGGTATCATTATGTCTTATTCACAGATTATCTCATCCTTGTTAAGGATGTCCTCTACTGTGAGTAAGTACAAAGCCTTTTCCACCTGTGGGTCTCACCTCTGTGTGGTCTCCTTGTTCTATGGGTCAGGACTTGGAGTTTACTTCAGCTCCTCTGTTTCTCATTCTCAGAGAAGAATGATTGCCTCATTGATGTATACTGTGATCAGTCCCATGCTGAACCCATTCATATATTGCCTGAGAAACAAGGATGTGAAGGATGCTCTTGGAGAACTAGTCAACAGAGTTGTCTCGTGTCCATCCATACTGAGAACTCTAAGACAAATTTTATGAACATACCTATCCTGGGTGCTGTTTTTCTATCATACACCACATGCCTAATTTACACTATTTAGAAATTATTTTTAACTTTTCAATTTTGTGTTTTTAACAGAAATTACTTTAATTCCCTAGGCATGCTGTTTAAAGATTGTAATTGTGCTTTTGGGATCTTTATGTAAATTGCTGTGAATTATGAAACATGAGATCATATGAGTTCATCCTAAATCATTTTGGAAGGTTATATTTTTTTACCTTAATTTGATAGTATTCTTGTTTTCCCTAAAGGAATTATGAAAATGTTCACATCAACACTATTCTCATATGAGTTCTTTTGCTAACATTCAACATATGTGATTTCACTCTGAAAACATTGTTGTATGTTTTATCATTTTTAATTTTTTTTAATTTTGAGATTATAGCTTAATAACATTCTTTATTTTCTTTTTTTTTATTGCGAAAAGAAGGAAACAAAACCTAAACAAAAAAACAAGTTTCCACCTCCTCCCAGCCTCCCATTTCCCTTCCCCTGCTCCCACCCTTCTTCCCCTCCTCCCACCCTTCTCCCCCTCCCCCCACTCCTCGCCCCCCCCCCCGCCCCCCGCCCTCTCCAGTCCACAGAGCAGTCCGGGTTCCCTGCCCTGTGGTAAGTCCTAGGTCCTCCCCCCTCCGTCCATGTCTAGGAAGGTGAACATCCAAACTGGCTAGGCTCCCACAAAGCCAACACATTAAGTAGGATCAAAACCCCCTGCCATTGTCCTTGGTGTCTCATCAGCCCTCATTGTTCGCCATGTTCAGAGAGTCCGGTTTTATCCCATGCTTTTTCGGTCACAGTCCAGCTGGCCTTGGTGAGCTCCCCGTAGATCAGCTCCACTGTCTCAGTGGGTGGATGCACGCGTCGTGGTCCCGAATTCTTTGCTCATGTTCTCCCTCCTTCTGCTCCTCCTTGGGACCTTGGGAGCTCAGTCCAGTGCTCCTGTGTGGGTCTCTGTCTCTATCTCTATCCATCACCAGATGAAGATTCTATGATGATATGCAAGACATTCGTCAGTATTGCTCTAGGATAGGGTCATTTCAGGTTCCCAATCCTCAGCTGCCCAAGGAACTAACTGGGAACCTCATCTTGGGCACTAGGGAGCCCCTCTAGGGTCAAGTCTCTTGCCCACCCTAAACTGGCTCCCTTAACTAAGAATTGTGGTTCCGTGCTCCCCTATCCACCTTTCCTTTATCCCAATTCTCCTGTTTCCCAGGTCCCCCCTCCTTCCCTTCTACCTTTTCTCTCCCCATCTCCCTTTACCCCCATCCCACCCCATCCCCAAGATCCCATTTTCTCCCCGGAAATTTGGTCTACTTCCCTTAGCCAAGAGGACAACTATATGTTTTTCCTTGGGTTCACCTTCTTACTTAGCTTCTTTAGGTTCACCTCTTGTAGACTCCGTGGTCCTTATTTATGGCTAGAAACCAATTATGAGTGAGTACATCCCATATTCATCTTTTTGGGTCTGGGACACCTCACTCAGGATAGTGTTTTCTATTTCCATCCATTTGCATGCAAAATTCGAGAAGTCATTGTTTTTTACCGCAGCGTAGTACTCTAGCGTGTATACATTCCATACTTTCTTCATCCATTCTTCCATTGAAGGGCATCTAGGTTGTTTCCAGGTTCTGGCTATTACAAATAATACTGCTATGAACTGAGAAGCTTCTGTAAAGCAAAGGACATGGTCACTAAGACACAAAGGCAACCTACTGACTGGGAGAAGATTTTCACCAACCCCACAACAGACAAAGGTCTGATCTCCAAAATATATAGAGAACTCAAGAAACTAGACTTTAAAATGCTAATTAACCCAACTAAAAAATGGGGCACTGAACTGAACAGAGAATTCTCAACAGAAGAAGTTCAAATGGCCAAAAGACACTTAAGGTCGTGTTCAACTTCCTTAGCAATCAGGGAAATGCAAATCAAAACAACTTTGAGATATCATCTTACACCTGTCAGAATGGCTAAAGTCAAAAACACCAAGGATAGCCTTTGCTGGAGATGCTGTGGAGGAATGGGTACCCCTCATCCATTGCTGGTGGGAATGCAATCTTGTGCAGCCACTGTGGAAGTCAGTGTTTCGGTTTCTCAGGAAATTCGTGATCAACTTACCCCTGGACCCAGCAATACCACTCTTGGGAATATACCCAAGAGATGCTTTATCAAATGACAAAAGCATTTGTTCAACTATGTTCATAGCAGTATTATTTGTAATAGCCAGAACCTGGAAACAATCTTTATTTTCTTTTTTCCCTTCAAAATCTCCCTTTTTCCTTCAAATTCATGGTCTCTTTATTAACTAATATTACTACTGCAGGCATATACATATATGTATATACATATGTATTCCTTATTATAATAATTTCAGGATAAATAATGTTACTTCTATGTTACATGTATGTATATATATATGTATGTATGTATTCAGGGGTAATGGCTTTGACACTGGTGTTCTCTTTCCTGGGAAAAACCACCTCTTCTCTGTCCAGATTTTATTATTTGTCTATAGTTACAGAACTCTTTGTGTAGTTGAGCATATTTATGGTGTCATATTTGTTCAGCTCATATTTGGGCAGTCATACTTATGAGACTCTATGGGTATGGTGTCTGCTATTTCAAGAAGATGCATTTTCATTGTGCCTGAAACTTTGCCTCTCATAATCTTTCCTTTCCTTCTTCCACAATTTTTATATCCATTTTGACTGGACTCCGCATCTGCAATTGTATTGATTGTGGCTTTCTGTAAAAGTGTCTGTTGGTTGCAGAGAGAAGTTTCCTTGATTAGGGGTGAAGAGTTCATTTATTTGTCAGTATAAGGACAAATGTCTAGAGATTGCTGTTAGGGATTTTGCTGGTTTAGTAAATTAGTACTTGTAGATTCTTCTCCAATATTATGGTAGTGAAATGTGTTATTCAAGCAACCAACATAGCTGGCAAGCAACCTACCCAGTTATGACTTCTGTTAACCAAATTGATGACCAGCATGTCATGATGACCTTAAGAGTATAAAAGTTGTGCATGCTTCTTTATAATAGACTTCACTCTTTGGACCTAAGACCTGGCCAACAAGAGGGAAACAATGCCCCTGAAAATCTACCTAACTCTGTAGAGCTAGTGTGATAAGAGAATAATTTGAGGTTGTGACAGTCTGTAATTTAAGCTGTACAGTGAATCTTATATTTATCGTGCCCTCTCATGCAATGATGATTGGGGTTTAAACAGGAAATCTCCATAAAGTTGTTTTGTAAGAAGTTTCATTCTTGTAGTTCTCTTTCAAAAAAATGTTGTAGACATAATGTGGGAGTCTTCTGTTTTGAGTTGACTTAATTGGTTAATAAAGAAACTGCCTTGGCCCTTGATAGGACAGAAAATTATGTAGGCGGAGTAAACAGAACAGAATGCTTGGAGGAATTGAGGCAATCACCATGCCTCTCCTCTCTGACCCAGACATGATGAAGTTCCAGCCCAAGATGGATGTATGCTAGCATCTTCCTGGTAAGACAGCCACTCGTAGTGCTACACACATTATTAGAAATGGGTAAGTCAAGATGTGAGAGTTAGCCAGTAAGAGGCTAGAGTTAATGGGCCAAACAGTGTTTAAAAGAATACAGTTTGTGGGTTATTATTTTGGGGCATAAGCTAGCCAGACAGGTGGGAGCAGGGACGCAGGACAGCCCACAGCTCCTTCTACAAATGACACCCAATGTTGGGCACTAAATACACAGAGATCTTGAGAAATCTTGGGAAAGAATAGAGTAAAACATGTTTTTCTTGGTAGCAGCAATTTCTTGGATCTGCTCTGCTTGCTAGAGGCAAGCAAGCGCTCTCATCTAAGAGAGGCTTTCTGACTCAGCTTTAGCTGCAATACCCTGCAGCTCTTAAGAGGTCCTGCTACGAAATACTTAAATGGTATTGATAAAAGCTGACTGCATGCTTGTTTGTTTTCAGTCATAGCAGGAAAAAATAGTTGTGCTGTTTAAAAATGCCAGCTTTCTGGGCCATCCTGCCAGGGCAAACTCTGACTCTTTGAGGCAGGAGGTCAGATACAGAGAGAGCATTTGAGTGTTGCAGCTTGCTTGCTGGCATGGACCTTGAAAAGCCATAGAGTTGTGGCAATATAAATGGCAACAGCCAGTACCTCTGCCCTGAGGCTGGAAAGCTAAGGAATGGGCTAGATCCAGCCGCCAAAGCCATGGCTTTAATCCTACCCATATTGCTCAGTAATTTAAAGGCTCATGTGGTCAGCAAAAGAGAGAGAGAGATACAGTAAAGAGGGATTAAAAAACAAACAAAAAAACCTTTAAATGATTTACAGTGTGTTAAAAGTATATGCAGGCTAAAAGTTAAAGTTCTTAAAGTAGAAAAAAAGGGAAGAAAGAGAGTAGTTGGGTGTGGGAGGCAGAAGCAGATTAACCTCTGAGACTTCAAGGGACAGATGTAGATTGACCTCTGTGACTTCAAGGGGTGGTAGCACATGCCTTTAATCCCAATGCCTGGGAGGCAAAGACAGATGGATCTCTGAGAGTTCAAGAACAGCCTGGTCTACAGAGTTATTCCAGGACAAAGATATACAGAGAACCTGTCTCAAAAAATAAAAGAAAAAATAAATAAAATAGAGTTAAAATAAAGCCACACAAAGATGGAAAATACACAGAGAATCTTGATACTGTATACTATTATGCTCTCTTTGAATTGTTTGAATGCTGAGGAATGAGCAACAGCTGCTAAAAGGTATTTGTTTATAAATGCTGCTGAACTAATCCAACATAGATATTTTGAAAATACCTTGACTTCAGAACTTGGATCTAAGGATATGATACTTGGGAAAATAGATTCTTCTTTTGCTTTCACCGAGGATGAGACCCTGTGGATTGCTTCTATCCCAATTTGGTATGATAGACCACGCCCTCCTGAAAGGTTGCTGTGAACACCTTCAGAAAATTACTTCATTCAAGTGCCAACTGAGATGAACCTAGCAGACAGGTTATACCACGAAGGACCTGAATAACAGTGCCTCTATACAGCACAAAGCAGTTTGGAGAGAAATAACTGTGCCCATATTCCCAAATATTGTTTATAAATGTTCTTTTTTTACATTTAAAAGGGGATATGATAGAGATATGAATAATTTGCATTGGTATGGATTTGACTTTATTGATAAAAATTTAAGGCCAATCTTGTTATATATGTGTGTGTGTGTGTATGTGTGTGTGTGTGTGTGTTTCTGATATTGATTAAGGTATTGTGATTGTGTAGTTTATGTAAAAATGTAATGTATATAGGTTGCTAATGGATAATCGTCAATAATAGTCAAGCTTGTAGTCATGTTAGTTAGATTTTCTAGATATATAGAGATATATTCCAGTAAGATAGGCATTCTTCATATCTTTCAAAGACTACAGAATATGGTATTTAATGTTTTAATAACTTAGGGCTTTTCATGACAATGTGACACATCTGCTCCTGGCAGCACCAATCTACTTCAAAAAGAGGATGGGCATTGAAGAGGCTCCTTATGGAGTTTGATAGCCATTTGGGCAAGAAACTACTCTTGCCTGAACTATTGCATAAACTGGACACAAAGAACCCTCAGAGAGAGGACTGCTGAACTTGCCTAAAGGTGAGATAATCTTTCAGGGTTCCTGATTCATGAAAGAGTCTGCAGACATTCTGCAGGACACAGCAGATAGTGACTGAACTGCCTTTGAAATTTCCTACTTCATGGAAATGTCTGCTGGAAACTATGAGCCTGAAGGCCAAAGATGGATGTCCCAATGGTACAGAGAAACTTTGGGTGACTGTCCAGGCAGTGAGATGTCTCTGTGATTTCTAGAGTTTTGTAACTTGCTTACTTCTCATTTACTTAGGTAATATTATATCCTTCTGGAGTCTTTAATGGAGTTGAAGAATATATAGATAGTTATAGTTTTCCTTAGTTATGATAAAAGATAAAATAGATGCAAATATTGTAACTGTAGTTCTTACTTGATAACTGTTTTGTTATATGTAATTTTACCATGTTAAAGTTAAAGCCTTCCTTTTTTTTGTTTAAACAGAAAAAGGGGAAATGATGTGGGAGTGTTCTGTTTTGTGTTGATTTAATTGGTTAATTAAGAAACTGCTTTGGCCCTTGATAGGACAGAAAAATAGGTAGGTGGAGTAAACAAAACAGAATGCTGGGAGGAAGTGAGGCAATCGCCATGCCTCTCCTCTCTGAGCCAGACATGATGAAGCTCCAGCCCAAAATAAACATACGCTAGAATCTTTTGGTAAGACACCAACTCGTGATGCCACACCCATTATTAGAAATGGGTTAGTCAAGATGTGAGAGTTAGCCAATAAGATGATAGAGCTAATGGGCCAAGCAGTATTTAAAAGTTTGTGTGTTGTTATTTGTGGGCATAAGCTAGCCAGGCAGCCAGGAGCTGGGACACAGGGCAGCCCACAGCTCCTTCTACATAGACACCCGACCCAGCCTCACCCAAGCCTGCCCTGTTGTCTGCATGGCCCTAGGCTCAGGTACAGTTTCTGCTCCTGCACCAAGGCTACCCACCCAGAGGGATGAGTATTTGTCTGCCTGGCAGGCCTGAAGGTCCCCGCAAGGGAGTGTGGGCACCTTCAGCTTGTGCCGCAGGGTCTCCTGTGTTCTACTAGATCACGCCCTGCTCCCCAAGTTCACCCTTTTGTCTGCTGTGTCCTTGGGCTAACAGGCATCCCTGTTTCAGTGCTGTGGAGTTTCATCTGGATGGGTGAGTGTGTGCTATCCTGGGGCAGCCTGTTGCACTCCCTGTCCCCCAGCTCCTGCCGCAGGGGTGTCTTTGTTATACATGACCCAGCCTCCCCCAAGCCTGCCCTATTGTCTGCATGGTCCTTGACTCAGGAACAGTTTCCTGCTCATGCACTAAGGATATCCACCCAGAGGGGTGAGTGTCTGCCTACCCGGATGGCCTAAAAGTCCCTGCAAGGGAGTGTGGGCACCTTCAGCTTGTGCTACAGGGTCTCCTGTGTCCTACTCAACCCCATGCTGCCCCCCACATTCGCCCTTTGTCCTTGCTGTCCTTGGGCAACCAGGCATTCCTGTTTCAGTGCTGAGGAGTTCCAGCCAGACAGGAACAGTTCCTGCTCCTGCACTGAGGAGATCCACCCATAGAGTTAGTCACAGCAAAGACTGGACCAAGACACCAGGACTCTCCTGGCTGCATTTGAAGGAACAGATGGGCAGGCGCCAATGAAAGACTTCCTCCAACAACCTGAAAGACAATATGACATCACCAGAATCCAGGGATCATGAAACAAGAAGAATTGAACACCCTACTCCAGAAGAAATAGAAGAAATCGACTTTAAATGGAACTATATGAAAATAATAGAGGACCTTAAACAGGAGGTGAAAAACTGCCATAATGAAATAGAGATGACAAACAAAAAGGTAGAGGTAATGAATAAATCTCTCAAAGATACCCAAGAAAAAGCCATCAAACTGGTAAGGGAAATGGTTCAAGATTTGAAAAATGAAATGGAGATATTTAAGGAAACACAAACCGAGGGAAGGCTGGATATGGAAAATCTGGGTAAATGAACAAGAACTAGAGACAAGTATTACCAACAGAATACAAGAGATAGAAAAAATAATCTCAGACACTGAAGATGCTATAGAGGAAATAAACTCACTGATTAAAGAGCAAAACAAATCCAATAAATTCTTAACACAAAGCAATTAGGAAATCTGAGACATCGTGAAATGACCAAACCTAAGAATAATAGGGGTAGAATAAGGAGACGAATTACAGTTCAAAGGCCCAGAAAATATATTCAACAAAATTATAGAAGAAAACTTTCCCAACCTAAAGAAGGATATTCCTAGGAAGGTACAAGAAGCATACAGAACACCAAATAGACTGGATCAAAAAAAGCATAACCATGACATATAATAATCAAAACACAAAACAAACAGAATAAAGAACAGATATTAAGAGCTGCAAAGGAAAAAGTTCTAGAAACATATAAAGGAAAACCTATCATAATTACACCTTACGTCTCAATGGAGACGATGTGCTGCAGACACTAAGAGAACATGAATGCAAGCCCAGACTATTATACCCAGCAAAGCTTGCATTCACCATCGATGGAGAAAACAAAATACTCCAGGACAAAAACAGATTTAAACAATACGTTGGCACAAACCCAGCCTTACAGGAAATATTAGAAGGAAAATCACAAACCAAGAAAGCCAATAACACCCATAATAACACATGCATCTGACAACCGTCCACCAGCACAACTCAAAGAAGGGAAACACACAAACTCTACCACAAAAAAAAATGACCAGAGTTAACAACCACTGGTCATTAATATCACTTAATATCAATGGACTCAATTCACCTATAAAATGGCACAGGTTAAGAGAATGGAGACGAAATCAGGATCCAACATTCTTCTGTTTGCAAGAAACACACCTCAAAAACAGACACTACCTCAGAGTAAAAGTTTGGGAAAAGGTTTTCCAATCAAATGGACCAAACAAACAAGAAGGTGTGGCTATACTAATATATAATAAGATTGATTTTAATCTAAAATCAATCAGAAGAGATGGAGATGGACACTTTACACTCATAACAGGAACAATTCATCAGGAGGAAGTCTCTATCCTGAATATCTATGCCCCTAATATAAAAGCACCCACATATGTTAAAAGAAACATTACTAGAACACAAAGCATACATCAAACCCCACACTCTAATAGTAGGAGATTTCGACACTCCTCTCTCACCAATGGGGAGGTCAACCAGACAGAAACTTAACAGAGAAATAAGAAAACTATCAGATGTAATGAACCAAATGGACTGAACAGACATCTATTGAACATTCCACCCAAACAGAAAAAAATATAGCTTCTCAGCATCACATGGAACCTTCTCAAAAACTCATCACATAATGGTAACAAAGCAAACATCCATAGATACAAAGGAATTGTAGTAACCACCTATGTACTATCGGATCACCATGGATTAAAGTTAGAATTCAACAACAACAACGACAAACTCATGGAAACTGAACAGTCAACTAGTGAACCACACCTGGGTCAAGGAAGAAATAAAGAAAGAAATTAAAGTCTTCCTTGAATTCAATGAAAATAAAGACACAACATATTCAAACCTATGGGACACTATGAAAGCAGTGCTAAGAGGAAAGTTCATAGCACTAAGTGCCCACTTAAAGAAAACAGAGAAAGCACACTTTGGAGACTTAACAGTCTCCAAAAAGCACACCCAAAAGCTCTAGAAAAAAAAAAGAAGCACACTCACCTAGGAAGAGTAGTAGACTGGAAATAATAAAACTGGGGGCTGAAATCAACAAAATAGAAACACAGAAAACAATCCAAAGAATCAATGAAACAAAAAGTTGGTTCTTGTAGAAAATCAACAAGATCGACAAACCCCTATCCAAACTAATCAAACAACAGAGAGAGAACACGCAAATAAATAATATCAGAAATGAAAAGGGGGACATAACCACAGACACACAGGAAATTCAGAGAATCATTAGATCTTACTACAAAAGCCTATATGCCAAAAAATTGGAAAATGTAAAAGAAATGGACATTTTTTTTAGATAAGTACCATATGCTAAAGTTAAACCAAGACCAGGTGAACAGGGTTCTCAAGCTGTAGAGTTTTCCATAATATTACCAAAGTAAACAAGAAGTGTATTTTAAGCAACTTCTAAAGTTCTTGAACTGACATCTTGCTGACCTGATAGTCAGCCAAAATTCTTTTGTAATGATAGGGCAACCATCTTCAGCCTACAATCCCATAGTATCTTTCTGACTTTTCCATGAATCAGGAAATTTGAAGATCTGTCCTTTTTGTAATAACAAAGATCATCAGTTGCTTTCTTCTGTGTCCTGCAGAATGTCTGCCAGTTTGTTCTAGGAAGCAGGAACCCTGAAGGACAATTTAATCTTTGGTCAAGTTTGGAAGTCATTTCTGTGGATCCTCCAAGTTCAGTTCATACAGCGTGCCATCAAGAAGTCCAGGCAACAGCAGTTTTGTGCCCAAATGGCTAGCAAACTCCATAAGGGGACTCCTCAATGCCAATCTTCCTTTTGAAGTAATGTATGCTTCCAAGAGAAGACATGCTACACCATTGAGAAAAGTCTCAGTTCTTACATAGTTTAAAATGCCATATTTTGTAGGTCTATGAAGTGTTGAAGATTAACTACCATGAAACTTATAACTTCACATCAGTTGATGGCAAAAGATTAGATGGAACAGCAGGACAGCTTGTCAAATCAAATGAGTTAAACATAGAAAAAAGGTATTATGTGCTACTTCTATAAGTAGAAGATGAGAAAGGGGGATTATATGAATACAGAGCAGAAAGAAGTATGGAAGTCAGACTTACAGGTCAGAATGATGGATATGGATAGAATAGGATAGGGTGTACACATAAGCAAAGAAAGATTTGTCTGTTAATACAGAAAACACTTCTCTCACCTCAACAGTTATAAGAGAAAGTTTATTTTGGATTCAACTATGAAAAACCATGGATTAGTAACACAGGTTTATAATACCTCAAATACCATTTAATATTTTAACAGTTTCATAAACATCTTATAGTACAGAAGCAAATCTACTCATAAATCATATATCAAGATGCTTTCAAATATACTGGTAAAATTATAAGTTAGGTGGTTACAGCAAAAAGGGGACTCTCTGTCTTAGGCCTCTGATATTGCCAAAATTTAGTTTGAACTTTTAATAGAAGCTAAGGATCTATTTGTTCATTTGAAAAGGATTTCTCTGAAAAGCACATGCATGTTAGATTACACCCAGTGGTGGGTTGTAAATGCTATTTAGGAAGCAAAGACAGCCCAACATAATTTGATTTGGGGATTACAAAAGCCCTACTCTTCACAAGCATTTATATGCTAATCATTCTTGTAAAACTTTTAATGTTGGTGCAGCTTCACTTGTGAACTTGAGTTAAAGGCTAGCATAAAAATATAAAAGTGAAGATCATCAATATGTAACATTGAAATCTATCAATAATCATAATAGCAAAAAAAATTGGAAATCCATGGAGAAAAGGGATTCCTTGAACACTGTTCTCATTTGTTTTTTTGTTTGTTTGTTTGTTTTTAGAGACAGGGTGTCTCTGTGTAGCCCTGATTGTCCTGGACCACACACTTTGTAAACCAGGCTGGCCTTGAACTCAGAGATCCACCTGCCTCTGCCTCCTAAGTGCTGGGATTAAAGGCATGGGCTACCATTCCCAGACTAACCACTATATTTGGAACTGTAAATAAAAAAGGAAAACAACAAATAAATACCAAATTTCCATACTATCTAATGATCTATTGGGTACAAGCCAAGAAAAATTAATATACCAGAGAAATGTGTGTGTGTGTGTTAGTGTGTGTGCGTATGTTTGTGTGTGTGTTGAAATAAACCAAACAGAGTAAGAAAAATCGAACATGATCTCTCAGATATTTGGAATTAGTCCAATTTGCCCTAGAGAAGTAGAAGAGGGAATTATCCGTAGTCTGGAAAGTTTGAGCATCATATTAGATGAACCCATGTCAAGGAATAAAAAATTATACTTAGGTGAGAGGAATACAAAATAGTTTGAACAGCAAAGTAAATAGAATTAGTGATGATATATTTCTAAAGTATGGTCCATATGAAATATTCTCATTTAAAGTAATAATTTTATGTATATATTAATTCTCAGTTTAATTTATTTAATTCTCAGTAAATTGTTCCCAGACATTGTACTTTATGGACAATATAAGTAAGATTTTATCTATCAAGTTAAATAATAAGATTGAAAAACAAAACATAGAATATTTTAATACAAATAGTGTCATTTTTCTTTGTAATAGAATAAATATAATATTTGACAATATTGGGAATATTGTTAAAAAAGACTTGCTAATGTTTGTCATGGATTGATTTTTGTAGAACTGACACTTTCTTTGGGTCAAAGAATGATTTTTAATTAAACCTAAATAAAGAGCTCATTCTTGCAGAAAAAAAATCAGTCTCCTTTTGTGATTAACTACACACACACAAAGCAGACTAGCAATTTTCATCCTTCCTTTGTACCCCAAGGGAACTCAATAGTTTGGGGAGTGTAAAGACAACAGATAATTTAACTAATGAGGCACTTTGAGAATCCAAACCCTGGGACATATGAAAGTTTTATAATGCCCCTTCTTCTTATTTATCTCTGACCTCTGTACTATGAAAACTCACCTGATCTTTCTGTAAACAGATGGTTGAGAAGAAACAGCTGCAGTAATGACCACTGGAAGAGCTGGTGTGCACCAATCAAGGCTTGCGGGGTAGGCTTGGAGCTCAGAGAGGATGTGTGTAGTGGGCTAGATCCTTGAAAGAGTGCAAACTGGAAAGTGTTTATTTAGTCTGTAATTACAAAGAGCCTGTACTTCAAAGACACTTCAGTTTTCAATGAGTCCCTTTTACAGATATTAATCTGTTTCTGTCTTTGCAATATTGGTTATTTTTCCAGTGTCATTTTCTAAATATTATCTATATATTCTCCACTTCTTTATGTGATTTGGTTTTTTTTATTTTTTTAATTTATTTATTTATTAAAAATTTCCATTTCCTCCCCTCCTCCCATTTTCCTTCCACTCTCCCCCCTCGCTCCCCTCTCTCTTATTCCCAAAAGAAGTCAGGGTGCCCTAGCCTGTGGGAAGTCCAAGGCCCTTCCCCCTTCATCCAGATCTAGGAAGGTGTGCATCCAAACAGACTAGGTTCCCCAAAAGCCAGTATATGCAGTAGAATCAAAACCCAGTGCCATTATCATTGGCTTCTCAATCAGCCCTCATTGTCAGCCACATTCAGAGAGTCCAGTCTGATCACATGCTCGTTCAGTCCCAGTCCAGCTGGCCTTGGTGAGCTCCCATTAGATCACTTGCACATTCTCAGTGGGTAGACGAACTCTTCGCGGTTATGACTTCCTTTCTCATGTTCTCCCTCATTCTGCTCTTCATCTGTACCTTGGGAGCTCAGTCCAGTGCTCCAATGTGGTTCTCTGTCTCTATCTCCATCCATTGCCAGATGAAGTTTTTATGTTGATATCCAAGATATTCATCAGTGTGGTATGGGATAAATCCAGTTCAGGCACCCTCTCCTCTTCTGCCCAAGGAGAATATGGTAAGACTTCCTTTGCCAATTTCATACTCTGAAACTATTCAAGATCCAATGCTAGGATTATGATTTTCTGTTCATCTCTTTAAAAAATGTTAATGTACTTTAGTTTAAATTCACTATACTTCCATTTAGGTATAGAAAATATTGGAAGATTGCCCTTTTGTAGGTATTACTCAATGTTTATTTTACTTCAAATATTTATATTTATTCAAGTTCTGTTGGGATCATCTGACTCATCAAACAGCACCTGAAAACAGGTGTGATGATTAAGAAAGAGACAAAAAACTGAAGATAGAGGGAGGGCTCTCGGTGAATACTGCAGCAGTCCTGAATTTATTTCTTATAGCCCTCTTATACCCAAAGCAAAAGAGGGTGGCTAAATGTTTCCTTACCATGGTTCTAAGAGCAAGCAAGCATAACCACCTCCTTAATACTCACAATATCCAGCAACCACTCCTTTGATCAAACACCCTGTTATTTGGCCTTGAGAAGAAAGAACAAGCTTGAACTCTGACCTCCATTCAGGCTGGAATGGAGTCACTGTGGGCTCCCACAAGCTCCTAAAGTTTAATAATCAAAATGTAGTTCCTTCAAAATACAAATTATGGAACAAAACCGTCAGGATTTCAGACTAACAAAGAATTTGAATCAGTCAACGTTAGAATGACAAAGAAAACACAGAAGACAATATGTGAATCTCATACCTTGTCCTTGAGGCCCTCATCCTCTGCTTCTTATTTCAAAAGCCAAATGCCAGACTGCCACCTCATAGAGAAATTGCATACTAGTCTCTTGAGCTTGAATACTTCTCTCCATTTCTTTTTTGCCTTTTGGCCTTTTCTCAAATGTTCCTATTTCAGGAAAGATATTATAATCCAGTCTTTCACTCTCACAGGATAAACTATTTTATTCCTTTGCAGGTATTTTTTCCAAAGTCACATAACATTCCTAGGCATTCATAATGCTAACACTTTCTTTCATGGAAAATTTAGTAACTTATATAAGTACAAAAAAACTGTCTTTTACTTTTCTTTGATGAATTGGCTTATATTGTCTTTCAATAGCTGTAATAAGATTAACCAATTATAAATTTTGACCTATAGTTCTCCTGCTTTTACAATAACATGTTCCTATTCCTCTTTATGGACAGGTAAGAGCATATGAGAATTTACTTACCCTCCTTATTATAGTGATAGTGTGCTTTCTTGTTTCCTATTCTCATCTCTAGAGACCACTGCTCTTTTCTCTTTCCAGAGACATTCACTTGGAAGCAAGTATTCAAAAGAAGGAGTTGTAGGAAACCTCACTAATTCAAAGTAGTGCATTATTTTCAAAAGGAAACACACCTGTTGTATTTATATCATAAACACATCATCAATTCCTGCTGCTCCATAGAATACTTTTTGGGTATTCTCAATGATAGTTATGCATGAGAAATATAAGAAGTCACATAATTTTCTCAAGACTACATAGATGTCAATGGATGAACCAAAATTATGTTAAAGAAATATGACAAAATTTTTAACTTCTAAATAATTGTTCAATATTTACTTTTGAAATTTTGTTATGCACCCAAAATGATTATCATAATAGAGCAGATTTATATTAGTAATAATAATATAAAAATGAAAATTGACATTTTCAAAATATACTGCTCACAAGACTATTTTAAACAACAAGCATAATAATAGCAACCATCATGAGGTTAGAAAACATTTATAGGCTCAGAATCACGAAGTCATGAAGATTATAGAGGTAAATTCTCATTCTATTAAAAGAAATAAATAACTGCAGTTATAAAGGAAAAAATAACAAGAAAACGTCAAGTGTTTGTAGGATTTATTGAAAAATATATTTTCTAAATAGGTTTATATAGAAAATTTTAGTAATGGCAGTTTTAGAAGGTAAAGAAGAGAGATATTTGACTAAATAAAAAAGAATGATTACATATAATTACAAATGGTTACAAAAAATCACTTGGCTAAGTAAATGAGAGTTATTGTCCTTATGAATGATAAGCTTCCCCAGGTTATTTTGTGACTTGACAGTAGATATTAGTTGAAAACTCTCCTTGTCTCATCTCTAACAGAAACAAAAGTTAAATGGAAACAGAGAACGACACAGTGATACCAGAATTTCTCATTGTGGGCCTCTCAGATAATCCTGAACTGCAGCCCATTCTCTTTGGACTGTTCCTGTCCATGTACCTGGTCACAGTGCTTGGGAACCTGCTCATCATCCTGGCTGTCAGTTCTAGCTCCCACCTCCACACTCCCATGTACTTCTTCCTCTCCAACCTGTCTTTTATTGACATCTGTTTCGTCTCAACTACAATGCCAAAAATGCTGGTGAACATGCATTCACAGAGAAAAGGCATCTCTTACAGAGAATGCCTTACACAGGTATATTTTTTTACTATTTTAGTTGGAATGGATAATTTTTTACTTACTTTAATGGCCTATGATCGCTTTGTAGCTATCTGTCATCCCCTCCACTACACTGTTATCATGAGTCCTTGGATATGTACCCTTCTGGTCCTGATATTTTGGATCATCATGTTCTGGGTCTCCCTGATTCTTATTCTATTGCTGAATGAATTGAAATTTTCCAGAGGAACTGAAATCCCACATTTCTTCTGTGAACTGGCACAAGTTATCAAGGTAGCCAACTCTGATACTCACGTCATTAATGTCTTTATGTATGTGCTGACTTCCTTATTAGGTGTGATTCCTATGATAGGTATCATTATGTCTTATTCACAGATTATCTCATCCTTGTTAAGGATGTCCTCTACTGTGAGTAAGTACAAAGCCTTTTCCACCTGTGGGTCTCACCTCTGTGTGGTCTCCTTGTTCTATGGGTCAGGACTTGGAGTTTACTTCAGCTCCTCTGTTTCTCATTCTCAGAGAAGAATGATTGCCTCATTGATGTATACTGTGATCAGTCCCATGCTGAACCCATTCATATATTGCCTGAGAAACAAGGATGTGAAGGATGCTCTTGGAGAACTTGTCAACAGAGTTGTCTCATGTCCATCCATACTGAGAACTCTTAGACAAATTTTATGAACATACCCATCCTGGGTGCTCTTTTTCAATTATACACCACATGCCTAATTTACACTATTTAGAAATTATTTTTAACTTTTGATTTTTGTATTTTTGACAGAAATTACTTTAATTCCCTAGGCATGCTGTTTAAAGATTGTAATTGTGCTTTTGGGATTTTTATGTAAAATTTTGTGAATTTTGTGAATTATGACTCATGAGTTCATATGAGTTCATCCTAAATCATTTTGGACGGTTATTTTTCTTTACCTTAATTTGATAGTATTCTTGTTTTAACTAAAGGAAATATGAAAATGTTCACATCAACACTATTCTCATATGAGTTCTTTTACTATCATTCAACATATGTGATTTCATTCTGAAAACATTGTTGTATGTTTTATTATTTTTAATTTTTTTTAATTTTGAGATTATAGCTTAATAACATTCTTTATTTTCTTTTTTTCCCTCCAAAATCTCCCATATACCTCCCTTTATCCTTCAAATTCATGGTCTCTTTATTAACTAATATTACTACTGCAGGCATATACATATATGTATATACATATGTATTCCTTATTATAATAATTTCAGGATAAATAATGTTACTTCTATGTTACATGTATGTATGTATATATGTATGTATGTATTCAGGGGTAATGGCTTTGACACTGGTGTTCTCTTTCCTGGGAAAAACCACCTCTTCTCTGTCCAGATTTTATTATTTGTCTATAGTTACAGAACTCTTTGTGTAGTTGAGCATATTTATGGTGTCATATTTGTTCAGCTCATATTTGGGCAGTCATACTTATGAGACTCTATGGGTATGGTGTCTGCTATTTCAAGAAGATGCATTCTCATTGTGCCTGAAACTTTGCCTCTCATAATCTTTCTTTTCCTTCTTCCACAATTTTTATAGTTATATCCATTGGGACTGGACTCCGCATCTGCAATTGTATTGATTGTGGCATTCTGTAGAAGTGTCTGTTGATTGCAGAGAGAAGTTTCCTTGATTAGGGGTGAAGAGTTCATTTATTTGTCAGTATAAGGATGAATGTCTAGAGATTGCTGTTAGGGATTTTGCTGGTTTAGTAAATAAGTACTTGTAGATTCTTCTCCAATATCAAGGTAGTGAAATGTGTTATTCTATTTTTTTTTTTGCTTTTTCGAGACAGAGTTTCTCTGTGGCTTTGGAGCCTACCCTGGAACTAGCTCTGTAGACCAGGCTGGTCTCGAACTCACAGAGATCCGCCTGCCTCTGCCTCCCGAGTGCCGGGATTAAAGGCGTGCGCCACCATCAAAAAAAAAAGACTTATTTGTTATGTATATAGTATTCTGCCTACATATATCCTATAGGCCAGAAGAGGGCACCAGATCTCATTACAGATGGTTGTGAGCCACCAGGTGGTTGCTGGGAATTGAACTCAGTACCTCTGGAAGAGCAGTCAGTGCTCTTAACCTCTGAGCCACCTCTCCAGCCCTGAAATGTGTTATTCAAGCAACCAATATACCTGGCAAGCAACCTACCCAGTTATGACTTCTGTTAACCACATTGATGACCAGCATGTCATGATGACCTTAAGAGTGTAAAAGTTGTGCATGCCGCGCACCTCAGCTTGTGTGGCAGGGTGTCCTGTGTTCTACTCATCCCTGCCCTGTCCTGCAAGTTTTCCCTTTTGTCCTTGGGTCATTGGACTACCAGGCATCCATGTTTTGGCTCTGAGGAGTTCCATCTGGACAGGACGGTTCCTGCTTCTACACTGAAAAGATACACCAAGGGAGTCAGTCACAGCAAAGACTGGACCAAGAGACCAGGCCTCTCCTGGCTCCATTTGAAGGAAAATATGGGAAGGTGTCAATGCAGGAATTCCTCCAACAACCTAAAAGGCAACATGACATCACCAGAATCCAGGGATCCCGAAATAAGAATTGTGCACCCTACTCCAGAAGAATTAGAAGAAATCGACTCAAAAGTGAATTATATGAAAATAATAGACCTTAAACAGGAGGTGAAAAACTGCCATAAACAATTAGAGATGACAAACAAAAAGGTAGAGGAAATGAATAAAGCGGTCAAAGATACCCAAGAAAACCAAGAGAAACAAGAAAAAGCAATCAAACAGGTAAGGGAAGCGGTTCAAGACTTCAAGAATAAAATGGAAGTAATGAAGAAAACACAAACCAAGGGAAGGATGGGGATGGAAAATCTGGGTAAATGAACAGGAACTACAGAGACAAGTACTACCAACAGATTACAAGAGATAGAAGAAAGATTGTCAGACACTGAAGATACCATAGAGAAAATAAACACATTGATCAAAGAAAACATCAAAACCAACAAATTCTCATCACAAAACATTCAGGAAATCTGGGACACATTAAAAAGACCAAACCTAAGAATAATTGGGATAGAAGAAGGAGAAGAAGTACAGTTCAACGGTCCAGAAAATATATTTAATAAAATTATAGAAGAAAACTTTCCCAACCTAAAGAAAGTTATTCCTTTGAAGGTTCAATAAGCATACAGAACACCGAATAGACTGGACCAAAGGAAAAAAAAAACATCTCCTCGCCATATAATAATCAAAACACAAAACATACAGAAAAAAGAAAGAATATTAAGAGCTGCAAAAAAAATAAAATAAAAGGTCAAGTTACTTATAAAGGTAAACCAGACTTACACCTGACTTCTCCATGGAAACCATGAAAGCCAGAAGGTCCTGGATAGATGTACTACAGAAACTAAGTGAACATGGATGCAAGCCCAGACTACCATACCCAGCCAAGCTTTCATTCACTATAAATGGAAAAAACAAAATTTTCCAGGATAAAAACAAATTTAAACAATACGTAGGGACAAATTCAGCCATACAGACAGTAATAGAAGGAAAATCACTAACAGAGGAGTCCAACAATGACCACAATAACTCAAACATCTAGAGACACTTCACCAGCACAACTCAAAGAAGGGAAACACACAAACTCTACTACTAAAAAAGTGACCGGAGTTAACAACCACTGGTCATTAATATCACTTAATGTCAATGGACTCAACTCACCTATAAAAAGGCACAGGCTAAGAGATTGGATACGAAAACAGGATTCAACATTCTGCTGTTTACAAGAAACACACCTCAACCACAAAGACAGGCACCTACTCAGAGTAAAGGGTTGGGAAAAGGTTTAACAAGCAAATGGACCTAAGAAACAAGCAGGTGTGCCCATACTAATTTCTAACAAAGTTGACTTCAAACTAAAATCAATCAGAAGAGATGGAGAGGGACATTTTATACTCATAACAGGAACAATTCATCAGGATGAAGTCTCAATCCAGAATATCTATGCCCCT
This sequence comes from Microtus oregoni, assembly GCF_018167655.1. Lineage (NCBI taxonomy): Eukaryota > Metazoa > Chordata > Mammalia > Rodentia > Cricetidae > Microtus > Microtus oregoni. The sequence goes on from NW_024543067.1 coordinate 36,716,670, forward strand.
AAGATAAAAGCACCCACTTACGTAAAAGAAACATTACTAGAACTCAAGGCTGCCATCAAATCGCACACACTAATAGTAGGAGACTTCAACACACTTCTCTCACCAATGGACAGGTCAATCAGACAGAAATCTAACAGAGAAATTAGAGAATTAATGGAGGTAGTGAATCAAATGGACTTAAAAGACATCTATAGATTATTCCACCCAAATAAAAGAGAATATACCTTCTTCTCTGCAGCTCATGGAACCTTCTCGAAAATTGAGCACATACTCGGTAGCAAAGCTAACTTACACAGTTACAAAAAAAATTAGTAACTACATGTGTCTTGTCAGATCACCATGGATTAAAGTTAAAATTCAACAACAATGCTACGCCTGAAAGCCTACAAACTCATGGAACTGAACAGTCAACTACTGAACTACACCTGGATCAAGGAAGAAATGAAAGAAATTAAAGTCGCCCTTGAATTCAATGAAAATATAGAAACAACCTACTGAAACTTATGGGACACTATGAAAGCAGTCCTGAGAGGAAAGTTCATAGCACTAAGTGCCCACTTAAAGGAAACAGAGAAAGCACACATTGGAGACTTAACAGCACACCTGAAAGCTCTAGAAAAAAAAGAAGCAGACTCACCTAGGAAGAGTAGAAGACTGGAAATAATCAAACTGAGGGCAGAAATCAACAAAATAGAAACACAGAAAACAATCCAAAAAATTAATGAAACAAACAGCATTAAGAAAATCAGCAAGATTGATAAACCCCTATCCAAACTAATCAAACAGCAGAGAGAGAATATGCAAATTAATAATCAGAAATGAAAAGGGAGACATAACCAAAGACACAGAGGAAATTCAGATAATCATTAGATCTTACTACAAAAGCCTGTATGCCAAAAAGTGGAAAATGTAAAATAAATGGACGCGTTTTTAGATGAATACCATATACCAAAGTTAAACCAGGATCAGGTTAACAATCTAAATAGACCTGTTAGTAGCAAAGAATTAGAAGCTGTTATCAAAAACCTACATACCAAAAAAAGCCCAGGACCAGATGGTTTCAATGCAGAATTCTACCAGAACTTCCAAGAAGACCTAATACCTATACTCCTTAATGTATTTCACAATATAGAAACAGAAGAGTCATTGCCAAATTCCTTTTAAGAGGCTACAGTTACTCTGATACCAAAACTGCACAAAGACTCAACCAAGAAAGAGAATTACAGGCCAATCTCATTCATGAATATCGACGCAAAAATCCTCAACAAAATACTGGCAAACCATATCCAAGAACACATTAGAAAAATTTTCCATTATGATCAAGTAGGCTTCATCCCAAAGATGCAGGACTGGTTCAACATATGCAAATCTATAAATGTAATCTATTATATAAATAAACTGAAAGAAAAAACCATATGATTATTTCATTAGATGCTGAAAAAGCTTTTGACAAAATTCAACATCCCTTTATGATAAAAGCCTTGGAGAGATTAGGGATACAATGATCACAATAGCCACAAACAGCATAAAATATCTTGGGGTAACTCTAACCAAGGAAGTAAAAGATCTATTTGACAAGAACTTTAAGGCATTGAAGAAAGAAATTGAAGAGGATACCAGAAAATGGAAGGACCTCCCCTGCTCTTGGATTGGGAGGATCAACATAGTAAAAATGGCAATTCTACCAAAGGCAATTTATAGATTCAATGCAATCCCCATCAAGGTCCATCAAAATTCTTCACCGATCTTGAGAGGACAATAATCAATTTTATATGGAAAAACAAAAAACCCAGGATAGCCAAAACAATCCTATACAATAAAGGATCTTCTGGAGGCATTAGCATCCCTGACATCAAACTCTATTACAGAGCTACAGTAATGAAAACAGTGTGGTACTTGCATAAAAACAAAGAAGTCAACCAATGGAATCGTATAGAACACCCGGTTTTTAACCCACAAACCTATGAACACCTCATTTTTGAAAAAGGAGCTAAAAGTATACAATGGAAGAAAGAAAGCATCTTCAACAAATGGTGCTGGCACAACTGGATGTCAACCTGTAGAAGAATGAAAATAGACCCATATCTATCACCATGTACAAAACTCAAGTCCAAATGGATTAAAGACCTCACTAACAGTCAGAACACATGGAACCTGATAGAAGAGAAAGTGGGAAGTACCCTACAACAGATGGGCACAGGAGATTGCTTCTATGTGTAACCCCAACAGCACAGACATTAAAGGCAACATTGAATAAATGGGACCTACTAAAACTGAGAAGCTTCTGTAAAGCAAAGGAAACTGTCACCAAGACAAAAAGGCAACCTACTGACTGGGAGAAGATCTTCACCAACCCCGCAACAGACAAAGGTCTGACCTCCAAAATATATAGAGAACTCAGGAAACTAGACTTTAAAATGCTAATTAACCCAATTAAAAAATGGGGCACTGAACTGAACAGAGAATTCTCAACAGAAGAAGTTCAAATGGCCAAAAGACACTTAAGGTCATGCTCAACCTCCTTAGCAATCAGGGAAATGCAAATCAAAACAACTTTGAGATATCATCTTACACCTGTCAGAATGGCAAAAGTCAAAAACACCAAGGATAGCCTTTGCTGGAGAGGCTGTGGCGGAAGGGGTACCCTCATCCATTGCTGGTGGGAATGCAATCTTGTGCAACCACTTTGGAAATCGGTGTTTCGGTTTCTCAGGAAATTCGGGATCAACCTACCCCTGGACCCAGCAATACCACTCTTGGGAATATACCCAAGAGATGCCCGATCATATGACAAGGGCATTTGTTCAACTATGTTCATAGCAGTATTATTTGTAATAGCCAGAACCTGGAAACAACCTAGATGTCCTTCAATGGAAGAATGGATGAAGAAAGTGTGGAATATATACACAGTAGAGTACTATGCTGCGGTAAAAAACAATGACTTCTCGAATTTTGCATCCAAATGGATGGAAATAGAAAACACTATTCTGAGTGAAGTAACCCAGACCCAAAAAGATGAGCATGGGATATACTCACTCCTAATTGTTTTCTAGCCATAAATAAGGGTCACGGAGTCTACAATTGGTGAACCTAAAGAAGCTAAATAAGATGGTGAACCCAAGGAAAACATATAGTTATCCTCTTGCCTATGGGAAGTAGACAAAATTGCCGGGGAAGGAAAGTGGGATCTTGGGGGTGGAGTGGGTTGGGGGTAAGGGGAGATTTGGAGAGAAAAGTGAGAAGGGGAGGATGGGGGGAACTTGGGGAAACAGGATGATTGGGATAAAGGAAGGTTGGTTAGGGGAGCACGGAACCACAATTCTTAGTTAAGGGAGCCACCTTAGGGTTGGCAAGAGACTTGAACCTAGAGAGGCTCCCAGGAGCCCAAGGCGATGTCCCCAGTTAGTTCCTTGGGCAGCTGAGGATAGGGAACCTGAAATGACCCTATCCTAGAGCAATACTGACGAATATCTTGCATATAACCATAGAACCTTCATCTGGTGATGGATGGAGATAGAGACAGAGACCCACACTGGAACACTGGACTGAGCTCCCAAGGTCCCAATGAGGAGCGGAAGGAGGGAGAAGATGAGCAAGGAAGTCAGGACCACGAGGGGTGCACCAACCCACTGAGACAGTGGAGCTGATCTATTGGGAGCTCACCAAGGCCAGCTGAACTGTGACTGAAAAAGCATGGGATAAAACCGGACTCTCTGAACATGGCAATCAATGAGGGATGATGAGAAGCCAAGGACAATGGCACGGGGTTTTGATCCTACTTCATATTTGGGCTTTGTGGGAGCCTAGCCAGTTTGGATGTTCACCTTCCTAGACATGGACGGAGGGGGGAGGACCTTGGACTTGAAGGGTGGGAGGAGGGGGAGGTAAATGGGAGGCTGGGAGGAGGGGAAACTTTTTTTCCTTTTCTCAATTAAAAAAAAAATAAAATAAAAATGCATGTAAACATATAAAAAATGCACTGATAATTAAATGTGATCATGAAGATAAATACTGAGTGAGTATGTAACTAAGGACTTCAATAACAATAAAGATAAATACCGAATAATTTCAAACTAAAATATCTAAAGAAACAGTAAATCCAAATGAATACAAATATCAGTGAAAAATCTCACCTAGAGATTCTTTCAGGATGAACACAAGATGACAAAACATAATAACAGGAATAAGAATTAGGAAATACAAGTTATGACGAAGAAAAAAATGTTGGGACCAATTGGACTCCTGGCCTTCAGCTGATCTTCTTGTTAGAGCCTTCTGATCGGAGTTACTAAAAGCTGTGCCTTGCCTAAAGGATCAGAGGATGGTGTTTTCACCTGTTGGCCCACTTGACTGCTGGGTATTTAAGCCTCCATGGTGCTATGAAATAAAGGGCTTCTTACCAGTGAAGAGATGTCTGTGTGTCTGTCTGTCTCTGTGTGCGTTTTCTTAACCTCCAGCCACTTGCCAGAAGCTCGCAAACTGTATTGTAGTGTATAGAGTGCAGAAGGGGGCACAGTGCACTGTAATCAAAGGTTCTGCTGGGATATTGGGAACTAGGGAATGCTGAGAGGTTGCCCTCAGAAGGTGAGGGTGGATTGGGGTATGTGTTAATCCTGAAGTTCTTTGCCCGAGTTTCGGTTCCAGGCCATGCAGGCAATGCAATTAGTGGCCCGAGATAGAGAGCTAAGTGGACAGGGTTGTTCCAGCCAACGGGGACATATTGAGGAATTAAGATGGGAATTGTTGGCAGTATCTTCTCCACCTTGTTCAGAAAACAGTCAGTCGCTAGGGAGGAATTTGATGATTTAGAGTTTGTAGAGGATAGTGAGGAATCACCCGAAGATGAGGAGGAAATCATACGTAGGGAAATAAGAAATCTCCGTAGAAAACTGAGAAAATGTAAAGCAAAAAAAGATTCACACCCAACTCCCTCGGCCCCAGTGGCTTGTAATGATGAAGGTTGGTGGTCGCAGTTAGGAAGGGGCTCTTGATGTAGGTGGGTCATCTGTCTATCTGTTGCTTTTGTTGGTTAATTAATAAAGAAAACTGCTTGGCCTGATAGGGCAGAACTTAGATAGGTGGAGTAGACAGAACAGAATGTTGGGAGGAAGAAGGCAGTGAGGCAGATGCTATAGCTCTTCTCTCCAAGATAGACACAGGTTAAGATCCTTCCTGATAAGCCACCACCTCGTGGTGCTACACTCATTAATAGAAATGGGTTAATCAAGATGTGAGAGTTAGCCAGTAAGAGGCTAAAGCTAATGGGCCAAGCAGTGTTTAAAAGAACACAATTTGTGTGTTATTTCAGGTATAAAGCTAGCCGTGTGGGAGCTGGGTGGGAACGCAGCCTGCCGCTCCTTCTACAGGCTCTAACATTGAACAAAACAAAGGAGTTTGCTTCCGTCCTACACACATGGTTGCACCAATAATGGAGGTGCCAGATACCAACAACCCAGGGCAAATAATACGCCAACATTTTGCAATACAACTTAAAGAAATGAAGCAATTGAAGGAAGTTGTTGCTGCATATGGGGCTCATGGTAGAATCTTTCTCAGCTCTGAATTTAACACCAAGTGATGCGCAGCAATTATGTCGTGCTGTCTTGTCTGGGGGAGATTATCTCCTATGGCAAGGGGAATATCAGGAAAATTGTATGCAAACGGCCCAATTAAATGCTCTAACGGGTCAAGCTCAACGTAATTTAGATATGTTAACTGGGGCTGGGTCTTAATGCTGATTTGCAGCAACAAATTCTATATGATCCCAAATACCTGCAGCTGCCACTAAAGCTTGGAAGGCCCTACCTAACAATGCAGTTGGGGCTAGAAGGCAGCTGGAGCAGAGCTTTGCTAGGTGGCTGTGACAGAAGGCTCTTTGCCCTGCCTAGTCGGTGCCCAGCCTGTAGGATGCCACAGCGGTGCCAGGAGTATCAGCAAATGTGCAAACAAGTGCTGGAGACGAGACAAGCTGGAGCACAGACTGGGTTGGGCTGACTGAGAAGGCAGCAGCGGGGAAAGAAGAAGGCAGTGGCGGTTCCAGGCTCTGCAAGCTCAAGAGTCTGCAGGGCTAGTGTTAGGCTTTCCAGCAGCACACAGAAATCCGTGTAGTTGCTGCAGAAGGTCTCTGAGCCTGCATGCTGCCTGGGCCGGTTCTTGTGGTGCACACTGGTAGGATTTGCTTAAGGAGCTGGAGGACTTATGGCTAGTACAACAAATGTCTTGTTCACACTTTTATCATTTCATTTGTGTGACATGTTAATATTGCTAATGCCTCTTATGTGGTGAAACAGCTCAATGGTTACTTGCATAGCCCTTGAAATGTTACAATTAGCATATCAAATTGTTGATACCTGTGTGCCCTGTTTTAGCCAAAGGGTTGGTATAATACCATAGCCCAAATGGGAGGCTGGGTCCAGTGGTGATTGGGGACCTGTTTTCTTCTATCTCCCTTTTCCTTGGGGTTCATTATCTTTCTCCCTTCTGTCCATCTTCCTTTCACTGCTCCCTTATCTCAGGCTGGCTGTTGACTGCCAGGCTTCTTGCCCTGGGTATGTCCTATGCTCTCTCCACCTTCTTCTCTCATTCTTCCTGTCTTTGCCTTTTCAGCCTAGCCTTCTTTTATTTATTCTGTCTGCCCACCAGCCTTACCTATCTTTGCTCTACCTAGCTACTGGCTGTTCAGTTCTTTATTGGACCAATCAGATGCTGTAGACAGGCAATGTGAAACAAATGCAGCACATCTTTTTATCGTTAAACACAGCACAAACAAAAGTAACACATCTTACATAGTTGCGGCAATATTCTGCAGAATAATCAAATGTAACACATCTTTACCTAGTTACCTAGTTAAAATAATATTCAACAACAATCTATTTATTACATTTAGTATTGTGTCTATGGTAAATTATATTTCCTGACAAATTCAAACTAGAAAACTTACAACATATCTTCTCCAAGTAGAAGAAACAGTCTTCATCTCTCTTGAGGGCTTCATTCATAAAAGAGACAATGACCTCAGGGGGCACTGGTCCAGGTGATCTGATTTTCAAAACACTCAGCTGAACTGTGATTAATAAATTCAACTTCTGTGCATTCACCAATCTAAGTCATTTTATCAGAGCATCTAGAATGTACTGTGAAATCTGTGTTTTCTGAAAACATTATAAATGATCTCATTAATACAGTTTAAAAGACAACGAAATGGTGGTTTGCCTTTGTTCCCCATGATGATAATGAACTGAAGCATTTCTGTGCAGCAATGTTCTTCAATTACATCCTCAGCAACAAATTGCAGATATTGCAATGCTTGTTCAACATATTTAATTGAAATGTCCTGCAAATAAAAAATGCTGAAGCAGCACTAATCATATTTTCCTTTCTCATATGATGTGCACCAGGTTGTAAAGCATCCAGAGGAGCAGTGTGTCAACATGGCAGAACAAGTGCTTTCACAATGCTGCAACCTTTACGAACTAGGAAGAACCGTATGGGGTGGCTGTTGCATTAATAGCCTTGGGCACTGTGATTCTGAGTTTCATTGTGATCTTTATTTTTCTTTTTTTTTACTTTATTTATTTATTTATTTTTAATTTATTTATTTATTAAAGATTTCTGTCTCTTCCCCGCCACCGCCTCCCATTTTCCTCCCCCTCCCCCAATCTAGTCCCCCTCCCTCCTCAGCCCGAAGAGCAATCAGGGTTCCCTGCCCTGTGGAAAGTCCAAGGAACCCCCACCTCCATCCAGTTCTAGTAAGGTGAGCATCCAAACTGCCTAGGCTCCTACAAAGCCAGTACGTGCAGTAGGATCAGAAACCTATTGCCATTGTTCTTGAGTTCTCAGTAGTCCTTATTGTCCGCTATGTTCAGCGAGTCCGGTTTTATCCCAGGCTTTTTCAGACCCAGGCCAGCTGGCCTTGGTGAGTTCCCAATAGAACATCCCCATTGTCTCAATGTGGGTGCACCCCTTGCGCTCCTGAGTTCCTTGCTCGTGCTCCCTCTCCTTCTGCTCCTGATTTGGACCTTGAGATTTCTGTCCGGTGCTCCAATGTGGGTCTCTGTCTCCTTTCATTGCCTGATGAAGGTTAATATTCAGGAGGATGCCTATATGTTTTCCTTTGGGTTCTCCTTATTTAGTTTCTCTAGGATCACTAACTATAGGCTCAATGTCCTTTGTTTATGGCTAGAAACCAAATATGAGTGAGTACATCCCATGCTCCTCTTTTTGGGTCTGGCTTACCTCACTCAGGATAGTGTTTTCTATTTCCATCCATTTGCATGCAAAATTCAAGAAGTCCTTGTTTTTTACTGCTGAGTAGTACTCTAATATGTATATATTCCATACTTTGTTCATCCATTCTTCTATTGAAGGGCATCTAGGTTGTTTCCAGGTTCTGGCTATTACAAACAATGCTGCTATGAACAAAGTATAGCATATATTTTTGTTGTATGATAAGGCTTCTCTGGGGTATATTCCCAAGAGTGGTATTGCTGGGTCCAGGGGTAAGTTGATCCCAAATTTCCTGATAAAACGCCACACTGCTTTTCAAAGTGGTTGCACAAGTTTGCATTCCCACCAGCAATGGATGAGTGTACCCCTTTCTCCACAACCTCTTCAGCAAAGGCTATCCTTGGTGTTTTTTATTTTAGCCATTCTGACAGGTGTAAGATGGTATCTTAAAGTTGTCTTGATTTGCATTTCCCTGATTGCTAAGGAAGTTGAGCATGACCTTAAGTGTCTTTTGGCCATTTGGACTTCTTCTGTTGATAATTCTCTGTTCAGCTCCGTGCCCCATTTTATAATTGGGTTGATTAGCCTTTTACGGTCTAGTTTCTTGAGATCTTTATATATTTTGGAGATCAGACCTTTGTCAGTTGCGGGGTTGGTGAAGATTTTCTCCCAGTCAGTGGGTTGCCTTTGTGTCTTAGCGACAGTGTCCTTTGCTTTACAGAAGCTTCTCAGTCTCAGGAGGTCCCAATGTGTCAGAATTTCAACAATCTACAGGGGAGAAATGAGGTGTGAGAAGAGATGACTGAGGCTCTGTTCATGCATATGACATAAGACCCTACAATTCTAAGTATACTATATAGAAACAGTTGAGGAATCGATAAGGGAAAAACAGCTAATTAACTCCCTCTCTTGCAGTATTATGAACTTTAGATGATGCTGTCCATGGAAATTCTGCATATGTGACATCTCCATTGATGGAAAACATAGGTCTTATGTAGTGTAATCTAGAGGCTTCTCCTGAAAGTGCTGAGATGAATACACTAGCCAAGACAAGTGCTGTGTCATGCACACATATTCCCAACACTAAATATTAAAAAATACTTATAACAATGGTCTCTTTATCTCAAGTTGACCTGGAACTCATGAGATTGCTTCTCTGCTGTCTCAGTGCTGGTATTAAAGGAATGTGCAAACCACAGCCCAGCGCAAGTGGAATTAAAGGTCCTTCAAACTTCTGTGAAGGCTGGGCGAGGGACAAGGCACTCCTCAGATTCCTGTACTTGGGAAGTAGAGGGAGGAGAGTCTGCAGCAAAAACAAAAGGCTTCAGAGGAGCCAGTAGAAAGGCCTGGAGTGCCAGCATGGAGGCTGCTGCCTTACCTGCTAGAGTCTGTTCTGCTAAGCTGGTTCCCTTCTCTACAGGGACTCAATGAGAACACAACCAACCCAGCCTCAGGCAGTCTTGAAGGTTGTGTGCAGTCTGAGGTGATAGATTTTTTTTCTGTCCATTCCCCCCATTTTTTAACTTCAAAAACTTTTAACTTTAAATCATGTTCTTCCTCTCCTACAAGTCCTTCCAGATCTTCTCCCCTCCACCCATCCAACTTTAAATTCTTTCTCAAAACACAAAAGCACCAGGGTATGGTGATGGCACACATGTTTAATCCGAGCACTCAGTAGGCAGAGGGGCAGATCTGAGTTTGACATCAGCCTGGCCTACAGAGTGAGTTTCAGGAGGGCTCCAAAGCTACAGAGAAACCCTGTCTCTGTTTCAAAAAACAAAACCCAATACAACAAAACTCTAAAACCCAAGAAAAGAAAATATCCCTCCCCCAAATCCACCAAACTGTAACCAAATGAAAGCACTCTCTCACACACATGCACACACACACACAGGGGGGGCAGTTTGTACCATTTGTGTGCCTCTGGAGGTTACAGAATCAAACTGGGTTTACAGGGTAAGAGAGGCCAGACTGGCTAAATACCAAGCCTTAGCGACATACTGCGGGTTGCAGGGGGCGGGGGAATGCTGATGGGTGACCTAACTCACCCCTGTATCAACAGAGACTATGTCTCTCTGTTCATAATATTCTTCCTACCCTCACCTTCCAGGCCAGAGTCATGCACTTCCCGTTTACCTCACTCCTCAGAATACGCCTTCACCCACAGAAGGAATTCCTTCCTGTTCACACAGATCTGAGCAAAATGCTCACTCAGGGGACCATGCAGTTGTGAGTCCTCATCTCCTTCAGTGTCTCTTATGCCTGTTCCCATCCCCTTAGCTCACAGCCTACTCTGTAGCTCTTACCCACCCAGTTAGTGTTATAGCATGATAGCCCTCCATACGTCTCCTACCTCAGTTCAGTCCTCTGATCCCTGGGTGGTCCTCTGAGACCTCAATTTAGGGAGAGTGGAATTAAGACCATGCTCAGACATGCTGATGCCCCCCTCACTGTTAAATCTAGTGGCTAACCACACCTCAGGTGCCCACTGCTCCCTAATGTAAAAGAGAATGGTTTGGTGTGGTAGCAAAAACAGCTTATCGGGCCAGGCGGTGGTGGCCCAGACCTTTAATCACAGCACTAGGGATGCAGAGGCAGGTGGATCTTCGTGAGTTTGAGGCCAGACTGGTCTACAAGAGCTAGTACCAAAACTATAGAGAAACCCTGTCTTGAAAATTAAAACAAAAACAAACAAAAATCAGCTTCTTGGGCTGGAGAGATGGCTCAGTGATTAAGAGCACTGCCTTCCCTTCCAAAGGTCCTGAGTTCAGTTCCCAGCAACCACATGGTGGCTCACAACCATCTGTAATGAGATCTGGTGCCCTCTTCTGGCCTGCAGGCATACATGCAGACAGAATACTGAGAATACTGTATACATAATAAATAAATAGATTTAAAAAAAACAGCTTATCCCTAGGATAACTGTGTTGGGTGGTGTACTGGAGAGTTTTATGTCAACATGATACAAGTTAGGGGCGTCAGAGAGGAGGGGCCTAAATTGAGAAAATGTCTCCATGAAATATGGCTGTAGGAAGCCAGGCTGAGGCGGTGCAGGCCTTTAATCCCAGCACTCGGGAGGCAAAGGCAGGTGGATCTCTGTGAGTTTAGACCAGTCTGGTCTACAAGAGCTAGTTTCCAGGACAGGCTCCATAGCTGCAGAGAAACCCTGTCTCAGAATAACCAAAAAAAAAAGTGGCTGTAGGCACCAGGCAGTGGTGGCACACACCTTTAGTCCCAGCACTCTAAGAGACAGAGGCAGGTGGATCTCTGAGATTGAGGTGAGCCTGATCTATAGAGTGTGTTCCAGAAACTCATTATCATTGCTTACCTGGGATGAATCTTCCAGGTTAGGAGCACATCCACTCCAGCACAGCCTTGAAAGTCTCTAGGTGGGACGTCTTCATTGAAGACCCCACAGTGAGGCAGGGAACGGGCCAAGCTGTGACATTGCCTACTGGGTGTTAGTTTGTGTGTTAATGAAGGCTCCCTTGAGCAGTGATGGAAAGAGCTTGTGGCAGGTACTCAGAACATAGATGGCCAAGGTTTTCATCCCTTAGTAGCACGTGCACTATGAGATCCATCAGTGTAACTGGGGCCTGGGAGCCCATCCTCCTGGATCTTCCATCTGCAGGCTTCTTGGGAAGCATTGAGGAAAGACTTTGTTTTCTGACTGAGGCATTAGAAGCTGGTCCTCCCCATCATGGGACTCAAGTCAGCCAGAGTGACTGCTCAGGCGTTGGTGCAAACCTCGGTTTACCCCATTGCATTCTCTATCTGTTAGTCTTGAAACCAAACTACATTCACTAGTAGCATGGGGAACCTTTTACAAGTGGACACAAGTTTACCACCACTATGTTACTGGGCGATGGTGGCACACGCCTTTAATACCAGCAATTGGGAGCCAGAGATAGGCAGATCTTTGTGAGTTTGAGGCCAGCCTGGTTTACAAGTTCCAGGACAGGCTCCAAAGCTACAGAAAACCCTGTCTAGAAAAAAAATACAAAAGAATAAGAAAGAAAACAAGTTCACCATGTTCTGTCCAATTCCAACCACCACACCTATTAATCCTAGTGGTACCAATGAGCCTGAAAGCTGACCCCCATTCTTTTCTGGATAAAGGATTACAGTCCTCTCCCTAGGCCCTGACAGGAAGACCATGAGAAGGTCACAAGTTCATCCTCCCCATGGAAAAGGCTGAAGAGGGTGTGCACACTGTATCCCCACTTGTTGCTCTCAAAGCATTGCTTCCTGTTTTAGTGAAACTCACCCACTGCACCCTTTAAAGCCTGAAGAAGCAGAAGTGCCAGTTTAAGATGACAGGGCCACAGTCCCTGTCTCAAAGCCAGTGTGCAAAGGACATAAACTTACATACATGATAGAGCCATAAAATGCACTCAGCATCTGGAAAGCTTGGCCTCTGAGACAGTGATGCTCCTATGACACCGAGGATTTCCTGTGCTTCCTTGGAGTCTAGAGGGGAAAAAAGGAGAGAATGAAGGAGAAATCTAGCTTCATTATCATGTTTTGTCTTAAGACCTTTGGTCTTCCGGGTGGTTAAATGAACAAACCAAGCAAAGGACAGCAATAATAGAATCCTCCCCACACCTTGAAACCCAGCACTGGGGACCCAGCACCAGGCAGATGTGTGTGAGTTCAAGACTCTCGTTGCTTTAATGGTCTGTTTGTTAAATGAAGGTTTTTATTTCACCATGATTTGGATCCACTATCATTAATTTTATTTAGTTATTTATTTTGTTTTTTCAGACAGGGTTTATAGGGTTTCTCTGTAGCATTGGAGCCTGTCCTGGAACTAGCTCTTGTAGACCAGGCTGGTCTCGAACTCACAGAGATCCACCTGCCTCTGCCTCCTGAGTGCTGGGATTAAAGTTGTGCACTACCACGGCCCGGCGTCATTAATTGTTTTAAACTTTTACAAATAACAATGTAAATTATATGCTCCTAATATAAAAGCACCCACTTATGTAAAAGAAACATTACTAGAACTCAAGCCACATATCAAACCACACACACTAACAGTAGGAGACTTCAACACTCCTCTCTCACCAATGGACAGGTCAATCAGACAGAAACCTAATGAAGAAATAAGAGAATTAATGGAGGTAATGAAGCAAATGGACTGAACAGACATCTATAGAACATTTCACCAATATAGGAAAGAATATACCTTCTTCTCTGCAGCTCATGGAACCTTCTCGAAAATTGACCACATACTCGGTAAAAAGTTCCACAGATACAAAAATATATTAGTGACCACCTATGTCTTATCGGATCACCTTGGACTAAAGTTAGAATTCAACAACAATGCTAGCCTGAGAAAGCTTATAAACTCATGGAAACTGAACAGTCAACTACTGAACAACACCTGGGTCAAGGAAAAAATAAGAAAGAAATTAAAGTCTTCCTTGAATTCATTGAAAATAATGACACAACATACTCAAACCTATGGGACACTATGAAAGCAGTGCTAAGAGGAAAGTTCATAACACTAAGTGCCCACTTAAAGAAAATGAAGGAAGCACACATTGGAGACTTAACAGCCCACCTGAAAGCTCTAGAAAAAAAAAGAAGCAGACTCACCTAGGAGGAGTAGAAGACTGGAAATAATCAAACTGAGGGCTGAAATCAACAAAGTAGAAACACAGAAAACAATCCAAAAAAATCAATGAAACAAAAAGTTGGTTTTGGAGGAAATCAACAAGATCGACAAACCCCTATCCAAATTAATCAAACGGCAGAGAGAGAACATGCAAATTAATAAGATCAGAAATGAAAAGGGGGACATAACCACAGACGCAGAGAAAATTCAGAGTATCATTAGATCTTACTACAAAAGACTGTATGCCACAAAACTGGAAAATGCAAAAGAAATGGACATTTTTTAGGTAAGTACCATATATCAAAGTTAAACCAGGACCAGGTGAACAATCTAAATAGACCTGCTAGTCGTGAAGAGTTAGAAACTGTTATCAAAAACCTCCCTACCAAAAAAAGCCCAGGACCAAATGGTTTCAATGCAGAATTCTACCAGAACTTCCAAGAAGACCTAATACCTATACTCCTTAATGTATTTCACAATATAGAAACAGAAGAGGCATTGCCAAATACCTTTTATGAAGCCACAGTTACTCTGATACCAAAACCACACAAAGACTCTACCAAGAAAGAGAATTACAGGCCTATCTCACTCATGAACATCGTTGCAAAAATTCTAAATAAAATACTGGCAAATCGAATCCAAGAACACATTAGAAAAATTATCCATTATGATCAAGTAGGCTTCATCCCAGAGATGCAGGGCTGGTTCAACATATACAAATCAATCAATGTAATCCATCATATAAGTAAACTGAAAGAAAAAACTATATGATCATTTTATTAGATGCTGAAAAAGCATTTGACAAAATTCAACATCCCTTTATGATAAAGGTCTTGGAGAGATTAGGGATACAAGGGTCATATTTAAATATAATAAAAGCTATATCCAGCAAGCCGACAGCTATCATCAAATTAAATGGAGAAAAACTCAAAGCCATCCCACTAAAATCAGGAACATGACTAGGCTGTCCTCTCTCGCCATACCTCTTCTATATAGTGCTTGAAGTTCTAGCAATAGCAATAAGACACGATATGGTGATCAAGGGGATTCAAATTGGAAAGGAAGAAGTCAAACTTTCGTTATTTGCAGATGATATGATAGTATACATAAGTGACCCCAAAAACTCTACCAAAGAAATCCTATAGCTGATAAACACCTTTAGTAATGTGGCAGGATACAAGATCAATTCCAAAAATCAGTTGCTCTCCTGTACACTAAGGATAAGGATGCAGAGAGGGAATTCAGAGAAGCATCACTGTTGTAATGAACGGCGGGCTGCATTCCCAGCGGCCGGCCACATGCATGGTTAGCTTTACACATGAGATAATTACATGGAAACTGTATTCTTTTAAACACTGCTTGGCCCATAGTTCTAGCCTCTTATTGGCTAATTCTCACATCTTTGATTAACCCATTTCTAATAATCTGTGTAGCACCACAAGCTGGTGGCCTACCAGGGAGAATCTTAACCTGCGTCTGTGTCTGGTGGGAGAATCATGGCTACTGACTGACTCAGCTTCTTTCTCCCAGCATTCTGTTCTGTCTACTCCGCCTACCTAATTTTCTGTCCTATCAAAGGGCCTAGGCAGAATCTTTATTTAACCAATGAAATTAACACAAAACAGAAGACTCTCCCCATCATTTCCCCTTTTTCTGTTTAAACAAAAAAGGAAGGCTTTCACTTTAATATAGTAAGATTACATATAACAAAACAGTTATCAATCAAGAATTACAGTTACAATATTTATATCTATTTTATCTTTTATCATAACTAAGGAAAACTATAACTAACCATTCTTCAATTCCATCAAAGACTCCAGAAGGATATAATATTACCTAAGCAAATAAGAAATCCAAACTCTAGAAATGATAGAGACAACTCGCAGCCTGGACAGGCACCCAAAATTCCTCTGTACAGTTGGGGCATCAATCTTCGGCCTACAGGCCCATAGTTTCCAGCAGACATTTCCATCAAGCAGGAAATTTCAAAGACAGTTCAGGCACTTTCTGCGGTGTCCTGCAGAATGTCTCGTAGACTTTCATAGGTCAGGAACCCCGAAAGACCATCTCACCTTTAGGCAAGTTCAGCAGTCCTCTCTCTGCGGGTTCTCTTTGTCCAGTTTATTCATCAGTCTAGGCAAGAGCAGTTTCTTGCCCAAATGGCTAAGCAACTCTTAAGGATCCTCTTCGATGCTTATCTTCCTCTCAAAGTAGATTGGTGCTGCCAGGAGCAGACATGTCCCATTGTCATGAAAAACCCTGAGTTATTAAAACATTAAATGCCCTTTTCTGTAGTCTTTGAAAGATATGAAGAATGTCTATCTAAAATATATCTATGTACATCTAGAAAATCTAACTAACATGACTACAAACTTGACTATTATAGATGATTATCTATTAACAACCTATATACATTAAATTTTTAAATGAACTACACAATCACAATACCTTAATCAATATCAGAAATACATATACATATAACAAGATTGACCTTAAATTTATATCAATAAAATCAAATCCATACCAATGCAAATTATTCATATCTATATCATATCCTTCTTTAAATGTGAAAGAACATTTATGAACAATATTTGGGAATATGGGCACAGTTTTTTCTTTCCAAACTGCTTCCTGCTGAATGGGGGCACTCACGTGCATAACACCCCCCCCCACACACACACACATAAAGGTGAAAAATAAAAAATTTAAAATATAAACTAACAAAAAGAAAGAATGATAAGATTTAATAAATGAAATTTGAAGGGAAAGTAGAAGATTGGAATAGATACCACCAAACCCACATGATTACACCATGTTTTGAAAAAAAAATTATCTCAGTAAATTAGAAAATCTGAAAGAAGTGGATATATTTCTAAACACATAGAAACAAAACTATCTAGAAATTCTAAGCATATCACTAACCAGCCATCAAATGATGATATTATAATAAAAGCCATCTCTTTCAAAATTAAAATATAAAAATTTCAAAGGATGGCAAAGGATCATTGCAGTATTGCACAAGATATTTAATGAAAAAGGTATTATCAAATATGCATACATAGCCTATAGCAATTTTTTAAACCAGGAATGTGAAAAGGAAAATTTGACCGGATGGAGTGTTGAGAGTAATAAAGAAGGGTATGGCAGGGTACAAGTGTCCCTACCAGGGAAATGAGAAAGTGAGGCTCTTTAGGGAGGGGGGAAGCTAAATACAATTAAGGTAGGAGGAGAGTAAAATAAAAATAAGGGTTCTAAAAAAGCTATATAGAATAATAATATTTACCTAAAACCAAACCTATAGCATACATAACTCCTTGTAAAATATATACATATATTTTTCATGAACTTTTATCATCTTTGATGCTAGTACTTCCTTCAAGAGCTAAAACCTCCTAACAGAACCCTCAGTACCAGAAAGGGAAAGCCTCCTTTTGAGTTATTGGCCAGGGATGGCCAAGAGATTTCCAAAGCATACAGCTGATTGCTGCTGCCCTTGTTTACTCCCAAGAAGCAGACAGTTAATCTGTATTGCTGAAGACACAATGAATTTTAGAAACAAGGCCCAGAGAACTTGAGCAAAATCATGTAACTGATTGCTCAATGAAGATTAACTTTCAAGGTACCAGAATGCACATGAAATCTTCCAAAGGATAGAGACAACAGTTTTTCCCAGGTATAACACCTATGAATCACATCAATGATCAGCATGGCATGATAACCTTAAGGGTACAATAGTTGCACACAACAGCTCACTCTGGATTGAAAATTTACTCATGTAGAGGGACTCACTGTCTGATACTGAATCTTAAACAACTATTTAGCCAAGTGAGTTCATGGACTTTAGAGGAAAAACTATAGCCACCTATTTGCTAAACCAGCATAGCATCTTACTGTCTAAACATTTGACCTAGTGCCTGAAGATAAGTGTGATTGTCACCCCTCATCAAGAAAACATCTATTTCCAACAGAAATTAACCATACAGAAAACTACAACCAATCAAAAGGCAAAATGGTGGAGCCTAGTGGCAGCGGATGCATCTACAAAACATTCCCACACATAAGGTTCAGGGAACACTATGGAACAGGTGGTGGGCAGATTATAAGAGACAGGATAAAGGAGTTTATTGTGAGATCAAATCTCCTAGTAATTTCAGAAGCTATCTTCAAAAATTCTCATGAGAATGACTGACAAATGTGAGCTAAATATAAATGACAGAAATAGAATGCCAAATTGGTGGAGTAAAAGCCCATGTGCCTCAACCCCCCTTAAGAAATTATA
This sequence comes from Microtus oregoni, assembly GCF_018167655.1. Taxonomy (NCBI): domain Eukaryota; kingdom Metazoa; phylum Chordata; class Mammalia; order Rodentia; family Cricetidae; genus Microtus; species Microtus oregoni. The sequence goes on from NW_024543067.1 coordinate 36,734,792, forward strand.
CACAAATGACCAAAGCTGGGAGTTTCAGTGTTGGTTTTCCAATGACCATCCGGAAAGCAGTGAGCATGGACTCCCACCCATGCTATGAGTCTTAAACTAGACAAGTCATTAGTTGGCTACTTTCACAAGCTCTGAATCACCATTGTCCAACACCTCTTGCAGGCAGGACAAATTATGGATCACAGATTTTTGTGGCTGAGTTGGTATCCCAGTCCTCTCACTGGAAGACTAGCCTGGTTAAAGGGAATGGCTGGTTCTGACTTCATATCCTTCATTACTAGAGTCCTCCCTCATAACTACCAGGAATTTTCCACTGCACTAGGTTTCCACATTGCCCCCCAAATGCCCACCATCTCTCCCCATACTCTATCCCTCTGTCCCTCCCACCTGCTACCTGATCCCTCCTGTTCCAAAGAGCATTGGAAGAGTGTTTTGATTGATCTGCATCCTCTGCAGCTGTCTCTTGTGTTTTGAGCTTGGCCATTCTGACAGCTGTAAGATGGAATCTCTAAAAAGCTTTGTTTCACATTTTCCTGATGGCTAAGGCTGTTGAACATTTCTTTCAGTGTTTTCAGTCATTTAAAATTCCTCTAGTGAGAATTCTATGTTTAGACTTGTATCCCATTTTTATTTGTACTGTGCAGTTTGTTGATGTCTAGTTTCTTGAATTCTTTTTATATTTTGGAATCAAAAACCTGTACATAAATTATACTATAAACAACTGATTTTTGACAAAGAAGCCAGAAATGCACAATGGAGAAAAGAAAGTATCTTCAAGAAATGACACTGATCTAACTGGATGTCTGCATGTAGAATGAAAAGAGATCCATATTTATCACCCTGCACAAAATTCAAGTCCAAGTGGACCAAACATCTCAACATAAAACCAGGCACAGTGGACTTGATAGAAGAGAACTTAGGGAATAGCCTTAAACATATAAGCATAGGAGACAATTTCCTAAAGAGAATAATGACAGTGAATTCACCAAGATTGACAGTTAATAAATTGGAACTCTGAAAATCTACTGTAAGGCAAATGATGCCATCAATAGGAAAAATTGACAGTCTACATAATGGTGAAAGACTTTTACATCTCCACGTCAACTAGTGTTGTTATCCAAAATTTTATTTGCTTTTTATAGAAGACAAGAATTGTAGTTACTCTCTACATTATTTAGACTCCTTGAAATAGAATGTTTAGTATATTTATTATTTGTTCCTATTGTATATAGTTGTATTGGGTTTGGTTCTGCCTTATTTAGACAAAAGGGGGAGATGTAGGGGAAGACCAGTCAATCACCTTGCTTGAAGGGCGGGGTCCCCTAAGGTTATTTTTTACTAATAAATATTGTGGGTGTGCTCCCCGCCTTCCCTTCTGCTTTCTGTCTCCTTGGGAACCTCAGTTCTGTAAGTCTTTTCCTTATTAAAGCTGAATATTTTATTATAATTTCTGTCTGCCATTCATTTACACCATAACACCTTGTAACTTGAGTATTGAGGAAATGCAGAATTTTAATTGTAACTTCACCAGTATTTCTATCTAGATACCTGCTGACATTCTTGTCTTCTATAAAATTTTTGTTGCTAAGGAAGAGAGGATTACATTTGTCTGACAGACTAAGATATCGTGGTATAATCTTAGGTGTCAAAATGCTCATGTAGTGTGGGGTTTTTAGTTGGTATGTATTCACAATGTAGGGGAAAGCATATTATATACTGTACAATTCCAATTACCTAAGTTTGTGTACACTTGTAGGATCTAGACGGAAAAATCAAGTTGAACTGCTTGTGATTGCATCACTTTGTTATTGAAATTTTGTGTTTTATTTCATATAATGCATGCATAAAAAGCAAATAAAATTTTGGATAACTGTTGAGAAGCGGAGGGCTGTGTTCCTGCCGCCCCTGCTCACGGCCGCCTTGCTAGCTTATGCCCCGAAATAATTACACGGAAATTGTATTCTTTTAAACACTGCTTGGCCCATTAGCTTTAGCCTCTTACTGGCTAGCTCTCACATCTTGCTTTAACCCATTTCTAATAATGTGGGTAGCCCCACGAGGTGTGGCTTACCAAGAAAGATCTTAACCTGCATCTGTCTGGAGTGGGAGAATCATTGTGACTGCTTGACTTGGCTTCTTTCTCCCAGCATTCTGTTCTGTTTGCTCCACCTACCTAATTTTCTGTCCTATCAAAGGCCAAGCAGTTTCTTTATTAATTAACCAATGAAAGCAACAGATAGAAAGATGACCCTCCTCCATCAACAAGGAAGCACAAAGCCACAGAGCACACTAAGCACAGCATCCCAATACTCATCATCAGATCTGTATACTAAACTATGAAGAAGAAAGTATTTTTTGTTTAATAAATATATTCTTATGGAGAAGAAGAAAGTTAAACCTATGGTAGGGGGTCTCAAACTACCAATCTCAGCATAGCAGTGGAGATCCCACTTGTACGTCTCCTTCTGTCTGCTTCACAATCAATCCAGAGAAATGAATCATCTAACACTGTCCAAATGTGGCTTAGCATATTAATGAGCAACTATTCCTGTAGATTCTAACAAATTTGCTATCTCTACTTTTAATTATATGCTATCTGTTAGTACATTTATAAATTATAGATGTTATAGAATGAACACAACTAAACAATCCTTTAATGATATTGATAGAACTTTTTTACCATGTGCATTTTAACATTTATAAATTATGTTCAAAGAACAATAGTATTTTGTTTTCCTCTAATCACATGACCTAGCTAGTCTCAAGTTCTTCTCCATCCAAGCAGTGTTAGGTACGAATTCCATCTCGTGGAGTAGTCTTTAAATTCAATCAGAACGTGGTTCGTGGACCCACAATGTTTACAAAAAAGAATATAATTTCTTCTCAGCACCTCATGGAAACTTTTCTAAAATTGATCACATACTCAGTAACAAAGCAAACCCTTACAGATACAAAAAGATTGCAGTAACCCCCTGTATCTTATAAAATCACTAGGAATAAAAGTTATATTTTTAACAACTATGCTACTCTGATAGCCTACAAACTCACGGAAATTGAACAGCCAACTACTGACCACCATGTATCAAGAAAGAAATTAAAGTATTTCTTGAATTCAGTGAAAATAAAGACACTGTGAAAGCAGTGCTAAGAGGAAAGATTATAGCACTACGTGCCCACATAAAGAAAATGGAGAAAGCACACATTAGAGACTTAACAGCACAGCTGAAAGCTCTAGAAAAAAAAAGAAGCAGATTCACCCAGGAGGAGTAGAAGACTGGAAATAATCAAACTGAGGGCTGAAATCAACAAAATAGAAACACAGAAAACAATTCAAAGGATCAATGAAACAAAAAGTTGGTTCTTGGAGAAAATCAACAAGATCGACAAACCCCTATCCAAACTAATCAAACGGCAGAGAGAGAACATGCAAATGAAAAGGGGGACATAACCACAGACACAGAGGAAATTCAGAGAATCATTAGATCTTACTAAGAAAGCCTGTAAGCCACAAAATTGGAAAATGTAAAAGAAATGAACACTTTTTTAGATAAGTACCATATACCAAAATTAAATAAAGACCAGGTGAACAGTTTAAATAGACCTGTAAGTCACAAGGAATTAGAAGCTGTCATCAGAAACCTCCCTACCAAAAAAAGCCCAGTACCAGATGGTTTCAATGCAGAATTCTACCAGAAATGCCAAGAAGACCTAATACCTATACTCCTTAATGTTTTTCACAAAATAGAAACAGAAGAGTCATTGCCAAACTCCTTTTGTGAAGCTACAGTCATCCTGATACCAAAACCACACAAAGACTTAACAAAGAAAGAGAATTACAGATCAATCTTACTACCAAAACCACACAAAGACTTAACCAAGAAAGAGAATTACAGACCAATCTCACTCATGAACATCGACACAAAAATTCTCAATAAAATACTGGCAAACCGAATCCAAGAACACATCCAAAAAATTATACATTATGATCAAGTAGGCTTCATCACAGAGAGGCAGGGCTGGTTCAACATATGAAAATCTATCAATGTAATCCATCATATAAATAAACCAAAAGAAAAAAACATATGATCATTTCATTAGATGCGGAAAAAGCATTTGACAAAATTTAACTCCCCTTTATGATAAAGGTCTTGGAGAGATTAGGAATGCAAGGTTCATTCCTAAATATAATAAAAGTAATATACAGCAAGCTAACAGCTAACATTTAATTAAATGGAGAGAAACTCAAAGACATCCCACTAAAATCAGGAACAAGACAAAGCTGTCCTTCCACAGTCTTAAAAATACTTTTCATTGTGCAAAAATATCTGTTGCAGTCATTCTGACATAAATATGCTAGTGTTTATACAATGTATATGTCTAAACTTCTGTTTTCACAAACCCAAAGAATTCTTGTGAGTTCCAGGGAGCTGAATTGAAGGATCCACCTCAAACAGGTCAGATACACCCCTCAATACCCTTGTACTAAATTTTTTTCCTTAATTCAACTTTGTCCTTTGTTCTGCTAATACCTTAAACACGTGTAAGACACACCAGACATTTTCATACCACAAACACCGAACAGGAGCAAAGAGAAAAGCTATGCCAAGATGTGACTAGCACCCAGACTTCTCAGGTTCTCCCCCAAAGATGACGCCCACAAATAAGAAGGAAGCAGTCTTGAGAATCTGCCGCCCCAATTCCCTTAACCTGTGGTGCCTAACCTCCCGCCTTTTTATTATAAAAAAGAGATGGGAATGTAATGATCTGTTCTGTCTCTTTAAGAGACAAGTCATAGCCATTCCATCCCTCCCCCATCCACTGAGGCAGGCTGATCTTCAGCTTCCAGCCTTAGTTTTTGCTCTTTTCCATCTCCCTCTCAGAGAGGCAGCTTTCCATCTCTTCCTTTTCTCCCTTCTCTCCCCTCTCTATCTCTCTCTCCCTCCCTTTCTCTTTCTCTGTCTCTCTCTGCTCTCTTCTTGCCCTTCCCTTCCATACATCCATAACCCACTTAATAAACATCCAACCTCACTTTGCATGGCGTGCCTATCTATGTCTCTGTCTCTTGCCTGCTGCTGCGTGTCTCCCTGTGCTGTACCAGCCACCGCTTGGGGGACCTGCAGCCATCCCTGCCTAGGATTGGCTGCTCTCAGGGCCTGCTGCCTCCCACCACATGGCCCACTGCCACTGCTTGGGGGTAAGGGGAGATGGGGAGAGAAAAGGGAGAAGGGAAGGATGGGGGGAACTTGAGGAAACAGGATGATTGGGATAAAGGAAGGTTTTCATCACTGTAGCTCTGTAATAGAGTTTGAAGTCAGGGATGCTAATGCCTCCAGCAGATCCTTTATTGTATAGGATTGTTTTGGATATTCTGGGTTTTTTTGTTTTTCCATATAAAGTTGATTATTGTCCTCTCAAGATCTGTGAAGAATTTTGATGGAACCTTGATGGGGATTGCATTGAATCTATAAATTGCCTTTGGTAGAGTTGCCATTTTTACTATGTTGATCCTCCCAATCCAAGAGCAAGGGAGGCCCTTCCATTTTCTGGTATCCTCCTCAGTTTCTTTCTTCAATGCCTTAAAGTTCTTGTCAAATAGATCTTTCACTTCCTTGGTTAGAGTTACCCCAAGATATTTTATGCTGTTTGTGGCTATCGTGAAAGGTGAAGCTTCTCTGATTTCGCTCTCTGCTTCCATATCCTTTGTGTATAAGAGGGCGACTGATTTTTTGGAGTTGATCTTGTATCCTGACACATTACTAAAGGTGTTTATCAGCTGTAAAAGTTCTTTGGTGGAGTTTTGGGGGTCGCTAATGTACACTATTGTATCATCTGCAAATAACGAAAGTTTAACTTCTTTCTTTCCAATTCGAATCCCCTTGATCCCCTTATGTTGTCTTATTGCTATTGCTAGAACTTCAAGCACTATATTGAAGAGGTATGGCGAGAGTGTACAGCCTTGTCGTGTTCCTGAGTTTAGTGGGATGGCTTTGAGTTTCTTTCATTTAATTTGATGTTGGCTGTCGGCTTGCTGTATATAGGTTTTTTTATATTTAGGTATGAAACTTGTATCCCTAATCTCTCCAATACTTTTATCATAAAGGGATGTTGAATTTTGCCAAATGCTTTTTCAGCATCTAATGAAATGATCATATGATTTTCTTCTTTCAGTTTATTTATATGATGGATTACATTGATAGATTTTCGTATGTTGAACCAGCCCTGCATCCCTGGGATGAAGCCTACTTGATCATAAAGGATAATTTTTCTGATGTGTCTTTGGATTCAGTTTGCCAGTATTTTGTTGAGGATTTTTACATCGATGTTCATGAGTGAAATTGGTCTATAATTCTATTTCTTGGTTGAGTCTTTGTGCGGTTTTGGTATCAGAGTAACTGTAGCCTCTTAAAAGGATTTGGCAATGCCTCTTCTGTTTCTATATTGTGAAATACATTAAGGAGTATAGGTATTAGGTCTTCTTGGAAGTTCTGGTAGAATTCCGCATTGAAACCATCTGGTCCTGGGCTTTTTTTTGTAGGGAGGTTTTTGATAACCTCTTCTAATTCTTCCCGACTAACAGGTCTATTTAGATTGTTCACCTGGTCCTGGTTTAACTGTGGTATATGGTATTTATCTAAAAAAGTCTCCATTTCTTTTACATTTTCCAGTTTTGTGGCATATAGGCTTTTGTAGTAAGATCTAATGATTCTCTGAATTTCCTCTGTGTCTGTGGTTATGTCCCCCTTTTCATTTCTGATCTTATTAATTTGCGTATTCTCTCTCTGCCGTTTGATTAGCTTGGATAGTGGTTTGTCAATCTTGTTGATTTTCTCCAGGAACCAGCTTTTTGTTTCATTGATCCTTTGTATTGTTTTCTGTGTTTCTATTTTGTTGATTTCAGCCCTCAGTTTGATTATTTCCAGTCTTCTACTCCTCCTAGGTGAGTCTGCTTCTTTTTTTTCTAGAGCTTTCAGGTGGGCTGTGAAGTCTCCAATGTGAGCTTTCTCTGTTTTCTTTAAGTGGGCACTTAGTGCTATGAACTTTCCTCTTAGGACTGCATTCATAGTGTCCCATAAGTTCGAGTATGTTGTTTCTTTATTTTCATTGAATTCCAGGAAGACTTTAATTTCTTTCTTAATTTCTTCCTTAATTCAGGTATGGTTCAGTAGTTGACTGTTCAGTTTCCATGAATTTGTAGGCTTTCTGGGGGTAGCATTGTTGTTGAATTCTAACTTTAATCCATGGTGATCTGATAAGACACAGGTGGTTACTAATATTTTTTTGTAACTCTGGATGTTTGCTTTGTTCCCGACTATGTGGTCGATTTTTGAGAAAGTTCCATGAGCTGCAGAGAAGAAGGTATATTCTTTCCTATTTGGGTGAAATGTTTTATAGATGTCTGTTAAATCCATTTGCTTCATTACCTCCATTAATTCTCTAATTTCTCTGTTAGGTTTCTGTCTGATTGACCTGTCCATTGGTGAGAGAGGAGTGTTAAAGTCTCCTACTATTAGTGTGTGCGGTTTGATGGCTGCCTTGAGTTTTAGCAATGTTTCTTTTATGTACGTGGGTGCTTTTATATTAGGGGCATAGATATTCAGGATTGAGACTTCATCCTGATGAACTGTTCCTGTTATGAGTATAAAATGCCCCTCTCCATCTCTTCTGATTGATTTTAGTTTGAAGTCAACTTTGTTAGAGATTAGTATGGGCACACCTGCTTGTTTCTTAGGTCCATTTGCTTGATAAGCCTTTTCCCAGCCCTTTACTCTGAGTAGGTGCCTGTCTTTGTGGTTGAGGTGTGTTTCTTGTAAACAGCAGAATGTTGGATCCTGTTTTCGTATCCAATCTCTTTGCCTGTGCCTTTTTATAGGTGAGTTGAACCCATTGATATTAAGTGATATTAATGACCAGTGGTTGTTAACTCCGGTCACTTTTTTAGTAGTAGGGTTTGTGTGTTTCCCTTCTTTGATTTGTGTTGGTGAAGGGTCTCTAGATGTCTGAGTTATTGTGGTCATTGTTGGACTCCTTGGTTAGTGATTTTCCTTCTATTACTTTCTGTAAGGCTGGATTTGTGGCTGTGTATTGTTTAAATTTGTTTTTATCCTGGAAAATTTTATTTTCTCCATTTATAGTGAACAAAAGCTTGGCTGGGTATAGTAATCTGGGCTTGCATCCATGGTCTCTTAGTTTTTGGAGTACATCTATCCAGGAACTTCTGGCTTTCATGGTTTCCATGGAGAAGTCAGGTGTAAGTCTGATAGGTTTACCTTTATAAGTGATTTGGCCTTTTTCCTTTGCGGCTCTTAATATTCTTTCCTTATTCTGTATGCTTTGTGTTTTGATAATTATATGGCGAGGGAATGTTTTTTTTTTTTTTGATCCAGCCTATTCGGTGTTCTGTATGCTTCTTGAACCTTCATAGGTATATCTTTCTTTAGGTTGGGAAAGTTTTCTTCTATAATTTTATTAAATATATTTTCTGGACCATTGGCGCTGCACTTCTTCTCCTTCTTCTACTCCTATTATTCTTAGGTTTGGTCTTTTTTATTGTGTCCCATATTTCCTGAATGTTTTGTGATGAGAGTTTGTTTGACTTGCTGTTTTCTTTGATCAGTGTTTTTATTTTCTCTATGGTATCTTCAGAATCTGAGATTCTTTCTTCTAACTCTTGTATTCTGTTGGTAATGCTTGTTTCTGTAGACTCTGTTTGTTTACTTAAATTTTCCATGTCCAGCCGGCCCTCTGTTTGTGTTTTCTTCTTTGCCTCCATTTCAGTTTTCAAGTCTTGAACTGTTTCCATTATCTGTTTGATTGTTTTTCCTTGGTTTTCTAGGGTATCATTCACTGATTTATTCAATTCTCCAAACTTTCTGTTATATTTCTCATCCATTTCTATAAGGGCGTTTTTTACATGCTGTTTAAGGGTGTCAATCGCTTTCATGAAGTCAATCTTTTCTACTTCTTCTTGATTAAGGTGTTCATGTCCTCCCGTTGTGAGGTCGCTGGTTTCTGGTGGCTTCATGTTGCTTTTCAGCTTGTTGGGTGAATTCTTGCCTTGGCGTCTGCCCATCTCTTCTTCCAAATGCTCCCTTGTGGATCTTCTTTACTGGATCAGGTCTCCTTGCCTACCCAATGCTGGCTCTCCCCAACGTTGTCTCTCCTGGCGCCTAGAGATCAGGTCTCCGTGCTGATTGGGCAGCTCGCAAACAAAGCGCCTACCCTGCTTGGTGCAGGCAGGTCATAGAAGCAAAGGAACTCCCACCCGCTTGGGTGCCCCGAGGATTCGGACCCAGTGCCCAGACAGGCTGGGCTGGGTGATGTTATGTGCCAAAGAGGGCGGTGGGGCCAAAGTGGGGAGGGTTCTGGATGGAAGCTGGGTGGGCTAGGAAGAAAGAGGCGGTATGCAAGGAGGAAAGGCCCTGCAGAGAGCCCAGGAAGGAAAGGGGGCCAAGGAATCTCTGAGCTCCCTGTCCCAGGCTGGCGCCGGGCGGGGCCAGAAACTCACCCCAATGCTGGCTCTCCTTGCGCCGAGAGATCAGGCCTCCATGCTGATGGGGCAGCTTGCAAACAAAGCGCCTACCCTGCTTGGTGCAGGCAGGTCATAGAAGCAAAGGAACTCCCACCCGCTTGGGTGCCCCGAGGATTCGGACCCAGTGCCCAGACAGGCTGGGCTGGGTGATGTTATGTGCCAAAAGAGCTTGAGTTCCCTTTTATGAAAATTCTCTTTTTAAATCTATTCTTTATTGTAATTGTATTATTCATATATTTTATATATAATGTTATATGTATTATATATGTATAATTTAGAGTTCATATTTTTAAGATAGTAACAATATATTGAATTTGTATTTTATTGAAAATATTTTCACATTATGCGGGGTGCTCCTTTGTGTGAATCACCATGATCATTTTTATATAGAAATTTCTGAGTTTCATAAAATTCCATTTATTAATTGTTTTTATTTTTGGTATGATGTCATTATGCTGATATCACCACTATTTTACTGATTTTTATTAATCTCTACATTTTTCTCTGCTCTCCTTCCTGCCTCTCTCCTCCCCTTTAACCCTCCACCAATGTCCTGTGCTCCCCATTTACTCAGGAGAACTTGTCTTTTTCTACTTCCCATGTAGATTAGATCTATGTATGTTTCTCTTAGTGTCCTCATTGTTGTCTAAGTTCTCTGGGATTGTGATTTGTGGGCTGGTTTTCTTTGCTTTATGTTTAAAAACCACCTATGAGTGAGTAGATGTGATACTTGTATTTCTGTGTCTGGGTTACCTCACTCAAAATGCTGTTTTTTAGCTCCAGTCATTTTCCTGCAAAATTCAAGATGTCATTATTTTTTCTGCTGTGTAGTACTCCATTATGTAAATGTATCAAATTTTCCTTATACATTCTTCAGTAGAGAGCCATTTAGGTTGTTTCCAGGTTCTGGCTATGACAAACAATGCTGCTATGAACATAGCTGAGCACATGTCCATGTGGTATGATTGAGCATCCTTTGGATATATACCCAGAAGTGGTATTACTGGGTCTTTTTTTTTTACTGGGTCTTGATGAAGGTTGTTTCCTAATTTTCTGAGAAATCACCACACTGACATCCAAAGGGGCTGTACCAGCTTGCATTCCCACCAGCAATACAGAAGTGTTCCCTTTTCCCCACAACCTCTCCAGCATAAGCTGTAATCAATGTTTTTGATATTGGCCATTCTTGTAGGTGCAAGATGGAATCTCAGAGTTATTTTGATTTGCATTTCTCTGATGACTAAGGATGTTGAACATTTCCTCAAGTGTCTTCTAGCCATTTTAGATTCTTTTGTTGAGAGTTCTCTGTTTATGTCTGTTCTCCATTTTTATTGGATTATGTGTTCTATTGATGACCAATTTCTTGAGTTATTTGTATATTTTGGAGATCAGACTTCTGTGTGATGTGAAGTTAGTGAAGATCTTTTTCCATTCTATGGGCTGTTATTATGTCTTGTTTATCATGTCCTTTGCTTTACAGAAGCTTTTCAGAATCAGAAGGTTCCATTTATTAATTGTTCTCTCAGTGTCTGTGTTGCTGGGGTTGTATTAAGGAAGTTGTCTCTTGTGCCCATGCATTCAAGTGTGTTTCCTACTTTCTCTTATATAATGTTCAATATGGCTTACTTTGATCCATTTGGACTTGAGTTTAGTGCATGGTGATAGATATGGATCTATTTTCATTTTTCTACAAGTTGATATCCAGTTATGACAGCACTATTTATTAAATAGGCTTTCTTTTTTCCATTTGATTATTTTTCTTTTGCTTCTTTGTCAAAACTCAAGTGTTCAAAGGAGTGTGGATTAATATCCAGGTCTTCAATTTAGTTCCATTGGTCCTCCTGTCTGTTCTTGTCTACCCGGCTGTTTTCAGTACTGTAACTCTGTAGTAGAGTTTGAAGTCAGGGATTATAATATCTCCAGAAGTTCTTTTGTTGTATAAGATTATTTTGTTGTATAAGATTATTTTGGCTAACCTGGGTTTTTTGCTTTTCCATATGAAGTTGAGTACTATTCTTCAAGGTCGATGAAAAATTTTGCTAGAATTTTGATGGGCATTGCATTGAATCCATAGATTGCTTTTGGTAAGATTGCTATTTTTACTATGTTAATTCTACCTACCCAAGAGCATGGGAAATTTTTTTCACTTTCTGCTGTCTTATTCAATTTCTTTCTTCAAAGATTTAAAGTTCTTGTCATACAAGTCTTTCACTGTTTTGGTTAGAGTTGCTCTGAGACATTTTATACTATTTGTTGCTATTGTGAAGGGTTTTGTTTCTGCAATTTCTTTCCCAGCCCTTTTATCATCTGTGTACAGGAGGGCTACTGATTTTTTTTTAGTTGATCTTGTATCCTGCTACATTCCTGAAAGTGTTTATAAGTTGTAGAAGTTCCTTGGTAAAATTTTTGGGATTGTTTATAAAATCAGCACAACACTGAGAGTTTGACTTCTTCTTTTCTGATTTGTATCTTCTTGCTATCCCTTTGGTGTCTTGTTGCTCAAGCTAGGGCCTCAAGAAGTATATTGAATAAATTTGGAGAGAGTGGACAATTTTGTCTTGTTTCTGATTTCAGTGAAATTGCTGGTAGTTTCTTTCCATTTAGTTGGCTGTTGGCTTGCTGTATATTGCCTTTATTATGTTTAGGTATGTTCCTTGTATCCCTGCACTCTCTAAGACCTTTATCATGAAGGGATGTTGTATTTTGTTGAAAGCTTTTTTGGCATCTAATGAGATGATCATGTGGTTTTTATTTTTCAGTTTGTTTATATGGTGGATTACGTTGACAGATTTTTGGATGTTGAACCATCCCTGCATCTCTGGGATGAAGTTGACATGATGATGGTGAATGATGGTTCTGAGGTGTTCTTGGATTTGATTTGGCAATATTTCATTGAGTATTTTTGCATCTCATGAGTGAGATAGATCTACAATTCTTTTTCTTAGTTGTCTCTCTGTGGTTTCGTTATCAGTGTAATTGTAGCCTCATAAAAAGAGTTTGGCTATGTTCCTTCTGTTTTTATTGTGTGGAATAATTTGAAGAGTATTGGTATTAATTCTTCTTTGAAAATCTTGTAGAATTCTGAGCTGAAACCATCTGGTCCTGGACTATTTTTGTTGATGACTGTTTCTATTTCTTCAGCAGTTATTGGTCTGTTTTATTTGCTTATCTGGTCTTGATTTAACTTTGGTAAGTGACATTTATCCAAAAAGTGTTAGGTTTTCCAATTTTGTGGAGTACAGGTTTTCAAAATATGACCTGATGATTCTCTGTATTTCCTCCATGTCTGTTTTTATGTACCCCTTTCCATTTTTGATTTTGTTAATTTGGATATTCTCTCTCTGCTTTTTGGTTAGTTTGGATAAATGTTTGTCTATTTTGTTGATTTTTCTCTAAGAACTAACTCTTTGCCTCATTGATTCTTTATATTGTTTTCTTTGTTTCTATTTTGTTGATTTCATCTTTCAATTTGATTATTTCCTGCTGACTAGTTCTCTTAGGTAAGTTTGTGTTTTTGTTCTAAAGTTTTCAAATGTTCTCTATTTCACTAGTGTGGGATTTATTTCCAGCTTCTTTATGTAGGCATTTATTGCTATGAACTTTCCTCTTACCACTGCTTTCATTGTGTTCCATAAATTTGGTATGTTGTGTGGTGATTTTCATTGAATTTTAGGAAGTCTTTGATTTCTCCCTATAATTTCTCATCTATAGATGTCTGTTAAGTCCATTTGAGTCATAACATTTGTTAATTCCTTTTTTCTCTGTTCATTTTTTGTCAGACTGACCTGTCCAGTGGTGAGTGTGGAGTGTTGAAATCTGCCACTATTAGTGAGGTTTAATGTATGATTTAAGCTTTAGAAGTGTTTCTTTTACATATGTTGGTACCCTGGTAATTGAGGCATAGATGTTTAGTATTGAGATTTCCTCTTGATGGATTTTTCCTGTGACTATTATGAACTGTCCTTCTTTGTCTCTTTTGACTCATTTTAGTTTGAAGTCTATTTTGTTAGGTATTAGGATAGCTACACCCACTTGTTTCTTAGGTCCATTTGAATGGAATATTTTCCCAACCCTTTATTTGAGATGATGTCTGTCTTTGAGGTTGATGTGTGTTTCTTGTATTCAGATTCTGTTTTTGTATCCAATCTGTTGGCCTGTTCCTTCTTATAGGTGAGTTGAGTCTATTTATATTAAAGGATATTAATGTCCCATGATTGCTATCTCCTGTTAATTTAGTTTTCATTGTTGGTGATGTTAATTTGTACATTTTTCCCTTCTTTAGGATTTGCTGCTATGAGACCATCAATTGTCTGTGTTTTTGTTGATGTAGCCAACGTCCTTGGGTTGGAGTTTTCCTTCTAGTATTTTCTGTTGGGCTATATTTGTGGCTAGGTATTGGTTAAATCTGGTTTTGTCGTGGAATATTTTGTTTTGTCCTTCTATGGTGATTGAAAGTTTGTTGAGTAGAGTATTCTGGGCTGGCATCCATGATGTCTTAATATCTGCATAACGCTTGACCATGACCTTCTGACTTTCATTGTCTCCAATGAGAAATCAGGTGCAATTCTGATAGGTCTGCCTTTTTATGTTACTTGGCCTTTTTCCTTTGCAGCTTTAATATTCTTTCTTTATTCTGTATGTTTGATTTGATTATTTTAAGAAAAGGGGACTTTATGTTGGATCTAGTTTATTTCGTGTTCTATAAGCTTTTTGTATCTTCATAGCCATATCTTTCTTTCGGTTGGGAAAGTTTTGTTTTAGGATTTGATTAAATATATTTTCTGTGCTTTTGAGTTGAACTTCTTTTCCTTCTTCTACACCTATTATTCTTAGGTTTGGTCTTTTCATGGTGTCCCATATTTCCTGGATATTTTGTGTTAAGGTTTTGTTAGATTTAATGTTTTGACTGATGAGTCTATTTCCTCTATTTAATCTTCAGTGCTTGAGATTCTCTCTTCCATCTCTTGTATTCTGCTGCTCTTGCTTATGTTTGTCATCCCTGATCGTTTTCTCATGATTTCTGTTTCTATAATTCCCTCAGTTTTGTTTTCTTTATTGTTTCTATTTCAGTGCTCAAATCTTGAATAGTTTCTTACATATGTTTGATTTTTTTTCTTGATTTTTCTTTAAGGGATTTGCTGATGTCTTCATATTTTTGTTTGTCTTTTCTGCCATTTTTTTGAGGGAATCTTTCATTTCCTCTTTAAGAGTTTCAAACATTCTCTTGAAGTTATTTTTTAGATTATTTTCTTCTGATTCATCTCTATTTTGTTGTTCAAGTCTTGCTGATGTAGGGTTTTTAGGTTTTACTGGTTTGTGTTCCTCTTTGTGGTGTTGCATGTGTTCTTACCTTTTCTACTCATCTTTTCCTCTAATAGGTGTGTTTGGGGCTGTCTGCAATTTTGTTTATTAATCTTCTATGTGCCAATGAATCCAAAGCTCAGATGGTTGTTCCTCATTGTACAGTCAGTGACACAGTTCTAGTTACCCCATTGGTAACTCCTGTTCCTGAGGATAGCTCAGTGCTCCCGGGCTTTGCTCTGCTCCCTGGAAGTTTGCTATTTTAGGCCTACTTTGGCCTAGGTTACCAGCTTCAAATTCTTTCTGTAAATCCTGGTCTAGATCCCCTCCTGCAGAGATCCCTGGCTTGGAGTTGGTCATGCGACAGTCTCTGGCTCCAGTCTGCTCCCCCAGATTTCCTAGGATTGGGTGTGCTCAAGCCTGTTCCAATGAAGTTCACTGTCTCAGGTCTGCTCTAGTCCAGGTCACTGTCCCAGTCCTAGTCTGCCAATGTTCCAGGACTGGATTGGCTCCTGCTCCTGTGGAGCTTGCTTTCTCAGGCCCACTCTGACCTAGGCAGCTGGTTCAGTCCCACTCTTGTGGAATTTGTTGCCTCAAGCCCACTCCAGGTCCAAGTGGAGTTCCTTGCCTCAGCCATTCATTAATTGTTGATCTTAGTGCCTGTTCTAATGGTGTTCAGTTCAGAAAGTACTATATAGACTGGAGTTTGGAAGAATGGAAAACCTTGTCTTGATCCTGAATTTAGTGACATTACTCTGAGTTCTCTCCAGTTAAACTGATAATGACTATGGCCTTGTAAATTGTCTTTATTATGTTGAGGTTTATTCTTTGTATCCCTAAACTCCTCAGAACTTTTATTATAAAGGATTATTGAATTTGTCAAAGACCTTTTCTGCATTTAATTAGTTAGTCATGTGATCTTTGTCTTTCTGTTTTTTCTATAGTGGATTACATTTATCAATTAATTCATATAAATCCTGAGACATTCATGAATTCCTGGATGATCAGAAATCTTTTTGATGTGTTCTTGTATTCTGTTTATAAGAATTTCATTGAAATTTTGGCTTTATATGTTTATAAGGAAAATTAGCCTGCATTTCTTTCATTGTTGGTTAGTGTATCAAGGTAACTGTGGAGTGTATCAGGGTAACTGTGACCTCATAACCAGATTGAACAATTTTCCATTTGTTTCCATGTTTTGGAATTATTTAAGGACTATTGGAATTAAGTCTTCTTTGAAAATCTAGGGTAATTCTGGACTAAAACCATCTGAGCCTGGTCTTTTTTATTGGAATATTTTATGTTAATATTTCTGTTTACAAGAACTTGTAGGTCTGTTTAGAAGGGATATTTAATCATACTTTAACTTTGGTAAGTAGTACCTATTGAGAAAATATCTATATTTTTAGATTTTACAATTTATGGACTGCAGCATTTTAGAATATATGATTATATGTCTCCAGTTTTGTTGTTATGTCCCTCTTTTCATCTTTAATTTTGATGATCACTCCTTACCTTTTACCTAATATTGACTAAGGCTTTGTTAATTTTACTGGTTTTCTCAAAGAAACAACTCATTGTCTCACTGAATTGTTGGATGGTTTTATTTGTATCATTTTGTATGTTTCTACTTTATTGATTTCAGTATTGAGCCTTAAAATTTCTTACTGTCTACTATTTTTGAGTGTGATTTTCTCTTTTATCTAAAGCTTTCATGTATGTTGTTAAGTCCTAGTATAAAATTTATCCAATATTTATGTAGGGAGATAGTACTATGAACTTGCCTTTAAAACTGTATTCATTGTGTTCTATAAGTTTGGGCATGTAGCGTATTCAGAAATTATTTAACATATGTCTTCACTCATTTTTCATTCAATGAGTTGTTCAATTTTCATGAATATTAAACTTCCTGATTTTTCTCTTACTGATAAAAAACATGTTTTATCTGTGATGGTCATATAGGATGTAGTGTGCTATTTCAATTTTTTTTTAGACTTGATATATATCAAGGTATATGCTCAGTGTTGGAGAAATTTCCATGAAGTGATGAAAAGAATTTATATTTCTTTTTGTGTGGGTTAAATGTTCTGTAAATAATTGTTAGGTTCATTTGGTTTATTATATCTGTTCACTTTAAATTTCTCCATTTAGGTTTTTTTCTCCCTCTTGATGGGAGTGGAATATTGAATTCTCCCACTATCAGTATGTGAAGGTCAGTATGTGGTATAAGCTGAGTGGTGTTTTTTTTTCCAACTTGGGTACCTGTGTGTTTACGGCATAGATATTAAGTATTTAATGTCCTTTTGGTGTATTTTTTGATGAGTATATGATGTTCTTCTCCATCTCATCTGATTATTTTTGGCTTGAAATTCAGTTTTGTGCTAACCTAGTTTATGAAGTCACATAGGTTATGATGTAATCTGATATTTAGTGTGTCCTGTGTCATGCCTTGAAAATAGAAATCTATCTCTTCTCCCTGTCATCCGACTCTTACATTTTTTTATTATTTGTCTTCTGCAATGTTTCCTGAGCCTTAGCATGCATGGAATAAATATCCTGTTTAGAGCTGATCCTTTAGCCATCACTTATTCTAAGCATCATTAACATCTGTATGTATCTGCTGTTGATGACAAAGAGAAGCTTCACTGATTAAGGATGAGAGGAACATTTTTCTGTGGCTATAAACATAAAATTTAAAACTACAATTTGATGCCATGCCAATTTAGCTAAACAAGAGTAATGAGATTTTTTTCTTTTGTCTTTGAAATCCCTACCTATATGTTTTGATCAGGTTACAGTACCAAGCATATGTTTCCTACTATGGAGAGTGTATCAAGCCGCATTGATAACAGCTGGTTACTCCCATTGCAGTTATAAGACAATTGCACTAGCTATCATCTGTCTCGCATGGCAGGTTGGCACTATCATCTGTACAGTTCCTTTCTGTGAAGCACACTGAAGACTTAACTCTTCTGAAGCCTACATAGCACTTCAGCACTGTGAAATCTAGTAGGAAGAAAGTTTGAGCTCAGCTCAATCTTAACTTCTAGTAGAGATAATTGTTTTTATCATTTAATTCTGGTTGGTAACCAAGAAAAATTAAAGTACTCTACACTGGTCAGCAGGCATCTGTACCAATTCTGACCAACAAAACATTAAGGAAAGTTAAGGAAGTTAACAGATACACGCACCTGGCGGATATTTTATGTTTTAAGTCAGGAGGTTTTTGCTTCATTTTGTTTTTCTTGGTTCAATCTCACTGTGATAGATCATTTTAGCCTTCATTGGTTGAACTTTGGTAGTTCATATGCATTTAGAAATTTATCTATTTATTTTAGAATCTCCAATCTATTGGAATAAGTTTTAGAAGTATGACACTTTGATCTTCTGGATTTCACTGGTATATGTTATAATGTTCATCTTCATAAATCTAATATGATCAATTTTGTCTTTTTTCCTATTTCTTTTTGTTAATTTGGTTAAATGATTACTAATACTATTGATTTTTCTCAAGAATCAACTTTTTATTTCATTTATTTATTTTTCGTTTCTATTTCATTGTTTTCTTCCCTAACTTTACTTTTGTTTTTCTTCACTAATTTGTGGCTTGTTTTTGTCTTGTTTTTCTAAATCTTAAGGGAATAATTCAGCTATTTACTTATTATATTTCTGATTTGAAATACCAATCCTTTGAATTGTAATTGTAAACATTCCTCTGAGTTTATTGAGTACCATAAGTTTTGATATATGTTGTATTTTCATTTTCATTTGGATCCCTGTTGGTAAAGAAATGTCACAAATAGAAATGTGTTTACATCTTAAGCACCTGGTCACAGATTCTTTTAGAATTCAGATTTAAAATTTGTCCAGTTTCCTAATATAATTTGATTCAATAAATATTGTAAGTAGATGGTTAGATGGTTTGTGGATATTTTCTCTGTCTGGGCCAGTGCTAGAGGTGCAGAGGAAGTGTACAGGAGAAGCAAAAAGTCTGATGGCCTCTTAACCTGTCAGTGCTGTATGCTGGCATATGACAGGAGTGTATCTGTTATTTTGGTGTATGTCAGTCAACTGAAAGATCTAGAAAGTTTATAATTGTTTCATTATCTTGTCTAGGATAAAGAATATTTAGTTTTTACTCTCATCAAGTTATATGTCAATCTTAAATCAGTCAATTCTTATTTTTGTTTACTAGAAAGGGGTAAGAGGAGTTGGTTTAGTTTCAACATATAGAACATTTTGTATCTATTGATGTGATAAAATATTTCTAAAATCAGGAAAATAGCCATCATTTTTGTTGAAAACTAATATACAATTCCTCTCTATCTATTTTTGTGAACATCAAATGTTAACCATTTTTGTTCAGAACCACATTTTCTTAGGGCTGCTATTGTGGTAATGAAACAGAGTTACCATAAACAAGTTGGGGGCTAATTTGCTCATACTTCCACAGCACTGTTCAATATTGAAGCAAGCTGTATAGGAACTGAAAAGGTGCAGGAACCTGAGGGTAGAAGCTGATGTGAGTCCCTCAAAGGGATATTCTTACTGGTTTGCTTCTCATGGGTTGATCAGATTGAATTCTCATAGTGAACAGTATCACCAGTCCAGGGATGAAAAGAACTGCTTTGAATTGGGGCTTCCACATTGATCACTAATTAAGAAAATATCCTACATCCAGATATTATGGAATCAGTTTTTAAAATTGAGATACCCTCCTTTCAGATAACTATAGCTTGTGTCAAGATGAAATAGACAGCTCACACATTAACATTTTCTATAAGACCACAGATGTGCTGTTATTATAAAATCAATATCAGGAATATTAAGATTTAAAATATTTCAAGTCTTTGAAATGATTCTATGCATATTTATTTAGATCAATTTCTTACGGTGTTACTGTTCTTTCCAATTTTTATAGTGTAAGGGTTTTCATGGGAAGAATAGACGACTGTAACAATTATCAGGATCTCAGTTTGTTTACATTCACAATTTTCAGCAGCTATCATTATCATATAACTCATAAGTTTATCATTATCATATAACTCATAAGTTTAGTTCATGTTCCAAACTGAATTTTTTTGGGAAATATAAAACAACTAAATTCAGTTGAGTGTGGTGGCATACATCTTAATCCTGACACTCAAAAGAGAGAAAGGCAGTTACAGAGTTTTCAGGATAACGTGGCAAATACAGAGAGACCTTGTCTCAAAAAAAAAAAAAGTAAGTCAAAATAACTGAATTACTCTATTGTCACTCTAGTAAAATATCCTTTTGTTGTGGATAAATGAGGATAAATTACAGTCATCAACCTTTAGAAGCAATATGGATCCAATGAGGCAGAATCCACAGTTCTAGGTGCTTAATTTTTCTAAGTTTTCCAACTTGCATCTTATATTAAATGTATGGCGCCTGTTTTTAAATAACACAAAAGTGGAGCCTTTTTAGGGAACTGCTAATGTCCTGATTCCTCAGACTGTAGATGAAGGGATTCAGCATGGGAGTGATCACAGTGTACATTAATGAGGCCACCACATTGTTTCCAGAAGAGCGAGACAAAATAGAACCAAAATACTCCCCAAGCCCAGTTCCATAAAATAAGCACACCACTGCTAGGTGAGACCCACAGGTGGAGAAGGCTTTATACCTTCCTCCTGAAGAGGTGATTCTCAGGATAGAAGAAATTATTTTAAAGTATGAGACAAGGATCCCTGATAAGGGAAAAACACCAAGTATGATACCAATAACATACATGAGAATGCTATTATTAAACGTGTTGTTGCAGGCTAAATTTAGAAGCTGAGAAGGGTGACAGAAGAAATTAGTGATTTCCACATCTTTGAAGCATTTAAGTCGTAAGGCAATGAAATTGTGAAGCAGGGATTCAAAAAGGCTCGCTAAAAATGACACTAAGACCAGGATACCACAGCGACAGGGGCTCATAATCACTGTATAATACAGGGGGTGGCAGATGGCAACAAATCTGTCATACGCCATCACAGTCAGAAGCATACTATCCATACATGCAAAAGTGACAAAAAGAGACATCTGTGTCAGGCAGCCCACATAGGATATGACTAAACTGTCGATTTGAAGGTCTGCGACCATGTTGGGGACTGTGCTAGAAATGAAGCCAATGTCAGCCAAGGACAGAAAGGAGAGGAAAAAGTACATGGGAGTGTGGAGGTGGGAGTCAGAGCTGACAGTCAGGATAATGAGCAGGTTCCCAAGGACTGATATCAGGTACATGCACAGGAACAATCCACAGAGAATGGGCTGCAGTTCTGGATCATCAGAGACTCTCAGAAGATAGAATTCTGAAACATGTGTGATATTTTGCATTTTTATTTTCATCATTACCTTTTAAAAAGGAAAGAAATAATGGTAAAAAGAAAACCAAATATAAATTCACTCCAAATTCTACATAATTTGAATGCTAATAATCTCATTTATGTTGTTCCATGTTCTTACAGAAGTATTTTTGCATCCCACAAAGGAAGCCTTTCTTTATTGCTTCATGTGTTATTCACTTCCTTATGTGCACAAGTAATTTATCTACATTCATTTAAGCCAAGTTAGAAAACCATAACCAGTAGATAAAAGAGGTATATAGTGACAGGAAATAGAACACACTCTATTTTGACAACCAGTAGAAGTAATACTATCTCCCTCTAAAGAAAAACATCATTCAAATTCAGCAGAGACTAAGAAGTACACTACTCAACCACAGTTCATTCTACTAAAGATGGTATCATTCCCTCTACCGTAGAATACATATATGCTATTTGGGAACTGCAAATACTGTATGCACAGCAAATTAGTTGACACAATAATATCATATGGGAGATTGAAGCAGAAGAAAAACTAGGAGTTCCACTATCTTAGAAAAAGAAGAGGAAACATTGGAAGGAGAGATAGGCAGAAGAATTTGTTAGGGCATAAACACTCTCAAAGTTCATACTTTCCTTAAAAACATAATTATTAAATTCAACATTGTATGCAGCAAATAGACAATAATAAGATTTTAAATTAGTATCTATTTCTCAAAATAACAGAAACATTTTGAGACAGCCTGGGCTATATAGAAAGTGACTCTTTCTCAAAATAAAGTTGATAATTTAGACTCTTATAGCACTGCAATGTGGCAGTTATTTCCAGAAATTAATCATCATTCTAACTTACCTTTTAGGTGGATGATTTTTTTTAAAAAAATTGGACATATAAGTCCTATTTTTGGCTTTGGTAATGCTCAATTTATTATAAAAGTTGTTTAGCTGGTTGAAGATAATTATGTGATATCTGAGTCATTGACATTCACTGCTCCTAGATAATTAAAAGACAATAAATAATATAAAGTTCATTTGAAAATTTAAAAATGTACATGTCTATTTGTACTAAAACAAATAACATATCATTTTGGGGGGTTAGTTGTTGATGCTTTTCTTGGTGAATTCCATGTCAAATATTAACATTGCTGTATTTTCATGACAGCAAGACCTGTAACTTATATTTAAAATCCTTAGAAGCAAGGAAAGCCAACAAATTTAATTCTAGTCTTCTTATTTCTATATTAACATATTAAAAACACTCTTACTGCTGTGTGGATGGCTGTCAACTTCATCTGTATCTAATTTAAAAGAAATAGAACTGATTATTTTGTCATATCACAGTGTACAAATGGAAGAAAATAAACAACAAAAATGAATTAATTTAACCCAACATTAAAGCACATGTGCAAAAGATAAAAGGATAAAAAGAAGTTTGAACTTCCTTGTGAATAACGTCATTCTCCTCATGTACAAGACACACATAATTAACACTTACTGTGAATGGTTGTTGCATGAATGTAATTTTAAAATATCTTAGGAAAATGACAAGCAGTATTCAGTATCATTAATCAATATATTTAACTGGAAAGTTTTACACAGCCAGATATCCAGACCAGTGATATCAATAATGTAAATTCCAGAAGTCATATTTCAGGCCTTTGAAACATGTTAGTTTAGTTGCACATATCACTGGGTGCTTGAATATATATGTAGATACAGTGTGCTACCATTGCTGATAGTAACAACAAGCAATATTTATTGAAAACTTTCTAAATGTAAGAAAATATGCAAGAAAAAATTCCACTTTGATTGGATTTAAATAAAAGGATTTGATATCTAGATACCCCTTCATTGGCTGATATTTTGTCATACCTACGTAAAGTAGAATCAAATTTGTTGGAAACCAAATTGAATAGCATGTCTGAAACCTCACTTCAAATGCCATAGTACTCTGAATATAATAGATTATATCAGTATTCGCCCTGCTGCCTCCTCAAATTGGCAGGTTTGAAGACTTTTAATAATCCTCCCCATATCAACCATATCTCACCATTCATTTTAGTCAAGTGTCTCTTTCTGGGTCACGAAGAGGCGATGCAGATCTGAACATATCAGTCCTAGTGTCTTATTAAGGTCCACTCTTTGTTCCCTGGATAGATATAAATGGAGTCAGAAGCTTCCACGGGCTGATTATTGACCATTCCATGGCCTTAGAGGTTTAATGCAGGAGCTAATAATTTCACAAATGGGATCAGGTTGTACCAGTCTCTCTGGAATTCATGATATTAATTGTAGAAGAACAGGAGAAAGTAAATATCCACAGTATGACTTTGAGCTCTCTGTACTTAGGTTAAACAATTATGTATGAAACCCTGTATGTCATCCTATGTACATTGAAATTCTATACACTTTTTTCATTATTGCCTAGGAACTTGATGAACATTTGTGATCCATGAATTTATGCTGAAAAATGAGATTCACTAATTCTAGGCCCAGAAAATGGAGATTACATATGGGGACAAGGTACCCAAACCTCATATAATTATAAGCATATGTACACACTTCCACGATATAAAATGGATTCACATTTTTGTGAATGTATCAACAAGGTACATATGAAACTTTTCATTTTTCCACATAGAAAATAATACTGACATCATTATTCAAAGAAGTGCTACAACCCTTAGATGACCATCAACTATTAAATTTTAAGTTGTAAATCTAATGTATCAAAATGAAGGATTTATAAGCCTGCAGTTATGCACCATCCCTTTTTCCCCAACTACATTGGAAAACATGTCTTGTGTTTTGAGGTATCACTTTGCTAGAACAGAGTCTATTCAGGGCAATTTTAATGATCTTTTTTTTCAAGTTGTAGGTGAAGATATTCAGGCTGTCATTTATGAACTCACCACTCTCAGAGCTGTAATTATGTCAATTTTGTCCAATTGAACAGGTCAAGTGCATGATTTCATTGAAAATGAAACAAATTCCCTTCTGGGCTTCCTTATATCTAACACGTAACTACTGAATTAGATTTGATTTCTGCTAGAAGATAAACCAGTAAAATCAGATTGCACAAGCCTCACTGTCTGGTTCCCAATGAGATTCTGCCACCCCACTAAATCAAAGGAATATTATCTCACGGAGATTCTCATACAGCAACTAAAGAATAAGTAGGTACAGCTATAGATTCCCACATTCTATAGTCAACAAATTGAAGAATCAGAACAAAATTATATTTTTGATTAGTGTATGACTTTGAAACTAAGTGAAAATATGTAATAATTAGCTGACTTTTTAGTTAATTACAAACTTGAAGGCCTTAAGTATGGAAATGGACTATCAGTGTGAACAATTGTCTCTATCCTCCTCAACAGCTCAAGATGAAGGTGATAGCTTTTGTTTTTTAGATCATCTCATTTTCTTGAGGACTCATTTTCTTCACTGTTCCTTTGTTTTGATATATAATGCCAGACTCTCATGTAGCCAAAACTGGTCTGAAAGCAGCTAGGGAAGCAAGAATGTTATTGAACTGTATTCATCTCTACATATTATAAGTGCATCACCACATCTACCTTGCAATTATCTCTCTTTAATTAACTTTTGTAAACATTTTAATGAGAGGTACATTATCATGATTGTCAAATGTTAAAACCAGTGTCATTAATTATTCCTGTGTTGTGCAAAACAGTGAGTATTACCTATCTTAAAAATAGTACATTGCAGAAATTTGTTTTTGTTTTTGTTTTTTTATTTTCGAGACAGGGTTTTTTCCATAGCTTTTTGGTTCCTGTCTTGGAACTAGCTCTTGTAGACCAGGCTGGCCTTGAACTCACAGAGATTCGCCTGCCTCTGCCTCCCGAGAAATTTGAATATTTATGCCTGAGTAAAATTATTCTGCATTAATTTTTTATATGAAATGTCCTACTGTACACTGTGAATGTGTGTTGTTTTTATTGGTTGAAGAATGAGGCTGTTTTGGCCTATGGCAGGGCAGAATATAGCTAGGATAGAAATCTAAGCAGATATACACGGAGAAAAAAGGTGGAGTTGAGAGAGTAGTTAGCACCTGTTGAAGGAGTAAGATGTCAGAGCATTACAGGCAAGACCTGGGCCACATATCAATCTACTGATGACTTGAAATGGGTTAATTTAAATGTAAGAGCTAGTTAGTAATAAGCCTGAGACATCAGCCAAACAATTATAGCTAATATTAAGCTTCTGAGTAGTTCTTTTATGAGGGGCTGAGGAACTGGACAGGACATAGAAAAGCCTCCAACTACAAATTCTTACCACTGAAACCCCAGACATCTGGTAGCAACTCCCCTTATCTGCAGCAATCCCCTGCAGGCACATTCCATGTTCCATTCCCAAGTAGTGAAGCCCTATAGACCAGGGAGCAGCCTCCCCACACCAACAACCACCCCCACCACAACTCTGACCACTGGAGTCTTGGCCCAGATTTCTGCTAGAGAGGTGAGTGTCTGGATTCCCAGCAGCAGGGTCCTGTTCTCCAGGCCCTAGCCTTAGGAGAAATATCCCATGCCCCACCATCAACTACCAAATCCCAGAGACAACAGTGTAGCTTCCCTATGCCTGAAACCATCACCCCATCAGAACCTTGGCCCTGACTACACCTAGAAAGGAGCCCCCAGAGCTGCATCAGCAACTAGGAGAGGCACAATTCTGCCTGCACCAGAAGAAAGAGTGACCACATAGGCTGCATGTCCCACTTGCACCATTTAGAGAAAGAGATTTCACCTGAAATATAGCCTCCACCTTCACCCCTTGGACAAAGATATGGAGATGTGCCGATATAATCATACTTTCAGAAAACTGAAGAGCAATATGCCAAATGAACCTGGTGGCCCTGCAAAAAGAAGACCTGAATATCCTAACCCAAACAAACAGAAGAAAATGTCATAAATATGACATTAAGAAGATGATAGAGACCATTAAAGAGGAAATTAAAAATTCTTGTAAATAAATGGAGGAAAAGACAAAAAATGTAAGAAATTAATAAATGTCTTTAAAAAATCAAGAGAAAACAGGTGAATCACAACAGTTCAAACAGTTCAAGAGTTGAAAATTCAAATAGAGACCATAACGAAAACACAAGCTCAGAAATTTCTGAAAATCAAAAATCTGGGTAAATGAACAGGAACTACAGATGCAAGTATAAGCAAGATATGGAAGAGAGAATCTCAGGAGTTAAATACAGTAGAAGAAATAAATTTATCAGTCAAAGAAACTATTACATCCAACAAATCCTTAACAGAAAATATCCAGGAAGGCAGGGATTGTGAAGCCTCCAGAAGTTCTTTTATTGTATAGGATTATTTTGGCTATCCTGAGTTTTTTGTTTTTCCTTATGAAGTTGAGTACTGTTCTGTCAAGGTCTGTGAAGAAATTTGCTGAGGTTTTGATGGGCATTGCATTGAATATATAGATTGCTCTTGATAAGATGGCCATTTTTACTATGTTAATTCTGCCTACCCAAGAGCATAGGAGATCTTTCCACTTTGTGGTGTCTTTCAATTTCTTTCTTCAAGGATTTAAAGTTCTTGTCATACAAGTCTTCCACTTATTTGGTTAGAGTTACTCCAAGACATTTTATGCTATTTGTGGCTATTGTGAAAGGTGTTGTTTCTCTGATTTATATCCCAGCCTTTTTATCATCTGTGTACAGGAGGGCTACTGATTTTTTTGAGTTAATCTTGTATCCTGCTACATTCCTGAAAGTATTTATGAGTTGTAGAAGTTCATGGGTAGAACTTTTTGGATTGCTTATGTAAACTATCATATCATCAGCAAACAATGAGAGTTTGACTTCAACTTTTCTGATTTGTACCACTTTGATATCCTTTTGGTGTCTTATTGCTCTAGCTAGAACCTCAAGAACTACATTGTAAATAGATATGAAGAGAGTGGACAACCTTGTCTTGTTTCTGATTTCAGTGGAATTGCTGGGAGTTTCTCTCCATTTAGTTTGGTGTTAGTTGTTGGCTTGCTATATATTGCCTTTATTATATTCCTTGTATCCCTGCTCTCTCCAAGACCTTTATCATGAACGGATGTTGTATTTTGTCAAAAGCTTTTTTGGCATCTAATGAGGTAATCATGTGGTTTTTATTTTTCAGTTTGTTTATATGGTGGATTATATTGACAGATTTTTATATGTTGAACCATCCCTGCATCTCTGGAATGAAGTTGACATAATGATGGTGGATGATGGTTCTGATGTGTTCTAGGATTCTATTTGCCAGTATTTTATTATTTTTGGAACAATATCCATGAGTGAGATTGGTCTGTAATTCTTCTTCTGAGTAATGCATTTCAAACTCTACTATAGAGCTAGAGTATAGAAAACAGCCTGGTATTGGCATAATACACATTAGGACCAATGTAATTGAATAGAAGACCCAGATATTAATCCACACACCTTTTAACACCTGATTTTTTACAAAAAAAGCAAAAATATCAAGTGGAAAAAAAAGAAAGTATATTTAACAAGCAGTGCTGACATAACTGGATGTCAACGTGTAGAAGAATGAAAATAGAACCTTATCTATCACCATGCACAAAATTCAAGTCCAAATGGATCAAATACCTCAACATAAAGCCAGCCACAGTGAACATTATTTATTTTTCTAAACTCAAGGCATTTGCCATTGAAAACCTGAATAGGTATCAGTGGTGTGATGTACATATTTTAATTTTCCAAATTCTACGAAATATAACATACTCACCTGACAGATTTCATTCCTTTTCATACATGTTTGGTTACTTTCTGCAGGTAGGGTTTTTTGTTGTATAAAAAAAAACAGAACATTTCCTTATAATCTCCTTGGTTTGTTGCCCTGTAATGGAAAAGTTCTTTAAATCTTTTCTATTGACATGATGCTTTTATTTTTTAAAGTTCCGAGGCATTCAGCACATTTCCAATCAATAATAAATCAATTTCTCCATTTTCTTTATGTATACACTTGGTGCTATGAACATTCCTCTTAGCACTGCTTTTATAGTGTCCCATACGTGTGGGTATGTTATGCACACACTTTCCTTGAATTTCAGGAAGTCTTTAATTCTTTATTTCTTCATTTATCCAGAGGTGATTTATTTGAGCATTGTTCAATTTCCATGAGTTTTCTGTAATTATTGATGTTGTTGAAGTCTAACTTCAAGCCATGGTGATCTGATAAGATACAGGGTGTTACACAAATTTTTTTAATCTTTTGATGTCTGCTATGTTACTATGTAGTCAATTTTTGAGAAGGCTCCAGGAAATGCTGAAGAGAAGATATATTCTTCTGTGTTTGCATGAAATATTCTATAGGTGTCTGTTAGGTTCATTTGAGTTATAAAATCAGTTAGTTCTCTCATTTCTGTTATTTTTCTGTCTACCAGACCTGTCCTTTGGTGATAGTGGAATATTAAAGTTTCCTACTGTTAGGGTGTGTGGTTTCATATGCAATTTAAGCTCTAGTAATGTTTCTTTTATATATGTTGGTGTCCTTTTATTTGGGATGTTTATTTGGGACCTCATTGATGAATTTTCCTTGTGATGAGTATGAAGTATCCCACTCCATATCTTTTAATTTATTTTAGTTTGAAGTGTATCTTATTAGATATTAGAATATATTTATATAACATTAAAATAACCTAAATGTTTAAAAACTAAACTATGTAAATTTCCATGTAAATGGAGGAAGCTAGGAAAAAATCATCCTTAGTGAGTAAACCCAGATCCAAAAATACAGGTATTGTATACTTTCTCTTCATGAAGAAATTAGCATTTAAGCCTTTTTATAGGTGTTGTAAAATCTATATAACTAGAGGGTAGGTATCAAGTTAGGACTGGGGGAAAGGCAATATCTCCCAAGAGAATGAAAATAGAATATGTAGTTATGGAGAGACATGAGGGAGACTGGGGGAGAAACATTAAATGGGGTGTGGAAGAAACAGAAATGTAAGGGAAGGAATATGGGGAGGGGAAACTAACATTAATGGTCACCTGAGTAGTAATATGGAAACCTACTACTTTAGAAGCTTACTAAAATATACACACATATGAAGGACATATGAGTCACCAGCTAAGGGTCAGACAATACTACATGTCTTTACACTGGTCCTTCTGTCTATGTGTTGCTTTTATTAATTAATTAATAAAGAATTGGCTTGTCTATAGCATGGGAGGAGGAAGGCAGAGTTATTGAGAAGCCAATGAGCTTCTGGAGACAGACACTGGAAAATTTTACCCGGTAAACCATAGCCTCATGGCAATACACAGATTAATAGAAATGGGTTAAATTAGTATGTAAGAGTTGGCCAATATGAATCTAGAGCTAATGGGCAAAGTAGTGATTTAATGGATACAGTTTCTGTGTGATTATTTTGAGGATAAGCAGCTGGGATGAATAAATGACCCTTCCCCTACAAATTGGCATGCCAATGTGGTGGACTAAATCCATGTAAAACATGAGAGGGCTTGGAAAGGATCTCTAGACACACACAAAAAAATCAAAGTTTAGCTGCATTTTTTTCAGCTGGCAGAGTGCCACAGCTCCTTTCAGAGAAGTTTTCCTGATTCAGCTCTAGCAGGAAAAAAAGCTGTGCTGTTTTGAAATTCTGGCTTTCTGGGTCGTGTTGCCAGTGTGAACTGTGACTCTTTCAGGGTGAGTCAGGCTACAGAGCATTTGAGTGGGGTTTGTGAGCAGACTGCAGCAGCTTGCTTAATGGTGGCATGGACTGGCTGTTGCCTGAGAATGGGGCTGTGGGAATGGCTCTCAGAGGTGGGAAGCAGCTCCACAATGCCTGACTGGGCAGGCAAGCAGAAAGTACCGTATATACCATAGCAATGTTGCAGCTTAATTTTAAGCATCTAAATATTTTTTTATTAATTTTTATTGAGCTCTACATTTTTTTCTGCTTCATTCCCTGACTCTCCCCTCCCCTTCAAATTTCACTCTGGGTCATCATGCTCCCAATTTACTCAGGAGATCTTGTCTTTTTCTACTTCCCATGTAGAATAGATCTATGTGTGCCTCTCTTAATGTTCTCATTGTTGTCTAAATTCCCTGGGATTGTGATTTGTAGGCTAGTTTTCTTTGCTTTATGTTTAAAAACCACTTATGAGTGAGTACATGTGATAATTGTCTTTTTGTGTCTGGGTTACCTCACTCAAAATATTTTCTAGCTCCATCCATTCTTTTTTCAAAATTCAAAATGCCAAAATTAATAAAGGTTCGATTTGAAGAGAATAAACCTTGGAAAGGGGAAATGAAAGCTCATCTACAATGATGATAATCATACAGGTGGTAAGAACAACATATTGAATGGAGGCAGGGTTTTGTTCTAATGTCCACAGGAAACACTCATCTTTGAAAAATTCAAGAGACCATGGATGTTTGAATACTGGCAGATGAAAAAATAACTACCCAATAGGGACTATCAAGAAAACTGAATAGATTCTGTAAGTATAAATATTTAAGGCATACTAAATTATATTTCTAAGTTTATAGAGCTGGTTTTGGAATTGGACTCCGACTCGGTCCCTTTCTAATTCCAAACCTGTTGTTAAAAGAAAAGCCCAGAGTTTCTGGAGTTTCTGTCTCATGTCAAGAGCCATGATGTGGGACAGAAAGAAATATAAGTTTAGAATATATCTTTGCTTTTCTTCATATCTATCATGCCTTTCATTGAATATATGTATGTCTGTATATGTCTATATAATTAATGTTTAAGTTCTCCACAATGAACAATGAGTTTTTCCTGCAGTAATATTTGAAGTTTCTAGGGCAAAGATGGGGTCCCATAATGACAACTCCACCTGGTTGATATGACATCATGATACTGATAATTCTACTACAAATCCTGTTTCGGGTATCAGCTGCACAGACAGTTCCAACTTGGTTAGCTGAAATGGTGCACATCTTATACAACATTCTGGCCAGACCTCCACAAAATACTCAGAGACTATTTGCAATTTTAAAAGATATTGATCTTGAAATTTAGCCATCATTTTACTTTCACAGGATCCCCCAGAAAGAACGTCGCCCCCATGACAGCTGGAAGTAATACTAGAGGACAACACCCCCTCTCCCAGGAAAGTTTGTCCTTGGGTTTAGGGACATTATTTAGGGGTTGATTATAATTAGTATATGGTTGAGGGTTGGGGGAGAAATTTTATAAGCTCAGGGATCTTTTAAAAAAAAAGGAAAACTGGATGATGGGATAATAGATTGGTATTTGTGAGTTATTTTTTATAGATAATTGCATTGGCATAGATTTTTGTATACGGATACAAAGTTAAATTATATTGAATATTGTATGCATGCATGCTTCTAACTCTCTTTAAAACATTTTTATGTATTGATATATATTGTATTGATATATATTTACCATATTGCAGTGTACATTTCTACCTCTGATTAAGATACTTATATATTGTTTATGTATTAATATACACTGTTTACATTTGGAGATC
Source organism: Microtus oregoni (assembly GCF_018167655.1). Lineage (NCBI taxonomy): Eukaryota > Metazoa > Chordata > Mammalia > Rodentia > Cricetidae > Microtus > Microtus oregoni. Next base: position 36,766,440 of record NW_024543067.1, read on the forward strand.
ATTGTCCTCATTTATTGCACAGTTGTTTATTCTCTTAGTCTTTAAGTTAGATAGGTATTAAGAATTGTGGATCAAGAGTCATCTATGTCTGTCATATTTATAGTTAGACTAATCAGGTTCTTTAGATACATAGAGATTATATTCTATATAAATAATCTTCAACCTTTTCAAAGAGCTGTAGAAAATGGCATTTCAGCAGATTTAGAGTTCTGTGGTAAGTGAGACACAATCGCTCCTGGCAACACCTATCTATTCCTGAGAGATTGTTGAGCACCAAAGACACTCCACTTGGAGCTTGTCTTCTTCTTGGAAAAACAGGCCTCCGGGCAAGGAACTGCCCATACCTCAACTACTGACAAAAGACATAGTATCTGGAAATGCATAAGCAGAACTGTCAAATCTTGCCAAGACAGGCAAGAAATATTTCTTGCTTTTAAAAATAATCTGTCAGTTATTCTAGGCTTTAGCCAAAGTTGGTTGTTTCAACACTGCAAATGTGACTTTGGGTGATTGTCCAGGTAGCCAGTTGTCTCTGTGATTTGTTGCATATTTTGGAAGTTGTTTGATTGCACTTCCTAATTACTCAGGTAACATTATTTCCCTTCTCAGATCTTCAATGGAGTTGAAGACTAGATAAATGTAGCTACTTTCCTCTCATGACTTGGTCAAGTTATTTACTATACAAGACTTAGGATAGTTAGAATAGGATATTTGTTCTTATTGTACATAATTTTGTAGTAGGTTTAGAATGCTCTTTTTTTTTAATTTATTTATTTATTAAGGATTTCTGCCTCGTCCCCACAACCGCTTCCCATTTCCCTCCCCCTCCCCCGATCAAGTCCCCCCCCCCTCATCTGCTCGAAGAGCAATCAGGGTTCCCTGACCTGTGGGAAGCCCAAGGACTGCCCACCTCTATCCAGGTCTCGTAAGGTGAGCATTCAAACTGCCTAGGCTCCCACAAAGCCAGTACGTGCAGTAGGATCAAAAACCCACTGCAATTGTTCTTGAATTCTCAGTATTCCTCATTGTCCGCTATGTTCAGCTAGTCCGGATTTATCCCATGCTTTTTCAGACCTAGGCCAGCTGGCCTTGGTGAGATCCCAATAGAACATCCCCATTGTCTTAGTGTGTGGGTGCACCCCTTGTGGTCCTGAGATCCTTGCTCGTGCTCCGTCTCCTTCTGCTCCTGATTTGGACCTTGAGATTTCTGTCTGGTGCTCCCGTGTGGGTCTCTGTCTCTGTCTCCTTTCATCGCCTGATGAAGGTTAATATTCCTGAGGATGCCTATGTGTTTGTCTTTGGATTCACCTTATTTAGCTTCTCTAGGAACATGAATTATAGGCTCAATGTCCTTTATTTATGGCTAGAAACCAAATATGAGTGAGTACATCCCATGTTCCTCTTTTTGGGTCTGGCTTACCTCACTCAGGATAGTGTTTTCTATTTCCATCCATTTGTATGCTTACTTAAACAAAAAGGGGAAGTGCTGCAGGAGCTACTTTTGCTCCTTCAGCCCAACAGCCTTTGAGATACCAGCCCACTGGGGTGTGATATCTTTCCCTTTAAAAATAAGCAGTGGCAGCCCCTGTTCTCTCTTGCTTGCTTCAGATTCTGCTTCTAGCTATCAGACGCTTTTCCTGGTTGTGCAGGAGGCTGTTGTCTAGGACAGTGATCTGTAAGTTTTTTCCCTTTAAATAAATAACCCTTTTATTAATCATAATTCCAAATTGGTGTGGGATTGCTTTGTTTTGTGACTTACCCCTTTACTTTAGGATATAACTGGTATGAACCGCCTGAAAAATGATGTTTGAGGATGGAATTTAGTTTCAGTGTTTTCAATGTTGTACTATAGAAGATAGTCCAGTAATCCTTCTTTATCCATCTTGGAAAGCATCTACCCTATGGTATACAAATAAAAATATTGAGATATAGTATACTAAGATAAATGTCATATACATTAAGAAAGTTTATCTATCAGTAATATTTGTCTTAAGAGAAAGAAGGAAAACAAGAACTTAATAGTTTGGAGTTTTTATTTTCTCTTTTATTGAAAATAGATTCTTTTCTCATAAAATATATGCTGATTAGAGTTTCCTTTCATTCTAGTATTCTCACTTTCTCCCCACCTCCACTCCTCTCTGGATGCACTCTTCTCTGTATTTCAATAAAAAATAACATGCTTCTAAGAAGTAACAACAAAACATAACAAAATTAAACGTAAAATAAAACAAAATCTATTACATTGAAGTTAGTTTTAATGTATTATATATTTTAATAAAATAGTAATAAATCCTACAGAAAGATATTTACCAAAAATATTATTTTATCTTTAAGAACACAGCATAATTTAATAAAGAATGATCAACTCTGAAGAGGTGACTACATAAGAATCTGCTTAGATGTTGAAATTCAAAGAGAAAAAAGCATAAAACTAATTGAATTCCTACCATCTGGACAAGTGGCACACTTCTTCATATTTTTTATTGAAAAAATTTCTGCCTCCTCCCTGCCTCCCATGTCCCTCCCCCTCCCTCTATTCCTCTCCCCCTTCCCCCACTCTTCTCCCCTGCCCTGTGGGAAGTCCAAGGTCCTCCCCCCTCCATCCAGGACTAGGAAGGTGAGCATCCAAACAGACTAGGCTTCCACAAAGCCAGTACATGCAGTAGGATCAAATTCCAGTGCCATTTTCCTTGGCTTCTCATCAGCCCTCTTTGTCTGCCATGCTCAGAGAGTCTGGTTTTATCCCATGCTTTTTCAGTCCCAGTCCAGCTGGCCTTGGTGAGCTCCCAATAGATCAGCCCCACTGTCTCAGTGGGTGGGTGCACCCCTCGCAGTCCTCACTTCCTTGCTCATATTCTCCCTCATTCTGCTCTTCATTTGGACTTTGGGAGCTCAGTCCGGTGCTCCAATGTGGATCTCTGTCTCTATCTCCATCCATCGCCAGATGAAGGTTCTATGGTGATATGCAAGATATTCATCAGTATGGCTATAACATAGGGCCATTTCAGATTTCCTCTCCTCAGCTGCCCAAGGAACTAACTGGGGACATCGCCTTGGTTACTGGAAATGACTGGGCCACTTTTGACTTGGGGGCCTGAGAGAGGCCCCTCAGGAAGTTGCCCGATGGTATCGGGTTGCCTTGACTGTATGTTGTTGATCTGCATTCATTGGTCCAATGAAATCCTTTACCACACCTTCTACATATACCTGAAGGCCAAGGTTTCTATTCCTGCCATTCTCAGATTAAGTGTTAATGTTATTCCTAGAAATTCCTTGCCTGCAATCCCTTTTTAGGTGTCCTAATTTACCACAATTAAAACATTTGGCAGGTTGATGTCCCCTCATCACTTTGGAAATTGCTTCTCCTACCCAAAATTCATCATTGTAATTAAAGGTCTGAAAATTCATGGTATGCTGGATCCATTCATCCATAGGTGCTGATCTAGACCTTAAAGGCCCAATTATCGTTTTTGCAGTCTAAGTTTGCATTTTCAAAAGCCAGTGATCAAGAAGTAGTCGTCTAGCTTCTGGGTCTGTTACTTCTGTGTTCAGAGCCTTAATTAATCTTTGCAAGAAGTCAGTATAGGGTTCTTCCTGGCCCTGTCTAACCCTGGTATATGATTCTACTTTTCTCTCTGGCTCTGGCATCCTATTCCAGGCATTCAGGGCTACTTTATGACATAGGGACAATACTTCATCATCATAAGAGCTTGGACCTGTGGATCAGCATACGCTCCTACACCAAGTATTTGATCCTGCAAAACCTCTATACCCTTTGCTCTTCCTTGCTGTTCCATATGTTTGGATTCTTCTCTGAAATAGACTCCAAACATCAAGGAAGGCCCATCTTCAAGCACCGCAGAAGCTAACTGCAAGAAAGCATGGAGATCGCCCTGACATTAGAAGCCCAAGTTCTTATCATTTCTTTAACAAATGTAGAGTGCAAGCCATAATTAATGATGGCTTGCTTAATTTTCTTTAGGTCATTTATTCCTACTGGTGTTCATCTAGCTTCTTTGGCTCCTTTTAATCCTTTAGAAGTTGATGCTTTGTCAGAATAAATCACAGGATATGTCGCTAAAACCCAGGGTAAGCCAGTTCTGATAGCTGGTGGTGGCATAGTATCCTGCCCTTGTATCTTCTCATCTGGTTCATCTCCGATAATTTCTTCAGTCATTTCAAATCTCTTAATCATTGTCTCATGTAAGGCCTGAATCTCCTGACCACCTGCAAAGGTTTCTAGTGATTTTCCTATGGTATTAATCCTATCAATTAATGCAATATACTTTTATATTAGTATAATATGAATAAGGAAACTGAAACCTAATGACAAGGAAATTGAGGTATCTCCATAGGCATATAAGCCTCTTGTGATTTCTTCCAAATGGCAGCCAAAACTGCAGCAAGAGTCCCATTAAAAATGAAACCTGCCATTTTACCTGTTAACTAGCAGATGGCGCTATTTCCAAGTCATGACTGGAACCGCTTCAGGCATCACCACAAATCCTGTTTTAAAATCTGCTCTGTTATTTGTTTAAAAACTGGGGGAAATGAGTCTCTTGAGAGGTTAGATGTACACAGAGAGAAAATCCAGAGGCCAGGCACAGTCAAAGAGCTTCTAGTGGCCAATAAACAAGGCAGCCCGGCCCACCCCAGCCCGGGTGCACCTGCCCTGTCTCTCTGCTCAACCTGATGCAGAGGGTCGTGACACAGCCACTTTACTGCTGCTAAAGAGGCTGAGTCTCCCGTCACCCGGCGCTGGCCCCTTTATCCGCTGCTACCACAGCTGCCACTGCCATAGCCACCTCTTCCTCGTAGGCTCAGTGCTGCCTCCTCAGTCGCCATGGATCCCTCTGCGGGGAGGAAGCACCCCAGACTCCAGGCTTGCTGAGCGCCTTATGGTGGCTGAGCCGGGAAAGGCTGCTGGCCTGCCTGATGCAGGCTGGTGGGGATTTCAAACAGCATTGCTGGGACTTCAAAGGGAGATTTTGCCCCAAGAGGTTTTTAGCTTAGGCAACTGCTTGCACTGTGAGCTCTGTGACTCATGTTCCAAGGAGGGATTTAAAAACCCGTTCAGAATAGATCAAATTAGGCCAGCAGAGACTGTCCAGATCTGTGGATCCTGGGAGGCATAGAGGTTACTACTGGCTCCATGTACAGGCCACAGCTGGGGGGGAGGGGGGACTTGAGCCAAGCTGCCCTGGAGGCAGGCAGCCGAACGGGGTAGGGGGTGGAAGGATAGGAGGTATTTGCCCAACTTTGGATGCCAATTAAAGGAGTAAGTCACAAAACAATCCCACACCAATTTGGAATTACGATTAATAAAAGGGTTATTTATTTAAAGGGAAAAAAACTTACAGATCACCGTCCTAGACAACAGCCTTCTGCATGACCAGGAAAAGCATCTGACAGCCAGAAGCGGAATCCAAAGCAAGCAAGAGAGAGCAAGGGCTGCTGCTGCTTATTTTTAAAGTGAAAGATACCACACCCCAGTGGGCTGGTATCTCAAAGGCTATTGGCTGAAGGAGCAAAAGTAGCTCCTGCAGCATTAAAGAATTAGCAAGACTGAGATTAAGAAAAGATATTACTTTTAATACTCTTCTATGATTTATTTTAAAGATGAGAAAAAATGAAGCCTTTCAAATGTGGGGCGACTTGGATAGATGCCTGATGGTATCTATAGTTACCCCAGTTTTCCTTTATTGAAATTATATTTTTTCTCATACAATATATTCTGTTATGATTTCCTCCCCAACTCCTCTGAGATCATCATTTCCACTCCAATCTGAATTCACACATATTGTTTCTCCTTAGAGATGAAATGGACAAATAAAAATAAGCATAAAATAAAATAAAGCAGAACACATACATGAATGCACACATATTTATTCGCACACACATACACAAAGTGAGAGAGAGAAAGAGAGAAAAAGACTGAGCTCCTTTGAAACATACTCTAAGGAACACAGTTTTTTAAAAAAAATTATACAGTATAGGAAAGTGGGGTAGCAGATTTTGAGAGAAAGAGTGAAAGAATACAGGACAAATCTGATTTAAAAAAAAACATTTTTTCACAAATGGTAGCTTATGCTGGAGAGGATGTGGAACAAGAGTAACACTCCTCTATTGTTGGTGGAAGTACAAAACTTGTACAGTTACTTCATAAATCAATATGGGTTTTCTCAATAAGTTTGGAATGGATCTTCCTCAAGAATCATATATATATATATATATATATATATATATATATATATATATATGGGCATATACCCAAAGGATGCTCAATCATACCACAAGGACCCTTAGTCAACTATGTTAATCATACAATAGTAGCATCATTCATAATAGATTAATCCTGGAAACCACCTAGATGTCCCTCAACTGAATAGTCGGTAAAGAAAATGTGGTACAATTACACAATAGATTATCACTTAGCTGTTAATTACAATGACAACATGAAATTCAAAGGTAAATGAGTAGAACTAGAAAAGATCATCCTGAGTGAGGTAACTGAGATGCAGAAAGACAAATATAGTATGTACTCACTCATAAGTGGATATTAGCTGTAAAGTAAAGGACAACTTTGCTACAATCTATAGACTCAGAGATTCTCAATAACAACAAGAGCCTAAGGGGCAGATGGATCTCCTTAGCAAGGGGAAATTGAAGAGATCTCCTGGGTGGACTCTGGGAGGGTGGGGTGGGAACATGAGAGATTGGGTTGGGGGATGGATGGAGCAGTACCAAAAGAGAGTAGAAAGGGGGCATTTTATCAGGTAAAACCTAGTGTACGGGAAACCCCCAGGAATCTACAAGGATAAGCCTAATTAAGATACCTAGCAATAGTGTCAGGCCTGTACTACAAGCCCACCATTTATATAAACCTGGGAACCAATACCTAGTGTCAGGAGTCTTAGTGTTCTTAAGAGTCTCATTACAGCAGAGCGGTGAGTGCCTGCCTACCGGGCAGGCCTCAGGGTCCCCTGTAAGGGAGCCGGGCACCTTCAGCTCCCGCGCCAGGCTTCCTGCGCGCTCCTGGATACCCCCCCCCCCACTTGCTCCATTCATCCTGTTGGCCCTGGATCATTGGGCTACCGGCGGCCCTGTTTAGTTGCTGAGGAATCCCATCAGGACGGGTGAGTGTGTGCTATCCAGGGGCGGCTGTCCCGGAAGAGAGCACAAACCCCCTCCCCCAGCTCCTTCTGCAGGGCTGTCTTTCTTTCGCACGACACAGCACCCCCAGCACCCCGCCCCAACCCTGCCCTGCTGTATGCTAGGACCAGTGCTCAACTTTAGTTTTAAGCTCCTAAACTAAGGCGACCCACCCAGAGCGGTGAGTGCCTGCCTACCGGGCAGGCCTCAGGGTCCCCTGTAAGGGAGCCGGGCACCTTCAGCTCCCGCGCCAGGCTTCCTGCGCGCTCCGGTATACCCCACACCCACCCCCCCACTTGCTCCATTCATCCTGTTGGCCCTGGATCATTGGGCTACCAGCGGCCCTGTTTAGTTGCTGAGGAATCCCATCAGGACGGTTGCTGAGGAATCCCATCTGGACGGGAAGGGTTCCTGCTTCTACACTGAAGAGATATACCCTGAGAGTCAATCACAGCAAAGACTGGACCAAGAGACCAGGCCTCTCCTGGCTCCATTTGAAGGAAGAGATGGGAAGGCGCCAATACAAGAATTCCTCCAACAATCTGAAAGGCAACATGACACCACCAGAAACCAGGGATCCCGAAATAAGAAGAATTGTACACCCTACTCCTGAAGAAATAGAAGAAATCGACTCAAAAGTGAACTATATGAAAATAATAGAGGACCTTAAACAGGAGGTGAAAAACTGCCATAAACAATTAGAGATTACAAACAAAAAGGTAGAGGAAATGAATAAATCGCTCAAAGACACGCAAGAAAACCAAGAGAAACAAGAAAAAGCAATCAAACAGGTTAGGGAAGCGGTTCAAGACATGAAGAATGAAATGGAAGCAATGAAGAAAGCACAAACCGAGGGAAGAATGGAGATGGAAAATCTGGGTAAACGAACAGGAATGACAGAAACAAGTACTAACAACAGATTACAAGAGATAAAAGAGAGAATATCAGACACTGAAGATACCATAGAAAAAATAAACACACTGATCAAAGAAAACAGCAAAACCAACAAATTCTCATCACAAAACATTCAGGAAATTTGGGACACAATAAAAAGACCAAACCTAAGAATAATTGGAGAAGAAGAAGGAGAAGAAGTGCAGCTCAACGGTACAGAAAATATACTTAATAAAATTATAGAAGAAAACTTTCCCAACCTGAAGAAAGAGGTACCTATGAAGGTTCAAGAAGCATACAGAACACCAAATAGGCTGGATCAAAAAAAAAATCCACTCACCATATAATAATCAAAACACAAAATATACAGAATAAAGAAAGAATATTAAGAGCCGCAAAGGAAAAAGGCCAAGTTACTTATAAAGGTAAACCTATCAGACTTACACCTGACTTCTCTATGGAAACCATGAAAGCCAGAAGGTCCTGGATAGATGTACTGCAAAAACTAAGAGATCATGGATGCAAGCCCAGACTACTATATCCAGCCAAGCTTTCGTTCACTATAAATGGAGAAAACAAAATTTTCCAGGATAAAAACAAATTCAAACAATACGTAGCCACAAATCCAGCCTTACAGAAAATTATAGAAGGAAAATCACTAAACAAGGAGTTCAACAATGCCCACAATAACTCAGTCATCTAGAGACCTTTCACCAGCGCAACTCAAAGAAGGGAAACACACAAACCCTACTACTAAAAAAGTGACCGGAGTTAACAACCACTGGTCATTAATATCACTTAATGTCAATGGGCTCAACTCACCTATAAAAAGGCACAGGCTAAGGGATTGGATACGAAAACAGGATCCAACGTTCTGCTGTCTACAAGAAACACACTTCAACCACAAAGACAGGCACCTACTCAGAGTAAAGGGCTGGGAAAAGGCTTATCAAGCAAATGGTCCTAAGAAACAAGCAGGTGTGCCCATACTAATCTCTAACAAAGTTGACTTCAAACTTAAATCAATCAGAAGAGATGGAGAGGGACATTATATACTCAGAACAGGAACAATTCATCAGGATGAAGTCTCAAACCTGAATATCTATGCCCCGAATATAAAAGCGCCCACGTATGTAAAAGAAACATTACTAAAACTCAAGGCAGCCATCAAACCACACTCACTAATAGTAGGAGACTTCAACACTCCTCTCTCACCAATGGACAGGTCAATCAGACAGAAACTTAACAGAGAAATTAGAGAATTAATGGAGGTAATGAAGCAAATGGATTTAACAGACATCTATAAAACATTTCACCCAAATAGGAAAGAATATACCTTCTTCTCTGCAGCTCATGGAACTTTCTCAAAAACCGACCACATAGTCAGGAACAAAGCAAACATCCACAGTTACAAAAAAATATTAGTAACCACCTGTGTCTTATCAGATCACCATGGATTAAAGTTAGAATTCAACAACAATGCTACCCCCAGAAAGCCTACAAACTCATGGAAACTGAACAGTCAACTTCTGAACCATACCTGGATTAAGGAAGAAATAAAGAAAGAAATTAAAGTCTTCCTGGAATTCAATGAAAATAAAGAAACAACATACTCGAACTTATGGGACACTATGAAAGCAGTGCTAAGAGGAAAGTTCATAACACTAAGTGCCCACTTAAAGAAAACAGAGAAAGCACATATTGAAGACTTAACAGCCCACCTGAAAGCTCTAGAAAAAAAAGAAGCAGACTCACCTAGGAGGAGTAGAAGATTGGAAATAATCAAACTGAGGGCTGAAATCAACAAAATAGAAACACAGAAAACAATCCAAAGAATCAATGAAACAAAAAGCTGGTTCCTGGAGAAAATCAAAAAGATTGACAAACCCCTATCCAAACTAATCAAACGGCAGAGAGAGAATATGCAAATTAATAAGATCAGAAATGAAAAGGGGGACATAACCACAGACGCAGAGAAAATTCAGAGAATCATTAGATCTTACTACAAAAGCCTATATGCCACAAAACTGGAAAATGTAAAGGAAATGGACACTTTTTTAGATAAATACCATATACCAAAGTTAAACCAGGACCAGGTGAACAATCTAAATAGACCTGTTAGTCGCGAAGAAATAGAAGAGGTTATCAAAAACCTCCCTACCAAAAAAAGCCCGGGACCAGATTGTTTCAATGCGGAATTCTACCAGAACTTCCAAGAAGAGCTAATACCCATACTCCTTAATGTATTCCACAATATAGAAACAGAAGGGTCATTACCTAATTCCTTTTATGAAGCTACAGTTACTCTGATACCAAAACCACACAAAGACTCAACCAGGAAAGAGAATTACAGGCCAATCTCACTCATGAACATCGACGCAAAAATCCTCAACAAAATACTGGCAAACCGAATCCAAGAACACATGAGGAAAATTATCCATTATGATCAAGTAGGCTTCATTCCTGAGATGCAGGGCTGGTTCAACATACGAAAATCTATCAATGTAATCCAGCATATAAATGAACTGAAAGAAAATAACCATATCATCATCTCATTAGTTGCTGAAAAAGCATTCGACAAAATTCAACATCCATTTATGTTAAAAGTCTTGGAGAGATTAGGGATACAAGGGTCATACCTAAATATAATAAAAGCTATATACAGTAAGCCGACAGCTAACATCAAATTAAACGGAGAGAAACTCAAAGCCATCCTGCTTAACTCAGGAACACGACAAGGATGTCCACTCTCTCCATACCTCTTCAATATAGTACTTGAAGTTCTAGCAATAGCAATAAGACAACATAATGGGATCAAGGGGATTCGAATTGGAAAGGAAGAAGTTAAACTTTCGTTATTCGCAGATGATATGATAGTGTACATAAGCGACCCCCAAAACTCCACCAAAGAACTTTTACAGCTGATAAACACCTTTAGTAATGTGGCAGGATACAAGATCAACTCCAAAAAATCAGTCGCCCTCTTATACACAAAGGATAGGGAAGCAGAGAGGGAAATCAGAGAAGCTTCACCATTCACGATAGCCACAAACAGCATTAAATATCTTGGGGTAAATCTAACCAAGGAAGTGAAAGATCTATTTGACAAGAACTTTAAGGCATTGAAGAAAGAAATTGAAGAGGATACCAAAAAATGGATGGATCTACCTTGCTCTTGGATTGGGAGGATCAACATAGTAAAAATGGCAATTCTACCTAAGGCAATTTATAGATTCAATGCAATCCCCATCAAGATCCCATCAAAATACTTCACAGATCTGGAGAGGACAATAATCAACTTTATATGGAAAAACAAAAAACCCAGGATAGCCAAAACAATCCTATACAATAAAGGATCTTCTGGAGGCTTTACCATCCCTGACTTCAAACTCTATTACAGAGCTACAGTAATGAAAACAGTGTGGTACTGGCATAAAAACAGAGAAGTCGACCAATGGAATCATATAGAAGACCCGGATTTTAACCCACAAACCTATGAACACCTCATTTTTGATAAAGGAGCTAAAAGTATACAATGGAAGAAAGAAAGCATCTTCAACAAATGGTGCTGGCACAACTGGATGTCAACCTGTAGAAGAATGAAAATAGACCCACATCTTTCACCGTGCACAAAACTCAAGTACAAATGGATTAAAGACCTCAATATCAGCCCAAACACACTGAAAAGGATAGAAGAGAAAGTGGGAAATACCCTACAACAGATGGGCACAGGAGATCGCTTCCTATGTATAACCCCAGAAGCACAGACATTAAGAGCAACATTGAATAAATGGGACCTACTAAAACTGAGAAGCTTCTGCAAAGCAAAGGACACTGTCACTAAGACACAAAGGCAACCTACTGACTGGGAGAAGATCTTCACCAACCCCGCAACAGACAAAGGTCTGATCTCCAAAATATATAGAGAACTCAGGAAACTAGACTTTAAAATGCTAATTAACCCAATTAAAAAATGGGGCACTGATCTGAACAGAGAATTCTCAACAGAAGAAGTTCAAATGGCCAAAAGACACTTAAGGTCATGCTCAACTTCCTTAGCAATCAGGGAAATGCAAATCAAAACAACTTTGAGATATAATCTTACACCTGTGAGAATGGCTAAAGTCAAAAACACCAACGATAACCTTTGCTGGAGAGGTTGTGGAGGAAGGGGTACCCTCATCCATTGCTGGTGGGAATGCAATCTTGTGCAACCACTATGGAAGTCAGTGTTTCGGTTTCTTAGGAAATTCGGGATCAACCTACCCCTGGACCCAGCAATACCACTCTTGGGAATATACCCAAGAGATGCCCTATCATATGACAAGAGCATTTGTTCAACTATGTTCATAGCAGTATTATTTGTAATAGCCAGAACCTGGAAACAACCTAGATGCCCTTCAATGGAACAATGGATGAAGAAAGTATGGAATATATACACGCTAGAGTACTACCCTGCGGTAAAAAACAATGACTTCTCGAATTTTGCATGCAAATGGATGGAAATAGAAAACACTATCCTGAGTGAGGTATCCCAGACCCAAAAAGATGAATATGGGATGTACTTACGTATAATTGGTTTCTAGCCATAAATAAGGGTCACGGAGTCTACAATTGGTGATCCTAAAGAAGCTAAGTAAGAAGTTGAACCAAAGGAAAAACATATAGTTATCCTCTTGGCTATGGGAAGTAGACAAAATTGCCAGGGAGGAAATTGGGATCTTGGGGGTGGGGTGGGATGGGTGTAAGGGGAGATGGGGAGAGAATAGGGAGAAGGGAAGGATTGGGGGAACTTGGGGAAAAAGGAGGACTGGGATAAAGGAAGGTAGGATAGGGGAGCACGGAAGCACAATTCTTAGTTAAGGGAGCCACCTTAGGGTTGGCAAGAGACTTGAACCTAGAGTGGCTCCCAGGAGCCCAAGCTGAGGTCCCCAGTTAGTTCTTTGGGCAGCTGAGGATAGGGAACCGGAAATGACCCTAGCCTATAGCAATACTGACGAATATCTTGCATATCATCATAGAACCTTCATCTGGTGATGGATGGAGATAGAGACAGAGACCCACACTGGAGCACTGGACTGAGCTCCCAAAGTCCCAATGAGGAGCAGAAGGAGGGAGAACATGAGCAAAGAAGTCGGGACCACGAGGGGTGCACCCACCCATTGAGACAGTGGAGCTGATCTACTGGGAGCTCACCAAGGCCAGCTGGACTGTGACTGAAAAAGCATGGGTTAAAACTGGACTCTCTGAACATGGCGAACAATGAGGGCTGATGAGAAGCCAAGGACAATCGCACAGGGTTTTGATCCTACGCAATGTGTTGGCTTTGTGGGAGCCTAGCCAGTTTGGATGTTCACCTTCCGAGATATGGACAGAGGGGGGAGGACCTAGGACTTACCACAGGGCAGGGAACCCTGACTGCTCTTTGGACTGGAGAGGGAGGGGGAGAGGAGTGGGAAGAGGGGGAGAAGGATGGGAGGAGGGGGAGAAGGGTGGGAGGAGGGGGGAGGGAAATGGGAGGCTGGGAGGAGGTGGAAACTTGTTTTTTTTCTTCCTTTTCTCAATAATAAAAAAAATAAAAATAAAAAATAAAAAAGAAGCATACAGGACACAAAATAGACTGAATCAAAAATAATCCTCTCGCCATATAATAATCAAAACTCAAAACATGCAGAATAAAGATAGAATATTAAGATCTGCAAGGGGAAAAGGTCAAGTAACATATAAAGGGAAGCCTATCAGAATTACACCTGACTTCTCAATGGAAACCATGAAAGCCAGAAGGTCTTGGATAGATGTGCTGCAGACACTAAGAGACCAAGAATGCAAGCCCAGACTACTATACCCAGCAAAGCTTGCATTCGCCGTCGATGGGGAAAACAAGATATTCCAGGACAAAAACAGATTTAAACAATACTTAGCCACAAACCCAGCCTTACAGAAAATACTAGAAGGAAAACCACAAACCAAGGAAGCCAACAACACCCATAATAACACAGGCATCTAACAACCCTTCACCAGCACAACTCAAAGAAGGGAAACACACAAACACTACTACCAAAAGATAACTGGAGCTAACAACCGCTGGTCATTAATATCGCTTAATATCAACAGTCTCAATTCACCTATTAAAAAGGCACAGGTTAAGAGAGTGGATATGAAAACAAGATCCAACATTCTGCTGTTTACAAGAAACACCTCAACCTCAAGACAGACACTACCTCCGAGTAAAGGGTTGGGAAAAGGTTTTCCAATCAAATGGACCAAAGAAACAAGCAGGTGTAGCTATACTAATATCTAACAAAATTGATTTCAAACTAAAATCAATCAGAAGAGATGGAGAAGGACTCTTTGTACTCATATTAGGAACAATTCATCAGGAGGAAGTCTCAATCCTTAATATCTATGCCCCTAATACTACTCAGCAGTAAAAAACAATGACTTCGCGAATTTTGCATGCAAATGGTTGGAAATAGAAAACGCTATCCTGAGTGAGGTATCCCAGTCCCAAAAAGATGAACATGAAATGTACTCACTCATAATTGGTTTCTAGCCATAAATAAAGGACATTGAGCATATAAATTGTGATCCTAGAAAAGCTAAATAAGAAGGTGAACCCAAAGAAAAACATATAGTCATCCGCCTGCATATGGGAAGTAGACAAGATTGCAGGGCAAAACCTGGGAACTTGGGGATGAGGTGGCATGGGGCTGAGGGGAAATGGGGTGAGAAACGTGAGAAGGGGAGAATGGGGGGAACTTGGGGGAATGGGATGGCTGGGATAAAGGAAGGGTGGACACGGGAGCAGAAAAATATATAGCCTAATTAAGGGAGCCATCTGGACTCTAGAGACTGGACTCTAGAGGGGCTCGCAGGTGTCCAGGGAGATGTCCCCATCTAGTACCTTGAGCAACTGATGAGAGGGAACCTGAAATGACCCTATCCTATAGCCATACTGATGAATATCTTGCATATCACCTTAGAACCTTCATCGGGCAATGGATCGAGATAGAGACAGAGACCCAAATTGGAGCACTGGACTGAGCTCTTAAGATCCAAATGAGGAGCAGAAGGAGGGAGAACATGAGCAAGAAAGTCAGGACCACGAGGGGTGCACCCACGCACTGTGACAGTGGAACTGATCTATTGGGAACACACCAAGGCCAGCGGGACTGGGACTGAAAAAGCATGGGATGAAACCGGACTTTCTGAACGTGGCGGACAATGAAGGCTGATGAGAAGCCAAGGACAATGGCACTAGGTTTCGATCCTAATACATGAACTGGCTTTGTGGGAGCCTAGCCTGTTTGGATGTTCACCTTCCTGGTCCTGGATAGAAGTGGGAGGACCTTGGACTTCCCGCAGGACAGGGAATCTGGACTGCTCTTCATTCTCAAGAGGGAGGGGGAATGGAGTGGGGGGGAGAGGGAGAGGGGAGTGGGGGGAGGGGGCGATGTGTGCGAGGAGGGGGAGGGAAATGGGAATATTTTTTTTTGCAACAACTAAAAAAAAATAAAATAAACAAAAAAAAGAAACATTACTAGAACTCAAAGCATACATCAAACCCCACACTCTAATAGTAAGAGATTTCAACACTTCTCTCTCACCAATGGACAGATCAACCAGACAGAAACTTAACAGAGAAATAAGAGCACTAACAGATGTAATGAACCAAATGGACTTAACAGACATCTATAAAACGTTCCACCCAAACAGAAAAGAATATACCTTCTCAGCACCTCATGGAACCTTCTTGAAAATTTATTACATAATCAGTAACAAAGCAAACATCCACATATACAAAGAAGTTGTAGTAACCACCTGAGTACTATTGGATTACCATGGAATAAAGTTAGAATTCAAAAACAATACCACCCCCAAAAAACCTACAAACTCATGGAAACTGAACAGTCAACTAGTGAACCACCCCTGGGTCAAGGAAGAAATAAAGAAAGAAATTAAAGTCTTCCTTGAATTTAATGAAAATAAAGACACAACATACCCAAACTATGAGACACAATGAAAGCAATGCTAAGAGGAAAATTCATAGCACTAAGTGTTCACATAAAGAAAATGGAGAAAGCTCACATTAGAGACTTAACAGCACACCTGAAAGATCTAGAAAAACAGAAGCAGACTCACCCAGGAGGAGTAGAAGACTGGAAATAATCAAACTGAGGGCAGAAATCAACAAAATAGAAACACAGAAAACAATCCAAAGAATCAATGAACCAAAAAGCTGGTTTTTGGAGAAAATCAACAAGAGTGGCAAACCCCTATCCAAACTAATTAAACAGCAGAGAGAGAACACACAAATTAATAAGATCAGAAGTGAAAAGGCGGACATAACCACAGACACAGAGGAAATTCAGAGAATCATTAGATCTTACTACAAAAACCTGTATGCCACAAAATGGGAGCTTACCAAGGCCAGCTGGACTGGGACTGAACGAGCATGTGATCAGACCAGACTCTCTGAACATGGCTGACAATGAGGGCTGACTGAGAAGCCAATGATAATGGCAATGGGTTTTGATTCTACTGCATGGACTGGCTTTTCGGGAGTCTAGTCTGTTTGGATGCACACCTTCCTAGACCTTAATGGAGGGGGGAGGGCCTTGGACTTCCCACAGGGCAGGGCACCCTGACTTTTCTTAGGACTGGAGGGGGGGAGAAGGGAAGTGGGAGGGAAGTGGGTGGAGGAGGTAGGAAGTTTTAATAAATAATTAAATTTAAAAATAAAAATAAAAGAATTTTCCAGGTAGTGGTGGCACATGGCTTTAATCACAGAACTCAAAAGGCAAGATAGGAGCATCTCAGGAAGTTTGAGGTCAACCTGGTCTATAGAGCTAGTTCCAGGACAGCTAAGGCTGTTACAAAGAGAAACCCTTTCAAGAAAAACAGAAAAAAAATTCAGGGAAACTTTAAGTTCAGACCACAATTATTTCCTACCCCAAGAACAATTTGGGATTTCAAGCTGACTACTTTGGACATATTTATATCAGGATGGAAAATATATGGCTTAGAGCATAAATAATAAACTAGAGTCTATCATAAGACCTAGATGAAAGTCATAGTTTATATACTTGGGAGAAGAAAACTAAATCTATAAATTTATAAAGAATTAAGTAAATGAACATATAAGCCACATTCATTTTCATTCTTCCCTTTAGTAATCTGTTTAGAAAACATTGGGAAATGTCCTTTAAAGGCCTCTTCAGATTGACCTATCCTCTAAGCACATATACAGAACCATTTATAAAAGAAAGCCTACACCAAAGTTTTGCCAATTCATATTAACTGACCTTTAATACTGAAAAAAAGAAAGTACCCCAGTCAGGACTTTCCAATGCTTCATGTGTTCAAATAAACATTTACACTCATGTGACCAAATAAATTTACACTTCTGTGATCAAATAAACATTTACAATCTAAAAAAGAAAAAGAAAACATCATAGTATTTTTTTACTTTGAATACTAACTTAAAGAAAATAATGAAACTATTTTTAAACATACAGAAATTTTGAATTATTTCTTTTATTTTTGAAGAAAATCACTTCATGATTTCCCCTTTCTATTTCTTTCCTTCAAACCCTCCCATATACCACATATTGAAAAAACTTCATCCAAGTTATTGGTATCTAACATATAGATATTTTAAATAATATATAAAAATATATAAATACATTGAATGGTAACTAGAGTTTCCCTTAAGTAAAGAAAGAGCTAAAAGATTTTAAGGATATATTTTTTCTTTTCTTTCTTTTTCACTTATAATATTAAGAATCTCTAAGGAGCTGTGATATTGTGTAACAATTTGTGTAATTATGAGTTCTGGGCATTCTGTCTCCAAGGTTGTAAAAGAGTCAATAATTACTCCCGGCCTTCAAGATTGCAAATTGAAAGTACAGAGGGACAGTGATGTGTATTCTCCTCTGGTGGATGACAGTATCAGGGGGTTATTTCATCATATATTTACATCAACCCTAGAGAAATAAGCGTGAGCCTTTCATGGGCACAAAACAAAGGAGTGACTTTGGATCTTGATCATGACACAGCAGAGAATCAACTTAAACATTTAAGTATTGAGTGGGGTGAATGATGGACAAAGAGGTCTTGGAAACATTGGCTTTCCAGGGTGAAAAGTTCTTTAGGTAGGTGATTTATTATGCCCACTTTAAAGGGAGGTAAGGGGCTGGAGAGATGGCTCAGCAGTTAAGGGCAGTTGTGTGGCATATAGAATAGCTACTGACTTATGGAAGTTTGTCTTATATTTTTCCAGACGACTGAATTTTTTTCTAGTAGTTTTCTGCTAGTGGTGTTGGGATTTTTAATACATAAAATCATATTATCTGCAAATAGGGATAGATTGAATTCTCCTATTTGTGTCAATTTAGTATCCTTTTTATATCAGTCAGAAATTCAAGTACAATATCAAAAAGAAGTGGGGTTAGTTGACAGTCCTTTCTGATTCTTTACTTCAATGGGATTCTTTTGTGCTTTTATATATTTAGAATGATTGAATGAATATATATTTAGACTGCATATTTTCATATATAGATTTCTATTATGTTTTCATATGTTCCCTCTAGACCTACATTCTCTAATACTTTTTTAATGAAGGCATGTTGGATTTTGCCACAGGTTTTGCATGTATCACTTGAGATAATTGTGGGATTTTTGTTTTTAAGCCAATTTTTGTGGCTTATTGCATTCACATGTTGAAAATTTCTGCCTCTTTGGGATAAAGCCGAGTAGATCATGGTAAATAACTCTTTTTATGTGTGTCTGTATTCTATTTGCAAGTATTTCCTTGAACATTTTTGAGTCTGTATTGACCATGGATGTTAACATGAAGTTATCATTTTTGATTTGTCTGTACCTTGTTTTGATTTTGTAATGTTCTTTGATTCATTAAAGGACTTAAGATCTGGTTTTTTTCTCTGTTTTTGAAAGTGATTTACAAAGTTTCTCTCTCTCTCCTGTAAATTCTGGTAGAATTCAACTGTAAACTGATCTGTCCCTGAATACTTTTAGTAAGAAATCTTCTTTCCTCTTCCTCATTTACAATGTTTATGTTTAGTTTGTTGAATTCTGGGCTTAGTTTGGTACTTTGATAATTCTAGAGATTCGTTCACGGTGTGGGAGGTCCTTCTGTCTGTGTGTTGCTTTTCTTGGTTAATGAATAAATAAACTGGCTTGGTCTGTTGATAGGGCAGAACTTAGGTAGGCGGAAGACTGTACTGAATGCTGGGAGAAAGAAGGGCAGAGTCAGGGAGACACCATGGATCTGTGGCCAGAGGTAGCTGTGCTGAAACTTTGCTGGTAGGCCACAAACTCATGGCGATACACAGATTAATAGAAATGGGTTAAATTAAGATATAAGAGTCAGTCAATAAGAAGTTAGAGCTAATGGGCCAAGCAGTGATTTAATTGATACAATTTCTGTGTGGTTATTTTGGTTCTGAGTGGCTGGAATGAACAAGTGACCTCTCCACTTACACATTCATTTCTTTTAGGTTTTCTCCCTAAAGATAGTACAGGATTTTAAAATATTCCCTTATTACAATTTCTTTGTCTGTCTAAAAGGACCATATTAAGTTAATGTACAAAATAATATAGTTTAAGTAATTGGTGTTTTCATAATAATTTAACTGAAGAAATATTTTGGCTTTTTAGAAAATATATTATATATTCTGTTTTTAATTTTGCTGTAATTGGAATAATTTTTAAATTGAAAGAATATTATTTTCTTCTCTGTGTCAACAAAAAGGATAGATGTATTTTACCATGACCTAAACATGTGATTTCTAATTTCCTTGGTTTTAAAAGCCTGTTGAGTTTAGTTCCTCAAAAATAGATTTGTATGAAAGGAGATTTGTAAATTGGAAACCCAAACAGAAAGTTGTAAATTATTGGGCTTGTCTTGATGGTATAAGTGGTGATCCTCAAGAGAAAATTTTGCTTGTAATAATTTGAATTTAAAATATATGGGTTTTCCCCTTTTTAAACTATTTCTTTTATATTTGAGATTATAATGTAATTATGCCTTATTTTATGTAATTTTTCCATTTCATTTTGTTTACCCAAAGGTGTCCAAATAATACAGAAGCACAAAACCTACCAGTTGTCTCACAATTCCATCTCATGAGCCTCTCAGAGGATCCAGAACTGCAACCCATCCTCTTTGGATTGTTCTTATTAATGTATGTAGTTACAGTGCTTGGAAACATGCTCATCATCCTGGCTGTCACCTCTGACTCCCAGCTCCATAACCCGATGTATTTCTTTCTCTCCAACCTCTCTTGGTCTGACATCTGTTTCATCTCCACCACAGTTCCAAAGATGATTTGGGATATTCAGACTCAAAGCAGAGACATCTCCTATGTGGGCTGCCTAACACAGATGTCTATGTTCATAATTTTTGCATGTATGGATAGTATGCTTCTGACTGCAATGGCCTATGACAGGTTTGTGGCCATCTGTCACCCCCTGCATTACACAACCATTATGAACCCTCACCTCTGTGCGTTCTTAGTTTTGATATCTGTTTTGGCTAGTCTTTTAGACTCTCAGGTACACAATTTGGTTGTGCTCCAAATTACATACTTCAGGGATATTCAAATCTCTAACTATTTTTGTGATCCTTCACCACTCCTAAATCTTGACTGTTATGAAATGTTCAGCAAAATCATAGTCACACATTTTATTGGTGCCTTTTTTGGTATATTTCCAACCTCAGTGATCCTTTTCTCTTACTATAAAATTGTTTCTTCCATCCAGAGAGTTCCATCAACAAGTGGAAAATATAAAGCCTTCTCCACCTGTGGGTCTCACCTTTCAGTTGTTTGCTTATTTTATGGAACATCCGTTGGAGTATATGTTGGTTCAACTGTATCAAATTCTCCAAAAAACTGTGCAGTAGCTTCACTGATGTACACAGTGGTCACACCTATGCTGAATCCTTTCATCTACAGCCTAAGGAACAGGGACATTAAAAGTGCCCTCTGGAGGTTTCAGAAAAGAACAAGATAATTGCACAAACCCTTCCATCATTTCTGAAGGATGAGTTGTTATTCCAACTATTTACACCTAAAAACACAACTTCTTTGGTGTTATGGCTTTCATTCCACTCCACTGATACATAAATGTATATTCTTTCAGTTTGTCCTTAATTGAATTCAATAAGACTACTTAGAAATTGTCTTCTCTTAAGCATAAATAAATCATTTATATCCAGAAAGACCCACAACAACTGAGTAAAGACCCCATGTTTAAAGTGAAATAGTTAAGTAACATTATATTTTCACAACACATACCTGTCTCTAAAGTCCATGTAAACTATATTTTAAAATATATATTTAAATTAATATATCCATGGCTATATAAAAGTTTTAAAATACTGATGAATTAAGAAATAATTTCAGGTGAGTGGTTGTGTAGCATGTCTTTAATCCCAGCTCTTGGGAAATAGAGGCAGGTGGATTTCTGTGAGTTCACAGACAGCCTGGTCTACAAGAGCTCATTCCAGGAGAGCCACAACTGTTACATGGAGAAACCCTGTCTTGGGAAAACAAAACAAAACAAATAATACTCAACTTCACTATTCGGCATATAAATGCAAATCAAAACTAAACTGATACTTCATCTCATCCCAGTAACAATGGCAGTGATTAAAAAAACAAATAGCAGTAAATTATACCTGAGATATGAACAAAAGAGGATATATATGTATATATATGGAACATAAACTAGTGCAGTAATATTGTAGTCATATGGAACAATTAAATATTGCTCTTCCTTATAACTCTCAGCTCTTCTATTCCTGATTATTTGTACAAAAATTCTAAGTCAACAAATCAAAGAAATAATTTTCTGTAAATGTTTATTTCAACTTTATTCACAATAGCTAAGTTTCAAAGGCACCTGCGTTTCCAAACATAGAGGAATAAATATAGAAAATATGAGATTTTTTTTACACAATGGAATGTTCTTTGGCCATGATTAACAAAATTGTTTCATTTGCAGAAAGAGTAGATCCATCTAGAAATAATCATATTAAGTAAGTTTTGCAAGTTTCAGAAAGATAAATAATTTCTTATTAAACTCATAGGGATGTTTTTCTCAACTACTTCTGCTATTTTTGTTTAATGTCCCATGACTTCTTGGAGCAGTATTGTGTACCCACATGATGTTCTTCTGTTTTTAATTTTCTTTAATTAGGTATTTTGAAACTAATCTATTAATCAATGTTTTCATGGGCAATTTCATATATCCTTAGTCTTTGTGAACTCACTTCTGTAGTGGGAGAGGCTGCTTATTCGTTTCCTGGCCACCCAGACTCAGAAAATTGCCAATAGCTTCTCAGCTAGAGATGAAACTTCATAAGCCCTTCCTTCCTTCATGCTGGGGCCTGATTTGATCTTAAGAAATGTTTGAGCATGTATCCACACCTGCTCTGGGTTCATATATACAACATTTTCATGTAATACACATCAAATACTGTTTCACTTCAAATATCTACTATCTCTGTTTCTTACAATCTTTCTAATCCCTTTTAATACTCATTCCTGGACCTAGGTGATGAAGTTTTTTGTTAAGGTTGCCACATTAATTGCTGAACACTCCACAATATCTGATTCTCTGTTTGTGGACCAGTCATGTTAATGTCAACCTCTAGAAAAGAAGCTGACATCGTAAGAGTTGAAAGATGCCCTAATCAGTGAGTATAAAAGAATTTAGGAAGTGGTTTATTACTGTATTTACCAAATAATACTAGTATGTTCTCTACTCTATAACTTATGCAGACATGGGTTTGGGACATTGTTAGCAGTAAATAGTATGAATTTCATCTCATGGATCAAGCCTTAAATCCAATCATAATAGTTATTCACATAACACCTACGCCATCACTACACAGATGGACATATCTAACCAGGCCAACCATTATTATGCTCATCGGGTTCCCAACAAAATATGACTGTTGTTGACTTTTATTCCCTGACAGCATGCATAGCACCTTCCAGCATAATGAAAGATAACACGTAGGGATAAATTTTTAGGTCAGTACCAGCTTGAATTTCCCATGTCCTGAGACTCAACATTGTTCTATTTTCGACATTAACATCTTTCCTTCAAGTTCTAGAGGGTATCTAAGAACACTGGCAATATTTTGACATGTTTGGGAAGGTCTATGGGAGCCAAAACTCACAATTAATTATCCTAATCGTAACATTGGGCTTTTAGCCTTTTATTTTATTTTTGTGTATGAATGTTTCAGTCCACATTGTGGACCATGCACATGGCTGGTGCCTAAGTAGTTCAGAAAAGGACATCAAATCTCATAGAATTGGACTTTCAGGTGGTTGAGAGCTAGAATGTGGGTGCTATAGACAGAGCATAGGTCCCCTTCAAGAGGAAAAAGTGCTTTTTTTTTTTTACTTTTTTTTTATTGCGAAAAGAAGAAAAAAAAACATAAACAAAAAACAAGTTTCCACCTCCTCCCAGCCTCCCATTTCCCTTCCCCTCCTCCCACCCTTCTCCCCCTCCTCCCACCCTTCTCCCCCTCCCCCCACTCCTCTCCCCCTCCCTCTCCAGTCCACAGAGCAGTCCGGGTTCCCTGCCCTGTATTAAGTCCTAGGTCCTCTCCGTCCATATCTAGGAAGGTGAACATCCAAACTGGCTAGGCTCCCACAAAGCCAGCACATTAAGTAGGATCAAAACCCCCTGCCATTGTCCTTGGTGTCTCATCAGCCCTCATTGTTCGCCATGTTCAGAGAGTCCGGTTTTATCCCATGCTTTTTCGGTCACAGTTCAGCTGGCCTTGGTGAGCTCCCCGTAGATCAGCTCCTCTGTCTCAGTGGATGGATGCACGCCTCGTGGTCCCGAATTCTTTGCTCATGTTCTCCCTCCTTCCGCTCCTCCTTGGGACCTTGGGAGCTCAGTCCAGTGCTCCAGTGTGGGTCACTGTCTCGATCTCTATCCATCACCAGATGAAGATTCTATGATGATATGCAAGATATTCGTCAGTATTGCTCTAGGATGGGGTCATTTCATGTTCCCAATCCTCAGCTGCCCAAGGAACTAACTGGGAACCTCATCTTGGGCACTAGGGAGCCCCTCTAGGGTCAAGTCTCTTGCCCACCCTAAAGTGGCTCCCTTAACTAAGAATTGTGGTTCCGTGCTCCCCTATCCACCTTTCCTTTATCCCAATTCTCCCGTTTCCCAGGTCCCCCCTCCTTCCCTTCTACCTTTTCTCTCCCCATCTCCCCTTACCCCCATCCCACCCCGCCCCCAAGATCCCATTTTCTCCCCGGAAATTTGGTCTACTTCCCTTAGTGAAGAGGACAACTATATGTTTTTCCTTCGGTTCACCTTCTTCCTTAGCTTCTTTAGGTTCACCTATTGTAGACTCCTTGGTCCTTATTTATGGCTAGAAACCAATTATGAGTGAGTACATCCCATATTCATCTTTTTGGGTCTGGGACACCTCACTCAGGATAGTGTTTTCTATTTCCATCCATTTGCATGCAAAATTCGAGAAGTCATTGTTTTTTACCGCAGCATAGTACTCTAGCGTGTATATATTCCATACTTTCTTCATCCATTCTTCCATTGAAGGGCATCTAGGTTGTTTCCAGGTTCTGGCTATTACAAATAATACTGCTATGAACATAGTTGAACAAATGCTTTTGTCATTTGATAGAGCATCTCTTGGGTATATTCCCAAGAGTGGTATTGCTGGGTCCAGGGGTAAATTGATCCCGAATTTCCTGAGAAACCGAAACACTGACTTCCACAGTGGTTGCACAAGATTGCATTCCCACCAGCAATGGATGAGGGTACCCGTTCTTCCACAGCCTCTCCAGCAAAGGTTATCCTTGGTGTTTTTGAGTTTAGCCATTCGTGCTCAACTTCCTTAGCAATCAGGGAAATGCAAATCAAAACAACTTTGGGAAAAAGTGCTTTTAACTGCAGCCTCTGGGACTAGACTCTTTCATTTGATAGCTATGGTATCGTAAAGGTATTGTTCCCTTGTTATAGGTAATTTGAACTTCTTTTATATATGTACATGTCTTTAACAAAGTTTCTGCTGTAGTAGTAGGTTTCTATAGAGTTTTTAAAAGTCCTTAGTGTCAGCTATCTCTGTCCACATGTACTCTTCTATATGATTCCCACCTAATTTAATCCTTCCTGTGCCTTTATTTTTCTTTCCTCCTTCATATCTCCTGTGTTGTTTCCTTTCACTTCAGATTTGTCCCCTATTCTTTGTCTCTTACCAATTTCCTGACCTTATGTCTAGTCTAAATGAAACACTCATATAAAAACATAAAAGACTATGGGCAGTGGTGATGCATACCTTTAATCCCAGCACTTGGGAGGCACAGACAGTTGGATCTCTGTGATTTTGAGGTCACCTGGTCTACAAGAGCTAGTTCCAGGGCAGCTAGGACTGTTATGAAGAGATACTCTGTCTCAAATGAAAAACAAACAAACAAACAAACAAAAGACTCGAAAATACATGGGAGATAATATATAGTATTTGTCTTTCTGGATCTGGTTTACCTCATTCAATGTAATTTTTCTCAGTCTATCATTTTGCCTACATTCTTAACAAAGTTAGTAAAGACAAAATTGTCCTGACATATATTCTTAAGTCAGTTAGCCTGAATAGAGCTATGGTAAGGAGCAACATTCTATAGGCTCTTCGCCAGACTGCTTAGGTCATTGTCTCATCTTGCTTCATCATAAAATATGAATATAAGTTTCAGGTTTTTTGTCTTTTGTGCTCATAGCTCTGATCCTAACTCTTTATCTTTTAATTTATTTTTTAAGATTACATGTTAATAAACATATAATATAAAACATTTTAATAGTCCCATATCCTTATAAAAACTTCTAAATTTTGAACTCCTTCAATATCAAAAAAATTAATTATGTACCCCTTTGTTACTTCACAAAGGAAGAAACAGGGCACAACCACAATCTGGACAAGGCAAAACCAAACTCCAACTCTGTGCTCTAAGTTTAAGTGTTACAGCTCTGGACGAAGAGGTATTCTGGCTCTCAGAAACCAGGTTATACATATAGCTCAGAAGGAAAAGGTATCCTGGGTGTTGTAGATGTTACTGTTTTGATTGAAAAAGCACCAGGAGAGAGAAAGATTCCATGCAACAGAGTTCATGTAAAGGGGTTTTATTAGGGGAAAGGAAATAAAAGAAGACTGAAGGGAACAACAGGGGGAGCGAGGTCTCTCTGGGGATAGGAGCAGCAGAAGAGAAGAGAGAGGCAGAAAGAGAGAGGGGGAGACTGAAAGACATGTAGAGAAGGAGGAGGGAGAGAGAGAGGGGGTAACACACAGAGACAGAGAAAGACAAAGAGATGGGAGGTGAGTAGCATCCTTTTCAGAGAAATACAGTGAATGTGCACAGAAGGTACTCTTAGTGGGTGCAGCTGAGGATGTATCCTGTCAGAATCCCAAGGTCAGACCAGTATAGATGCCTGAATACTAACAGTTACAGCTTGGAAGGGAAAGGAATCTTGGTCTCCAGAAGCCAGGCTACACCTACAGCTTGGAAGAAAAATGTATCCTGGTTGTTGGAAACCAAAATATACGTAGGTGTTACAGCTCAGAAAGGAATAATATCTTGACCATCAGAAGCCAGGGTATTTCTACAAGTGTTACAGTTCCAAAGAGAAAGGTATCTTATTGTCAGAAGCCAGGGTATACCTACAACTCAAACACCTTTCTGTTTCAAGCTACAGTTATAGCCTGGCTTTCTACATCCAGGATACCTTTTCCTTCAGAGGTGTAACACCTACAGGTACAGCCTGAATTCTCACAGTCAGAATAGCTTTCCCTCCAGAGGTATAACACTTACACTAGGAATACCTTATAATCCTCTGGCATTCTCTAAGGGGCACAGGTAATCTCTCAGGTTCCACATTTGTCAGGGCACACAACCTGTCTTCTAGACTCAATCATGTCCATTATGTTGTAGTTATTGTTCCTGATGACCCTCACATAACACCACCATCTCCAAAACTGGGATTCCCCATTGTAACTGGACTATCTTTAGGAACTCCAACCCTGTCACACACTGCCAAGCCTAGCTTATTTCCAAGACTACTTCATGACTAAATGACTCTTAAATTCTAGTATTTGACTACCAACACAAGTTACATTCTTGTGTATGAATGCATGGAGGTACAGTTTTAATATCTTATTTAAAATAATTCCTTATAATACCTTATTTTAAAAGCATTATTTTTAAATCATATCTTTTATTAACCTTGGTTCTAGGACAAGAATTATCATACAAAAATTTATCATACTCCAAAATATCTTGGAGACCTGTTGTTGACTTCTTGGTTGGTTTACAGTGTGTGGTCACATTTAATTAAGATAGCAGTAAAGTCATGTGGTATGCATACTCTCTAATACTAGTAAAAATGACTGCCAGCTATATGTTAGTCTCCATCCCAATGGGAGACATCAGCTAAGACTGTGGCAAGCCACATGTTACTTAAATCCTAAAATGGTGTCACATCATGTAGTTCCTGTAAGATAATCTGAGTGTAGATTTTTAACTATCAACCTCGCTTTAATGTTTTGTTACAGATTTTATAGATTTTTAACCATACACAATTAACTTAGAAATCTTGAAAAACAGAAAGTTCACATAACAGTCTCACAAACCTTGACATGAAGTTCACAACTTAGCAAAGTTTTGGCAGTTAAATAAAACCAATAGTCTTTAAAGTTTTTTTTTAATTTTTATTTATTTATTTATTAAAGATTTCTGTCTCTTCCTCGCCACCGCCTCCCATATCCCTCCCCCTTCCCCAATCAACTCCCCCTCTCTCATCAGCCTGAAGAGCAGACCAGGTTCCCTGCCCTGTGGGAAGTCCAAGGACCTCCCACCTACTTCCAGGTCTAGTAAGGTGACCATCCAAACTGCCTATGCTCCCACAAAGCCGGTATGGGCAGTAGGATCAAAACCCAGTGCCATTGTTCTTGACTTCTCAGCAGTCTTCATTGTCTGCTATGTTCAGCGAGTCCGGTTTTATCCCATGCTTTTTCAGACTTAGTCCAGCTGGCCTTAGTGAGTTCCCGAAAGAACATCCCCATTGTCGCAGTGTGTGGGTGCACCCCTTGCTGTCCTGACTTCCTTGCTGGACCCAGCAATACCACTCCTGGGAATATACCCAAGAGATGCTCTATCATATGACAAAAGCATTTGTTCAACTATGTTCATAGCAGTATTATTTGTAATAGCCAGAACCTGAAAACAACCTAGATGCCCTTCAATGGAAGTCTTTAAAGTTTTTGCTTTTTTGCATGATCTCTTTTCCCTGTCACAAAATCAGATTGATTACTTGATATAGCGCAGAGGAGAAACTTTTAAGTAATCATGCTTGGGTCTAAAGAGAGGAGCCATAACCCAATCTAGAGCCAACTTTTAGATAAAGTAGAACAGTATAAAACAACTTTGATATTATCCACAGTTAAAAGACATTTGAATCCTTGCTAAATTTAATACAGTAACCAAAATGCTCACAGATAAATTTTGAGGCCTGAATATCAAAGCAAGCAACATTAGTAATAGCATGTGGCCAACATAAGCAGAAACAAAACAAAGCAACAATAAACACAGAACATAAAAAGTTTACCATTCAAAGGAGACAAGTCAGAAACAAAATGTGGTGACCACCATGATTCACACATTCAATTTGCCTGAATCATTTCCATTTCAGCTCCCATACTTGCAGAAGAACTTATGGGCAAACCAGAAAATACAGACCCATTTGTACATATAAACAGATAGACAAAACTTTACCACATTCAATTTATAAGGTTAATTATAATCACCAATTTCCATCTCAGCTCCTCATATCTAAACAACGAGAACCATATAGAAGGTGCAAAGTCTCACATTTTGCTCTTGGGAAGAGAATATTGGATTCAACAAAGCCCTCTTCATCCCAGATCTGGATTCCAACAGAATCAGATTTCACATAAATTACTAGGACTAACCAGGAGAGGCCTCTGTGGACAGTTGGTGCTTTTCTCAGCATTACAGTTCACTCTGACAGTCAATAACACTGTAGGTAGCAGAGTGGTGGAGCAGAAGCCTGCTGGGCTCATAACCCGGAGGTCAATGGATCAAAAATGTTAACTTCACTGGGTGAGAATATGACCACTACCACAATTTTTATTTCCTCCTTCTTTTTTAAGTAACATTTTGTTTAATTTATTTCACATATTGACAACAGTTTCCCCTCCTTCCTCTTCTCCCACCCCCATTTCACACCTCCCTATTTCCCCTTCCATTCCTCCATTCAAGAAGGACCGGCCTCCCATGGACTTGAACAAACCAGGACACCTCAAGTTGACTAGAACCAAGCTCCCCCACTTGCATTATGCCTGGACCAGGTAATCCCCTAAAGAGAGGAGGTTCCCAAAAGCTAGCTAAGCTCCAGGGATAGGTCCTGATCTCACTGATAGGAGCCATACAAAGAGACCAAGCTACACTACATTCACACACACGCAGAGGGCCTGTGTAGGTCCCAGGGAGGCCCCCTAAGTGTTGTTCCAGAGTCTGTAAGCTCTCATGAGCTAAAGCCAGCTTTCTCTGTGGGTCCCCTTTTCATGACCCTCCTGACTTATATGATCCCTTTTTCCTTGTTTCAGCAAGACTCCTAGAATTCTAGGAAGAGAATTGTGCTTAGGTAAGTGAGGGTCACAGGTTAGAAGCAATTTTTGTTTTTACATATCTGTTAAGCATGGTAATTTCAACTTAAACCATAACTAGCCATCACAGCACATGTCAGTTTGGACAGCTAATTCCTTGTCAGGACCAGTATATGTGTCTGTGAATGGTTTTCACAAATACTAAATACCCCTAAAGCTTAATTCAACAGTGGATAGCTTAGTTATTTCCCATGGGATTTACTGGCTTATACTTTCATATAATTTTAAACATGGCTACAAAATAAGCTAGTACTTAAAATATTTTTAATTGGAAGTATATAATGGTTTTTTTATTTTTTAGATACATTTTTATTGTTTTTACCTTTTGTTGAAAACAGACTGCTTTTTCATATAATATATTCTAATTACTGTTTCTCCTCACTCTACTCCTCTACCCCTGTCTGGAGGGCCAGGCTGCAGCAGCACAGATTCCTCCACTCTCAGTCTAGAGGCAGTGAGCTCCCACTAGCTCAGATCAGGTGTTTCTGTGGGTATCACCATCATGGTCTTGACCCCTTTGCTCACATTATCACTCCTTGCTCTTTTTGAGTGGACTCTGGGGGCTGGGCCTA
The DNA here is from genome assembly GCF_018167655.1 of Microtus oregoni. NCBI lineage: Eukaryota > Metazoa > Chordata > Mammalia > Rodentia > Cricetidae > Microtus > Microtus oregoni. The sequence continues at coordinate 36,796,812 of NW_024543067.1, forward strand.
CTGCTTAGCTGTGGATCTTTGCATTTCCTTCTATCAATTGTTAGATGAAGGTTCTATGATGAGAATTAATTTAATCATAAATTTTATTACAGGGGAAGGTCAGTTCAGATATCCTCTGTACTATTGCTTAAGTTTCATCCAGGATCATCCTTGTGGATTCCTTGGGAAATGTTTCTTACTAAACCCCATAATTTAGTAATCATTTGTTCGACTATGTTCATAGCAGTATTATTTGTAATAGCCAGAACCTGGAAGCAACCTAGATGCCCTTCAATGGAAGAATGGATGAAGAAAGTATGGAATATATACACATTAGGGAACTATGCTGCGGTAAAAAACAATGACTTCTCAAATTTTGCATGCAAATGGATGGAAATAGAAAACACTATCCTGAGTGAGGTAACCCAGACCCAAAAAGATGAACATGGAATGTACTCACTCATAATTGGTTTCTAGCCATAAATAAGGGTCACGGAGTCTACAATTGGTGAACCTAAAGAAGCTAAATAAGAAGAACCTTCATCTGGTGGTGATGGATAGAGATAGAGACAGAGACCCACACTGGAACACTGGACTGAGCTCCCAAGGTCCCAATGAGGAGCGGAAGGAGGGAGAACATGAGCAAGGAAGTCAGGACCATGAGGGGTGCACCCACCCACTGAGACAGTGGGACTGATCTATTGGGAGCTCACCAAGGCCAGCTGGACTATGACTGAAAAAGCATGGGATAAAACCGGACTCTCTGAACATGGTGAACAATGAGGGATGATGAGAAGCCAAGGACAATGGCATGGGGTTTTGATCCTACTTCATGTTCGGGCTTTGTGGGAGCCTAGCCAGTTGGGATGTTCACCTTCCTAGACATGGACGGAGCGGGGAGTACCTTGGACTTTCCACAGGGCAGGGAACCCTGACTGCTCTTCAGACTGGAGAGGGAGGGGGAGAGGAGTGGAGGGAGGGGAAAAAGGGTGGGAGGAGGGGGAGGGAAATGGGAGGCTGGGAGGAGGGGGAAACTTTTTATTTCCTTTTCTCATTTAAAATGCTAATTAACCCAATTAAAAAATGGGGCACTGAACTGAACAGAGAATTCTCAGCAGAGGAAGTTCAAATGGCCAAAAGACACTTAAGGTCATGCTCAACCTCCTTAGCAATCAGGGAAATGCAAATCAAAACAACTTTGAGATATCATCTTACACCTGTCAGAATGGCTAAAATAAAAAACTCCAATGATAGCCTTTGCTGGAGAAGCTGTGGAGGAAGGGGAACCCTCATCCATTGCTGGTGGGAATGCAATCTTGTGCAACCACTTTGGAAGTCAGTGTTTCGGTTTCTCAGGAAATTCGGGATCAACTTACCCCTGGACCCAGCAATACCACTCCTGGGAATATACCCAAGAGATGTCCTATCATATGACAAGAACATTTGTTCAACTATGTTCATAGCAGTATTATTTGTAATAGCCAGAACCTGGAAACAACCTAGATGCCCTTCAATGGAAGAATGGATGAAGAAAGTATGGAATATATACACGCTAGAGTACTATGCTGCGGTAAAAAACAATGACTTCTCAAATTTTGCATGCAAATGGATGGAAATAGAAAACACTATCCTGAGTGAGGTAACCCAGACCCCAAAAGATGAATATGGAATGTACTCACTCATAATTGGTTTCTAGCCATAAACAAGGGTCACGGAGTCTACAATTGGTGATCCCAAAGAAGCTAAGTAAGAAGGTGAACCAAAGGAAAAGCATATAGTTGTCCTCTCAGCTATGGGAAGTAGACAAAATTGCCAGGGAGAAAATTGAGATCTTGGGGGTGGGGTAGGATGGGGGTAAGGGGAGATGGGGAGAGAAAAGGGAGAAGGGGAGAATGGGGGGAACTTGGGGAAAAAGGAGGATTGGGATAAAGGAAGGTAGGATAGGGGAGCACGGAAGCACAATTCTTAGTTAAGGGAGCCACCTTAGGGTTAGCAAGAGACTTGAACCTAGAGTGGCTCCCAGATGCCCAAGCCGAGGTCCCCAGTTAGTTCCTTGGGCAGCTGAGGATACGGAACCTGAAATGACCCTATCCTAGAGCAATACTGACGAATATCCTGCATATCATCATAGAACCTTCATCTGGTGATGGATGGAGACAGAGACAGAGACCCACACTGGAGCACTGGACTGAGCTCCCAAGGTCCCAATGAGGAGCAGAAGGAGGGAGAACATGAGCAAAGAAGTCGGGACCACGAGGGGAGCACCCACCCACTGAGACAGTGGAGCTGATCTATTGGGAGCTCACCAAGGCCAGCTGGACTGTGACTGAAAAAGCATGGGATAAAACTGGACTCTCTGAGCATGGTGAACAATGAGGGCTGATGAGAAGCCAAGGACAATGGCACGGGGTTTTGAACCTATGTAATGTGCTGGCTTTGTGGGAGCCTAGCCAGTTGGGATGTTCACCTTCCTAGAAATGGACGGAGGGGGGAGGACCTAGGACTTACCACAGGGCAGGGAACCCTGACTGCTCTTTGGGCTGGAGAGGGAGGGGGAGAGGAGTGGGAGGATGGGGAGAAGGGTGGGAGGAGGGGGAGGGAAATGGGAGGCTGGGAGGAGGAGTAAATTTGTTTTTTTTTCTTTCCTTTTCTCAATAAAAAAAAAAGTTAAAAAAAATGGTACCTACAACTTCCTTGAATTGAGGGCACCAAATGTATTGTATTATCACCATTTGTCTTTACCTTCAAGACATTCATCATATAAAAGGAAAACTCTGTGCCCACAAACAGTTATCTCACCTTCTATTCTTTTTAAACCCTGGCAATTACCAGTCTCTCTGTCAATGGATATGTGTACGATGAACATTTATCATTAAAAAAATAATAAAGTAAAAAAAATAAAATAAAATAATAATAAAAAATCAACAAAAAAAGATATCTTAATGGCTCCCTCAATCAAGATATTTCTTTCTTTTTTTCTCCTCTATGTCCTTTTCCTATCTTGGTCACCCTGTTCCCTCATGTTCTCTTCCCCCTTCTCTTCTCCATCTCCTCATTCTACCCCCTTTTCTCACCTCCATGCTCCCAATTTTCTCAGGAGATCTTGTTAGTTTCCCCTTCCCAAGAAGATCCATGTGTGTCTCTCTTAGGGTTCTCATTATTACCTAGCTTCTCTGAGTTCGTGGACTATAGGCTAGTTATCCTTTGATTTATGTCTAGTATCTATATATGAGTGAGTAGATACCATGTTTGTCTTTCTGGGTCTGGGTTACCTCACTCAGGATGATTTTCTTTTCTAGTTTCATCCATTTGCCTTCAAATTTCAAGATGTCCTAATTTTTCTGCTGAGTTTATTTGAGGGGCATCTAGGTTGTTTTCAGATTATGGCTATTACAAATAATGCTTCTATAAACAAAATTGAGCAAATATCCTTGTGGGATAAGTAGGCATCCTTTGGCTACATGCTCACGTGTTATTTCTGGATATTGATGTAAATTGCTTTCCAGTTTTCTGAGAAATTGCTATACTGATTTCCAAAGTGGCTATGAGTTTGCACTCCCTCTAGCAATGGGAGAGTGTTCCCCTTACTCCACATACTCTCCAACAAAGCTATCACTGGAGCTTTTGATCTTAGCCATCAAAGAAATGCAAATCCAAATGACTCTGGAATACATAAAATTTTACTGGTCAGAATGGCTAAGATGACATCATTTTTTAACAGCTAAGTCATTCTCCATTGTGTAAATAATCACATTATTTTTTTCCATTTTTCCTTTGAGAATCTTTTCGTTTTTTTGCAATTCCTGGCTAATCAAAAAGAGTAGCAATGAAGATAGAGAAGCAAGTGTTTCTGTGGCATCCTTTGTGTATATGCTCAAGAATGGCATAGCTGTATCTTGATGTAGATATATGCATCTTTCTTAGGAACTACCACATTGATTTTCATAGTATCTCTAAAACTTTATGCTCTTCCTAGCAAAAGAAGAGTGTTGCCCTTATTTAACATCCTTGCCAGTATGAGCTATCAGTTGTTCACTTTCTCTTTTACAGGTATGAGATGCAACCTCAAAATAGTTTTGATTTGCATTTCCCTGATAACTAAGGATAAACATACCTTTAAGTATTTTACATCCACTTAGGTTTTCTCTTTTCTATTCTTTTGAGAATTCTGTTTATATCTGTACCAGCTTTTAATTGGATTATTTGTGGTTTTGATATACAGTTTCTTAGTTTTATGTTTTGAACAAACAAAAAACCCAGGATAACCAAAAAAAGTTCTGTACAATAAAGGAACTTCTGGAGGCATCCCTGCCATAAAAACCCTGTTATAGAGCTACAGTAGTGAAAACAGCTTGGCATTAGCATAAACACATACCAGTAGACCTATGGAATCAAACAAAGGGTCCTAATATTAATACACACACCTGCAGAGACCTGATTTTTAACAAAGAACCTAAAATTATACAATGGAAAAAGAAAGCATCTTCAACAAATGGTGTTAGAATAAATGTATGTCAACATGAACAAAAATACAAATAGACTAATATTTATCACCATGCACAAAATGCAAGTCCAAAGTATCAAAGATATTAACATAAATCCAACCACACTGAACTTCAAAGAAAAGAATTTGGAAAGATCCTTGGACACATGGGCATAGGAGACCACTTCCTAAATATACCACCAGTAGCTTACACACTGAGAACAACAGTAAATAAATGGGACCTCCTGAAACTGAGAAGCTTCTTTAAGCAAAGGACACAGTCAATCAGACAAAATGGCAGTCAACTGAATGGGAAAAGATCCTCACCAACCCCACATTGGACTGATCTCCAAAATATAGAAAGAACTAAAGAAATTAGGTATCAAAATATCAAATAATCCAATTTAAAAATGGGGTACAGATCTAAACAGAGAATTTTCAACAGAAAAATCTCAAAAGGCAAAAAGAACACTTGAATAATCAATGGCTCAATATCTTTAGGCATTATGGAAATGCAACTCAAAATGACTCTGAGATACATCTTACACCAGTCAGAATAGATAAAAACAAAAACACTGATGATAGTTTATACTGGACCAGAAACAGAGTAAAGGAAACATTCCTCATTTCTGGTGAGAGTGCAAACTCATACAACCACTTGGGAAATCAAGATGGTGGTTTCTCAGAAAACTGAGAATCCATCTACCTCAAGACTGAGCAGTACCACTCTTGGGCATGTTACCAAAGGATGCATGCTCATACCACAAGGACATTTGCTCAACCATGTTCATAGCAGCATTATTATGTTAATCTCTCCAGCCACTTTACTGAAGATGTTTATCAGCTGTAGGATTTCCCCAGTAGAATTTTGGGGGTCAATTATGTATACTATCATATCATCTTCAAATAGGCAAAATTTGACTTATTTCCAAATTGCATCCCCTTAATCGCCTTTTGTTGTCTTATTGCTCTAGCTAGTGAATTACTTTGCTATTCCACAGTTATCTATGGTCATCTAGATCCATCCAAAAATACCATGGGCACATTCTTTCTCACAGCAAAGCCTTTGGTACAAAGTACTATATTAGTTAATTTTTGCTGCTTTGATAAAACTCCGTGACCAAAAGCAACTTGCAGAAGAAAGAGCAAATATAGAGCAATGTATTTAATGTGTCCTTCATTTTTTTATAAAATTCATTTCCTGGTGATTAAATGTGGTTATACCACTATCTTACAAATAATTAAAATAATTTTGTTATTTAATTTATACTTCATCTTTAGATTGAAGAGACTGATGCTTTGTTGAATTGTGTTGTTAAAAGCACATAGGGGATTAATTATACCAGAAGTATCTTCTACTTGTCTCCTTACCAACCCAAATATCTATATCATGGACTTGACATGCTAAAAATAAATCACTCACTCACTTTCATTGTTTTCCTTTTCTTTTAAATATCCCTTGGAGATCACAGTACTGAAGAGTAGGCGAGACCTGCTGCAAATGATAGAAAGAGAGAGATTACAGTCAATAGTCACACAGATAAATGCATGAAAATTCAGTGCACATCAATAAATTCAGTGATGTGGCAAGTTACAAGATCAACTCAAAAAAATCAGTAGCCCTCCTATAGACAAAGGATAGAGAAGCAGAGAGGGAATTCAGAGAAACGTCACCTTTTACAATAGCCAAAAATAGCATAAAGGATCTTGGGGTAAGTCTAACCAAGGAAGTGAAAGGTCTATTGGACAAGCACTTTAAGGCATTGAAGAAAGAAATTGAAGGAGACACCAGAAAATGGAAGGATCTCCCATGCTCTTGGATGGGTAGGATCAACATAGTAAAAATGGCAATTCTACCAAAGGCAATCTATAATTTCAATGCAATCCCCATTAAAATCCCAACCAAATTCTTCACAGACCTTGAGAGAACAATAATCAACTTTATATGGAAAAACAAAAAACCCAGGATAGCCAAAACAACCTTATACAATAAAGGAACTTCTGGAGGCATTACCATCCCTGACTTCAAACTTACAGAGCTACAATATTGAAAACAGCTTGGTATTGGCATTAAAAACAGAGAAGTTGACCAATGGAATCAAATAGAAGACCAGGATATTAACCTACAAACCTATGAACACCTCATTTTTGACAAAGGAGCTAAAAATGTACAATGGAAGAAAGAAAGATCTTCAACAAATGGTGCTGGCATAACTGGTTGTCAACCTGTAGAAGAATGAAAATAGACCCATATCTATCACCATGCACAAAACTCAAGTCCAAATGGATCAAAGACCTCAATATCAGTCTGAACACACTGAACCTGATAAATGAGAAAGTGGGAAGTAGTCTACAACACATGAGCACAGGAGACCACTTCCTAAATATAACCCCAGTAGCACAGACAATAAAGGCAACATTAAATAAATGGGACCTCCAGAAACTGAGAATTTTCTGTAAAGCAAAGGACACTGTCAAAGACAAAAAGGCAACCTACTGACTGAAAGAAGATCTTCACCAACCCCGCAACAGACAAAGGACTGATCTCCAAAATATATAAAGAACTCAAGAAACTAGGCTTTAAAATCCTAATTAACCCAATTAAAAATGGGGCACTAAACTGAACAGAGAATTCTCAACAGAAGAAGTTCAAATGGCCAAAAGACACTTAAGGTCATGCTCAACCTCCTAAGCAATCAGAGAAATGCAAATCAAAACAATTTTGAGATATCATCTTACACCTGTCAGAATGGCTAAAATCAAAAACACCAATGATAGCCTTTGCTGGAGAGGATGTGGTGTAAGGGGTACAGTTACCCATTGCTGGTGGGAATGCAATCTTGTGCAACCACTTTGGAAATCAGTGTGGCGGTTTCTCAGGAAATTCGGGATCAGCCTACCTCAGGATCCAGCAATACCACTCTTGGGAATATACCCAAGAGATGCCCTATCATACTACAAAAGCATTTGTTCAACTATGTTCGTAGCAGCATTGTTTGTAATAGCCAGAACCTGGAAACAATCTAGATGCCCCTCAATGGAAGAATGGACAAAGAAAGTGTGGAATATAAACACATTAGAGTACTACTCAGCAGTAAAAACAATGACATCTTGTATTTTGCATGCAAATGGATAGAAATAGAAAACACTATCCTGAGTGAGGTAACCCAGACCCAAAAAGATGAATGTGGTATGTACTCACTCATAAGTGGATTCTAGCCATAAATAAAGGACATTGAGCCAATAATTCATGATCCTAGAGAAGCTAAATAAGAAGGTGAACCCAAAGAAAAACATATAGTTATCCTCCTGGATATTGAAAGTATACAAGATGGCCAGTCAAAAATTGGGAACTTGGGGGTGGGTGTGGTGTGGGGGCAAGGGAAGATGGGGAGAGAAAAGTGAGAAGGGGAGGATGGCGAGAGCTTGAGGGAATGGGAGGGTTGGGATGGAGGAAGGGTAGATATGGGACCAGGGAAGTATATATCTTAAATTAGGGGAGCCATTTTAGGGTTGGCAAGAGACTTGACTCTAGAGGGGTTCCAGGTGTCCAAGGAGATGTCCCTAGCTAGTTCCTTGGGCAGCTGATGAGAGGGAGCCTGAAATGGCCCTATCCTTTTGCCATACTGATGAATATCTTGCATATCACCTTAGAACCTTCATCTGGCGATGGATCGACATGGAAACAGAGACCCACACTGGAGCACTGGACTGAGCTCCCAAGGTCCAAATGAGGAGCAGAAGGAGGAAGAACATGAGCAAGGAAGTCAAAACCGAGAAGGGTGCACTCACCCCCTGAGACAGTGGGGCTGATCTAATGGGAGCTCAGCAAGGCCAGGTGGACTGGGACTGAAAAAGCATGTGATCAGAATGGATTCTCTGAACATGGCGGACAATGAAGGCTGATGAGAAGCCAAGGACAATGACACTGTGTTTTGATCCTACTGCATGAACTGGCTTTGTGGGAGCCTAGTCTGTTTGGATGCTCACCTTCCTAGACCTTGATGGAAGGGTAGGACCTTTGACTTCCCACAGGGCAGGGAACTGCTCTTTGGAATGGAAAGGGAGGAGGAGAGCGTGGGGGGAATGGGAGGGAAATGGGTGGAGAGGAGGAGGTGAAATTTTTTAATAAAATTTTTAATAATAAAAAAATTAAATATATCAAATTGAAAAAAGAAAATTCAGTGCAAATATATTTCCTGTTCCCACTTCATAATATTATTGCAACAATGTACATCTTTGAGTGATTTTAATAGCCTAGTCTTAAGTGAAGATCAAATAACAAGAATTAATACCATATCAACATTAGGAAATTGAGAAGAATTTTCCTTTCTTATTGAAAATACATTTTTTTCTCTCACCTGGTATATCCAGATTAAGTTTCCCCTCTCTTCATTTCTACAAGTTCCTCCCAAACTGCCTACAGATCCAGTTTTTGTCTAGAATTAGAAAATAAACAGATGTCCAAAGATTAATAACAAAATAAAATAAGACAAAGCAAAAACTAAAATGTTGAAATAGGAAAAAACAAACAAACATAAGGAAAAGAGCTTTATGTATGTAGAGAAATTCTATAATACCCTGGAAACATTAAAGCAGAAGCTGTAATAATAGACCTTTAGGATTAAAAAGAGAAATATATATATATATATATATATATATGTAAAATATATAAGTATAGAACATGGGATATTTTTTAAACAGAAAAGCCACCCACTCCTGGGAATGCAATTTACTCTTAAGAGTAGTTTGTTTCTTCAGTAATGCTCTTTTGGAGAAAATTTTTATTTTTAAGTGATCATCAATTGGAGAGATCTTCTGGGTTAAAATTGGGGGCATGGGTTCACTTCTCTAAACTCAATATGAATGTGTAGTAGTAGTTTTTTAGCATAAAAGGACCAGCCAAAGAAACCCACCATGGCCCTGAAGCAAGAGCCAGTGAAAGAAACATACCCTGGATCTGAAACCTGAGCAAGTAAAAGAAATGCTTTATCCCTGACCTGAAGAAACACATCCTGACTTTGCAATCATAGCCAAAGAAACACACTTTGACCCTGAAACCAGAAACTGTAAAAGAAATATGCCCTTACCCTAAAACTAGAGCCAAAAACTAAAACAAAGGGGCCAGTGAAAGAAACACAGTTTGGTCATGAAACCAGAGCCAACTCTACCACTGACCAAGTGTACAAGAAACCAACCAATCTCTGAGCAGGAAATCTAGCACCCTGGCCCTGAACCAGAGCCAGAGAAAGAAACACACCTTGAATCTGAAACCAGAGCAAGTGAAGGAAACACTTTGCCCCTAAACACAGAACCAAAGAAATGCACCCTGACTCTGATATAAGAACCAAAGAAACATACTTTGACCCTAGAATCAGAGTCAGTAAAAGAAATATGTCCTAACCTTGAAAATAGAGCCAAAAGTCTAAAAGAAGTCAGTGAGAAAAATGCAGTTTGGCCATAAAAGCAGAGCCAACTCCCCATCCCCCAACCCATTCTAACCAACTAAACCAACATGCACCTGAACAGGAAAACTCACCAATTCCAGAGCAGAAAAGCATCTCTGTGGGAAAACTCCACCCCTAAGAAGGCCTATGAAAACCCCTCAGCCTGCTGAGTTGTGGGCTTCACTTTTACCACCCTGGCAGAGGCAGCCACTTTCCTGCATACACCCTTCACAAATAATCATCTGTCTTAGAAGAGTTTTGGGTAAAGATCTTCTTCCACTGGCATTGAGCACAAAAGCCTTTTCTGAGATGTTCCTTCAAGGGGATCAGCAGAAAACAAAAAAAAAAAAAACAGAAGAGACAGTTACATCTGCTGGAAACCTCCCTTAGGAGTTGAGGAGAAATAGTAACTTTTTGCCAGAACCAGGGGAGATTGCCACATATCTATAGGGATTTCCCATTTAGCAGAATGCAACAAGAGAAGTAATACCTTGGAACAGAGTTGAGCAGAGCAGAAGATGAAACATGCAGCTCTGCTGGAAGTTCCCTTAAGGAAACAGAGCAGAGCTCAGCTGTACTTGTTCTCTCGGAAAGTACGGGATTTCTACATCCTGAAGTGAGGCCATCCCTCACTGCATCTTAGCTTCAAGTATTGCCTGAATTTCTGATGTGTCAGGATACCTTTCCCTGCAGAGCTGTCCCCTTGCAGCTCCAGAGATATTCCTTTGCTGCTCCAGGTATCACCTGACTTTCTCTCCAGAGCTGCAACAATCACAATTTTCTTTTCAGAACAACCAGGCCACAATAATAATATAAAGACTTATTAGTAATTTGGAAGCTCAGCTTTAACTTATGCTTGTTCCTAAGTGATTTGGGATTTCCTTCTGTAAACTGCTTTAGACCTATAGCAGAGCAAAACTTAGTTGGGCATGGAAGATGTAACTGAATGCTGAGAGAAAGAAGGGTAGAGTCAGAAGAAGCCATGTAGCTCCTGCCAGAGCTAGACAGAACTTTAGCCAGTAAGCCACAGCCACATGGTGATACACAGATTAAAGTGGATACTATGTTGAAGCTAAAGCCTTCCTTTTCATTTAAACAGAAAAGGAGAGGTGATGTGGGATTTCCATCTGTAAACTGCTTCGGACCTATAGCAGGGCAGAACTTGCTGGGAGAAAGAAGAGTGAAGTCAGAAGAAGCTATGTAACTCTTCTATTCACTGGAGCTGAACAGACCTTTAGCCAGTAAGCCACAACCACATGGCAATACACAGATTAAAAGAAATGGGTTAAAATTAGATGTAAAGGTTAGCCAATAAGAAGCTAGAGCTAATGGGCCAAGCAGTGTTTTAAATAATATAGTTTCTGTGTGATTATTTCAAGGCTAAGCAGCTGGGAACCAGCAAGCAGCCCTTCAAACAACACTAAAGCTACAGAGAAACCCTGTCTTGAAAAACCAAAAAGAAAGAAAAAACTAAATTTAAGTGATACCTAGCTACAAATTCATCTCTAGAGAAGGAGCAAGAAGGAAAACTACAACTTGAAGAGCTAAACCACATGCACAAAAATACAAAGAACAAATAATATCAGATCAGCAAATAAAAAGGAGATAAACCCATAACAATAAAATAATAGAAATCAAACACCATTTGTTGATATCTCGCAACATCAATTTTACAATAAAGACAGAATAACACAATGAATATGACATAGTATCCATCATTCTTCTGTTTCTAAGAAATATACCTTAACATCATGACAGACATAACCTCAGAGTAAAAAAATAGAAAAAGATATTCCAAGAAAATGGACCTGAGAAGAAATCTGGAGAAACAAAATGAATATTTTACAAAATAGACTTCGAACTAAAATTAATCAGAAGAGACAGAAAGGATATTATATACATACCAAAGGAAAATATACCATGATGATGTTTCAGTTCTTAACATCGATGGAGTAAACATAAGGGCACCCTAGTTCATAAAAGAAACACTAAGACTGTTTAAATTTCATATTGACCCTCATACAATGATAGTAGGGTACTTCACAATCCCATTCTCACCAATAGACAAATCATCAAGACAAAAACTAAACAGAGCAAAACCTGAACAATGGCATGCTGGAACTAACTGACATTATAAATTAAATAGACCTAATAGATATGTATAAAACATTTTACCCAACCAAAAAAGAATATACTTTCTTTAGAGTATCTAATGGAACTTTCTCCAAAATTAACCACATAAATGTACACAAATCAAGTCTCAACAAATATGAAAAAATAAAAATAATAGCCTGCATCTATCTGACCACCGTGAATTGAAACTGGATATCAAAACTAACAAAAACAAACTCATAAAAACTGAACAACCCACTACTGAATGGAAAATATCTCAAGACATAAATTGAGAAAGAAATTAAAGACATTCTAAAACTGAATGAAAATTAAAATACAGCATACTCAACCTTAACTTATTCATATACAATGAAAGTGGTTCTAAGAAGCAACACCTAACACTTAGTGCCTGCATTAAAAATTAGCTATATGTCATATTAGTAACTTAAGAGCATAGTAGAATGTACTTGAAAAAAAGAAGAATTCACAACCAGAAGCAGTATTTGGAATGAATTAAGCAATATCAAAGCAAAAAAAAAAAACCTTAAAATTAAAACAAAACCAAACTCGAAGAATCAATGAAACAAATAGTTAATTCTTTAAGAAAAATCAATGAGACTGACAAACCCTCATCCAAATTACTTAATGAAAGAGAGAGAAAATATTCAAATTAATAAAATTAGAAATGAAAGGTTGACCATAACCATAGACACTGAGAAAACCCAAAGAATAGTAAAGACATACTTTTAAAAACTTTACTCCACCAAGTTAGAAAATCTAAAAGAAATAAATAACTACCTCTATACATACCACTTATCAAAGTTAAATCAAGACCATAAAATTAATTTAAAAACAACTATAAGCCTTAGTGAAATAGAAACAATAAATATAAATCTATCAAATAAACCCAACCCTCAAACAAACAAATCAAACCACACTCACAACAAACAAACATCAAAAACAGCCCAGGTCAAGTAAGATGGTTTTAACACAAAATTTTACCAGAAGAAGAGTTGGTGACAATACTCTACAAAATAATTCCACAAAATAGAAATAGAAGACATATGTCCAAATTCATTTTACAGTCTACTTTTACACTGGCACCCAATCAACTTAAAGACCCACCAAACAAAGAGAGTTATAGACCAATTTCCCTTATGAAATAGATAAAAATTTCCCAATAAAATATTTGCTAAATTATAGGAAACACATACAGGCACTCCTTGTGTGAACAAGAGCCTGAGAGTAGACAGCCTGGCATCCGTGGGGGGGGGGGGATCTTACAATTCTGAAAAAAAAAAACAAATGAGCAAAAATTTAACTAGCAGTAAAAAGACTCCTATATGCAAATTACTACTATAGGCAAATGTAAATGACATACTATACACATAGATCAGCACCTTGCTCAGCCACCATCAGAGAGAATGCCTCTTGTACTAGATAAGAACTTATGTGAAGACCTACAGTCAGATTTTTTTAATTTTTCTGGTGAGACATATCCTCCACAGTGACTGGGAATGACTGGAGCACTTTTGACTGGGGACCTGCAAGAAGGCCCACAAGAAGTTTCCTTGTATCAGGTGGCCTTGTTTATCTTTTGCTGATCTGCATTCATTGGTTCAATGTTGGCCTTTGCCACACCTTCTACTTATACCTGAAGGCTGAGTCCTCCTATTTTTGCCATTCCCAGAGGAGATATGATTTCTAGGAATTCCTTGTCTATAATCCCTTCTCAGATGTCCTATTCTACCACAATTTAAACATTTGGCATTTTGATGTCTCCTCATACCTTTGGAAATTGCTTCTCCGACCCAAGATTCAGTATTATAGTCAAATGTCTCAATGTTCATTGTATGCAGGATCCAATCATTCATTGATGTTGAACTAACCTTTATAGGCCCAACTACCTTTTTGCATTTTAAGTTGGCCTTTTCAAAAGGCAGAGATTCGACCAATAGTCATCTAGCATCTGGGTCTGCTAATCCTATTTGTACTTCCTTAGTTAATCTTTGTAAAAAGTCACTAAAGTGTTCTCTCTGACCCTGTTAAACACTGGTATATGATTCAAAACTTTTTCTTAGTTCTCGAATCCTGTCTCAAGCATTTAAGGCTGCTTTGTGGTTTGGGGACAAGAATTGTTCATCATAAAGAGCTTAAGCCTGTGGGTCAGCATAAGTGCCCTCATCAAAAATTTGGTTTTGGGAAGTCTCAAGTCCTTTTGTTTTTTCCTGATTTTCTAAAATTTCAGCCTCTTCCCTGAAATAACATTTAAACATCAGTTGAGCCCCATCATCCAGGATTCCTGAAACTAACTGAAGCTAGTCATGTGGTATCACCTTAATGCTAGAATCCCGTGTCTTTATCATCTCCCTAACAAATGCAGAATGCAAGCCATAAACTACAACAGCTAGCTTAATTTCTTTTCAATCATTTATTTCTATTGGCATCCATCTACCTTCTTTGATCCTTTTGGACCTTTAGAATTTGGTGCTTTGTAAGAGTAGATTACAGGGTAGGAAGCTAAAACTCTAGGTAAGTCATCTCTGACAGTTACTGGCAATGTTGAATTACCTTCTTTGTACATTTGTACATTGAATGTCCTGTCCTTGTACCTTCTTTCCCGGCTCATCAGCTCCAATAATTTCCTCAATCATTTTGAACCTTTTTACTATTGTCTTTTGTAAAGTCTGAATATTTTGGCTTATATATATATTTCTAGTGATTTCATTGAGGCACATAATCTCTGGTCTTCATTCTGCACATGTGATGCCAAGGTCTGAAGTTTTTCCTTTAAAGATAACATCTCATCCTTGGTCGTTATTTGGATAGCAGGCAGATTGCCTTCCTGGAGAGATATTCTATCTCCTAACCTATCATAAATTTTTAACAGATTTTGATTGTCAAATTCAACAGTATGAATTCTTTCGGTTAATTTCTCAGTACCCTTACAGATGGATTCAATTTTGTCTGTCAAATTAATGTGACCATTTTCAATAGTATTGTTTTTTTCAGGAAACTTTTGATTTTCAATGGTATTAATCCTGTCAGCTAGCTGTTCATTATTAGTCTGTAAAGACTGTATCATTTTTTAAAGTGCCTCATTCTTGGTTCTGTTATTGAACCATTTTCCTAAGAATATAATATGAACTAACTGGGGACATTGCCCTGGGCACCTGGGAGCCACTCTAGGTTCAAGTCTCTTATGTGATTCCCTGCTCCTCTATCCAACCTTGTTTTATCCCCAATCATCCCGTTTCCCCAAGTTCCCCCCCCATCCTCCCCTTCTCACTTTTCTCTCCCCTTCTCCACTTACCCCCATCCCACCCCACCCCCAAGATCCCAATTTTTTGCCCAGCAATCTTGTCTATTTCCCATAGCAGGGATAATAACTATATGTTTTTCTTTGGGTTCACCTTCTTATTTAGCTTCTTTAGGATCACAAATTATAGACTCAGTGACCTTTATTTATGGCTAGAAACCAATTATGAGTAAGTACATCCCATGTTCCTCTTTTTGAGTTTGGGTTACCTCACTCAGGATAGTGTTTTCTATTTCCATCCATTTGCATGCAAAATTTAAGAAGGAAACGACCCTATCCTATAGCCATACTGATGAATATCTTGCACATCACCATAGAACCTTCATCTAGAGACAGAGACCCACACTGGAGCATTGGACTAAGCTCCCAAAGTCCCAATGAGGAGCAGAAGGAGGGAGAACATGAACATGGAAGTCAGGACCACGAGAGGTGCACCCACCCACGGAGACAGTGGGGCTGATCTATTGGGAGCTCACCAAGGCCAGCTGGACTATGACTAAAAAAGCATGGGATAAAACCGGACTCTCTGGACATGGTGAACAATGAGGGCTGATGAGAAGCCAAGGACAATGGCATGGGGTTTTGATCCTACTTCATGTTCTGGCTTTGTGGGAGCCTAGCCAGTTGGGATGTTCACCTTCCTAGACCTGGATGGAGTGGGGAGGACCTTGGACTTTCCACAGGCAGGGAACCCTGACTGCTCGTTGGACTGGAGAGGGAGAGGGAGAGGGGCGGAGGAGGGGGAGGGAAATGGGAGGCTGCGAGGAGGCAGAAATTTTTTTTCAATAAAAAAAATAAATAAATAAAAATTAAAAAAAAGAATATAATATGAAGAAAAACTGAGTCCCAATACCCAATAAATGGATGTATCACAATAATCATATAAGCCTTGCAGAATACAATCCACAGTATTAACAAAAAAGTTACTAAATGATTCTATAGTAATGTTGTCCACCATTATATAACTTTCAAGTTTATTGATTTATTAATTACCGGTTATGAAATCCAGTAAATTGTTTTAGGTGTAATAATCTTTACTGCCCAACAGGTATCATGGTTGCAGAGTCACAACTAGCAGCAATGCAACCAGTGGCGACATGAACAGTTCTGAGCCGCTTTGGTTTCCTGCCTTGGTACTGGTTAAATACTGAGAAATATGCTTTGCTTGATATATTAAAAGCAATTAAATCAATTCCATACATGGAACAAGAATCCTAGAAGTCACAGGTAGGGAGCACAAACTGAAGCTGCACAAGTCTCCACGTGGCAAGGAACGCAGCAGTGGGGGAGGCGATGTTCTCGAGCTTGGGAAATTTCCAAGTCACAGAATGCAGTTATCTCTTCTGTGGAGGGAATTTTACAAAAAGCTGCTTAGGTTAAAGCAAGGAAAGTAGGCAGGGTTGGGAGACATTCTAGACTGTGCACCTTTAAGCTGGTCCACCTGGTAGGTGTAAAGTCTACATCCACATGGGCGCCAGATGAAGAAGGACACTTAAAAGAAATCTCACACTAGCTCAGAATTGAGAATAATAAAGGATTATTTATTTAGGGGTACACTCACAGATCATAGTCTTCTGCTGAAACATGCAGTTGGAAAAGAGGCCGGGGGTATGCTTTACATTGGTATATATAGTATAAGAGGCCATGCCCAAGTGGGCAGGTAACTTACAGGCTACTGGTGGTAGGAATTCCAAAGCACTTTAGAGTCTGTACTGGAACTAGCTCTTATAGACCAGCCTGGCTTCAAAATCACAGAGATCTACCTGCCTTTGCCTCCTGAGTGCTGGGGTTAAAGCCGTGTGATTCCACTGCCCTGCTAAATTTAGTATTTTTTATGCAATGCCTTTCTCAATTTAGTGTTATTTAAAATTTTCTGGGTATGGTAGTCTCTACTGACATTTATTATCTATTAAAGTTTGCATAATATCTATCTAGGTATTTAAATCTTCTGACTTTAAGAGTCTATGTTGAAAAATCATCTGCCATTATTGGATCTGCCTTTATATGTTACTTGGTCTTTTTCCCTTGCAGCCTTTCATATTCTTTCTTTGTTCTGTACTCTTAATGCTTTGATTATTATGTGTTGTAAGGAATTTCTTTTCTGGGACAGTCTATTTGATTTCTGTACGATTCTTGTACCTTAATAAGGACCTCCTTTTTGATTAGTGATTCTTTTGAATATGTTTTTTGTGCCTTTGGCCTGGATTTCGTTTCCTTACTCTATTTCTACTCTTAGACTTGATCTCCTCATGTATTATCATAATGAGTTGCAAAATATAAATATTAAGAAAAACAAGAAGATACATGGTAAAATTCAACATTTCTTCATGGAAGTTATTAAAGCAACATATCTCAAACTAACTAAGCCAAGAAAAAGAATCTGATATTATACTGAGTTGTAAAAAATAGAAACAACATATTTCAAGGTGTGTACCTGAAATGAAATACAACTTCTCTAAGCTTTGTTTATATCATATACTATACATGCATGCCAGACTTCAGAGAAAAATTGAAAAAAATATACTCTACTGTTCCACCAATTTTCTCTGTTCTCACATGCCATAATCTTCAAAAATAGTTATACCTGTCAATAAAAGTTCTAGTTGCCACAAACTGGACAAAATCCAGTTTTCCTCAAACTTATGAGTGGATAATGGAATATTGCTGATCTATAAATAAAAATATTATTATGAAACTCACAGATAAATGAATAGAGTTAGAAACAATCGTTCTCAGTAAAATAACTCAGACCCAGAAACATAAAATATTGTGGATATTACTTTTGTATTTCTAGGTGTCTTCCTTCATTCACAATACCTGCCAATAAATGAACATGAGAAGAGGCATTGAAAGTATCAGAGATAGACTGCACTGATAAGGGTTTAGGGGAATTAAGGAATGGAAAATATGAAATTGGGATGAACATGACAGAATGTTAGAAGAGGGAAGCTGAAAGGAATAAATAACAGTAATTTTCAAAACAAAAAGAAATATGGATACCTACTACTATATAAACTTTCTAAAATATGTGTTTTTAGTATCCTCACACATGTCAGAAAACCAGATTAAATTCAGTGAGTCAAGCCAGGCAGTGATGCATGCCCTTAATCCCAACACTTGGGAGGCAGAGGCAGGCTGATCTCTGTGGGTTTAAGGCCAGCCTGGTCTACAAGAACTAATCCCAGGACTGACAACAAAGCATAAGAAAAACTTCAGTGAGTCTTTCTCTGTCCCTTTCTCTCTCTCTCTCTCTCTCTCTTTCTCTCTCTCTCTCTCTCTCTCTCTCTCTCTCTCTCTCTCTCTCACACACACACACACACACACACACACACACACAAACACAATAGTAAAGAATAATAAACCGGGCGGTGGTGGCGCACGTCTTTAATCCCAGCACTCGGGAGGCAGAGGCAGGCGGATCTCTGTGAGTTCGAGGCCAGCCTGGTCTACAAAAGCTAGCTCCAGGACAGGAACCAAAAAGCTATGGAGAAACCCTGTCTCGAAAAATCCAAAAAAAAAAAGAATAATAAAAGGTAAAGAAAAAAGACATGAAAGTAGAAAAAGTATTAGTAAGAATGAGATTTTCAGAAGGAAATAGATAAGAGAGATTAATATAATGAAAATGATAAAAATAAGCTTTATTTGTATAAATCAATAGTCATATTTCTGTTTTCACCCTAAATGAAAGCAGCCAAGTTAAACTTCTGTACTTATGCAATCATGTCATCTATGCTATAAGGATAATCAACTATTTTCTGTGGCCTAAGGCAGCTCATACTCAGTACTGTGGACTGGACAAAGCCCAAGATATATTGTGGTCACAGGTGCTTTTGTTTTGTAAAATATACATTCTATCAAAATGCCTCTTAAATATTGTACCATTAGACTGTCATTACTCTCATAATTGTTCAAGGAACTTTCCATTTATACAATTTGACAACTAATGTTAAGATTCATAGTTGATCAAAATGATAAGAATAATTGTGTACATCTTTAAGTATCAAACCAGTATTACCCATCTAGGGCTCAGGAATCATCACAGAAAAGGAGGCAGAAAGACATAATAGCCTGATAACTACTTAGATAGCAGTGAAATGCTGTTTTATGGACATTATACTCATATACTCACAATAATTGTCTGTGTAGGGCTTCCACAAGACCTAGTGTAGAAACCTAGCATATCATAAAGGGCTCATAGAACTTGTCCCATACATCAAAGCTAATATCAGTCTAATGTAGGGAAAGTCATTGTCCGCAGTAATAATAAGCACTGTGATACAATTGCAGTTCAGTAGATCACTTCATCTCATGTATATGTGTGTAGCCTAAGTTAACCCAGTTGATCACAAAAAAAAACCCAGAGAGATAAGAAAGTGGAATGTGAACTTGGTAGAAGGAGTGAGAGTTTGTTGGGTTTGGAGAAGTATAAGAGATAATGGAGATTCTATGATGATATGCAAGATATTCGTCAGTATTGCTCTAGGATAGGGTCATTTCAGGTTCCCAATCCTCAGCTGCCCAAGGAACTAACTGGGAACCTCATCTTGGGCACTTGGGAGCCCCTCTAGGGTCAAGTCTCTTGCCCACCCTAAAGTGGCTCCCTTAACTAAGAATTGTGGTTCCGTGCTCCCCTATCCACCTTTCCTTTATCCCAATTCTCCTGTTTCCCCAGGTCCCCCCTCCTTCCCTTCTACCTTTTCTCTCCCCATCTCCTCTTACCCCCATCCCACCCCACCCCCAAGATCCCATTTTCTCCCCGGCAATTTGGTCTACTTCCCTTAGCCAAGAGGATAACTGTATGTTTTTCCTTGGGTTCACCTTCTTAATTAGCTTCTTTAGGTTCACCTATTGTAGACTCCGTGGCCTTTATTTATGGCTAGAAACCAATTATGAGTGAGTACATCCCATATTCATCTTTTTGGGTCTGGGACACCTCACTCAGGATAGTGTTTTCTATTTTCATCCATTTGCATGCAAAATTCGAGAAGTCATTGTTTTTTACCGCAGCGTAGTACTCTAGCGTGTATATATTCCATACTTTCTTCATCCATTCTTCCATTGAAGGGCATCTAGGTTGTTTCCAGGTTCTGGCTATTACAAATAATACTGCTATGAACATAGTTGAACAAATGCTTTTGTCATATGATACAGCATCTCTTGGGTATATTCCCAGGAGTGGTATTGCTGGGTCCAGGGGTAAGATGATCCCGAATTTCCTGAGAAACCGAAACACTGACTTCCACAGTGGTTGCACAAGATTGCATTCCCACCAGCAATGGATGAGGGTACCCGTTCCTCCACAGCCTCTCCAGCAAAGGTTATCCTTGGTGTTTTTGACTTTAGCCATTCTGACAGGTGTAAGATGATATCTCAAAGTTGTTTTGATTTGCATTTCCCTGATTGCTAAGGAAGTTGAGCACGACCTTAAGTGTCTTTTGGCCATTTGAACTTCTTCTGTTGAGAATTCTCTGTTCAGTTCAGTGCCCCATTTTTTAATTGGGTTAATTAGCATTTTAAAGTCTAGTTTCTTGAGTTCTCTATATATTTTGGAGATCAGACCTTTGTCTGTTGCGGGGTTGGTGAAGATCTTCTCCCAGTCAGTAGGTTGCCTTTGTGTCTTAGTGACAGTGTCCTTTGCTTTACAGAAGCTTCTCAGTTTAAGTAGGTCCCATTTATTCAATGTCATCTGGTGATGGATAGAGATAGAGACAGAGACCCACACTGGAGCACTGGACTGAGCTCCCAAGGTCCCAATGAGGAGCAGAAGGAGGGAGAACATGAGCAAAGAAGTCGGGACCACGAGGGGAGCACCCACCCACTGAGACAGTGGAGCTGATCTACGCGGAGCTCACCAAGGCCAGCTGGACTGTGACCGAAAAAGCATGGGATAAAACCGGACTCTCTGAACATGGCGAACAATGAGGGCTGATGAGACACCAAGGACAATGGCACGGGGTTTTGATCCTACGTAATGTGCTGGCTTTGTGGGAGCCTAGCCAGTTTGGATGTTCACCTTCCTAGATATGGACGGAGCGGGGAGGACCTAGGACTTACCACAGGCAGGGAACCCGGACTGCTCTGTGAACTGGAGAGGGAGGGGGAGAGGAGTGGGGGGAGGGGGAGAAGGGTGGGAGGAGGGAGAGAAGGGTGGGAGGAGGGGGAGGGAAATGGGAGGCTGGGAGGAGGTGGAAACTTGTTTTTTTTGTTTATGTTTTTTTTTCTTCTTTTCTCAATAAAAAAAGGAGAGAGAGAGAGAGAGATAATGGAGATCGGACTGCCCACAGGGCAGGGAACCATGACTGCTCTTAGGACTGGAGAAGGAGGGGGAGGGGAGGGGGTGTGTGGAGTGGGGGAGGGGGAGGAGAAAGGGAGGGGGAGGGGTGTAGGGAGTGGGGAAAGGGAGGTGGGGAGGAGGTGGAAATTTTTAATTTAAAAAAAATTTAATAAAAAAAAGAGATAATGGAGAGATGATTATTTTGGACCATAATCTATCATATTTACTTATGAAATTTTCAAAGAATAAATGAAAAGAAATAAATTCAATTATGATGAATTCAATTATCATGAGAATGCTTACTGAAGACTGTAAACATCAAGCAGTAATTAGTTCTAGAATTAAGTGAAATGTCCATTAGATCAATTTTAAAACCTCTAATCTGACCTTTGAATTACATATTGATAATATTGCTGAATAGAGATTTTAGACCCATCTGTACATAACACACACATACATACACGCACACACACACACACACACACACGTGTGCACACACACACATACACATTTGGGGACAACAGTCAAAATACCATTCAAATTCAGAAATTATTCACATTCTTGAACTGAAATTTTTGCAACAATTTGTTGAAATTCTTGCCATTCAACATTCATCCCAACAACGGTGACCATATTTTTTTGGTTTTTCAAGACAGGATTTGTATGTGTAACAGCCCTGGCTGTCCTAGAACTAGCTCTTGTAGACGATGCAGGCCTCAAACTCACAGAGACCCACCTGTCCCTGCTTCCCATTTGCAGGGATTAAAGGTGTGCATCAACACCACCCGGCAATGTGATACTATTTTAAAAAGAAAAATTAAAAACAACCAAACAACAACAATAAAAACATGATGCAGAATTTAACTCATGGGTTTCAAAAACATTGTGACCAACAGATTTTATTCTATATTTCTAGTCATTGTCCTAAATGGAAGCCATGAACTATGAGATTAGAAAACCCTACCGTGTAATCTCTTCAAGGCATTACTGAAATCTCTATTCCTGAGGCTATAGATGAAGGGGTTGAGCATAGGGCTCACTGCAGTATATATCAGTGAGGCCACTGCATTCTTTCGTGGAGAATGTGACACAGCTGAGCCAAGGTACACACCAATCCCCGTTCCATAAAATAAACAGACTACTAGCAGGTGAGAACCACAAGTGGAGAAGGCTTTATATTTCCCACTTGAGGAGGGGATTTTCAGAATAGAGAAAAAAATTTTGCAGTATGAGAAAATGATCCCTAGAACAGGAAAAATACCAAGTATGACACCAATAAAATATATTACTATGTTACTCATGAGTGTGTCAGTGCAGGCAAGATTAAGGAGTTGAGAAGGGTGACAGAAGAAATTTTCAATTTCCACATCCTTGAAGCAAGTAACTTGCAAGGCAATCAAATTGTGCAGCTGTGAATCAAAAATACTCACTGAGAATGACAACAAAATTAAGATAACACAGACCTGAGGATTCATAATTACTGTATAATAAAGGGGATGGCAAATGGCAACAAAGCGATCGTAAGCCATCACAGTTAGAATCATGTCATCCATACATACGAAAAGGTTGAAAAAAGACATTTGTGTTAAGCAGCCTGCATAGGAAATTATTCTGCTGTGCATGTTAATGCCCACAATCATTTTTGGGATTGTAGTAGATATGAAAAAGATGTCAACCAAAGACAAGTTGGACAGAAAGAAGTACATAGGTGTGTGGAGATGGGAGTCAAGGACGATGACCAGGATGATGAGCAGGTTCCCGAGCATTGTGACCAGGTACATGGCTAAGAATAATCCAAAGAGGAGAAGCTGCAACTCTGGATCCTCTGAGAGCTCCATGAGATGGAATTCCAAGACACCTGTGTGATTCTCTATCTCTTCATTAACCACAACCCTTTTAAAAAAGAGAATTCATTTAAATAATGAGACAAGTAAAAAAGCACCCAAAACTCATATATTTTTTATGCAGATCCTCAGTAATAAAAGTCTACCACTTGAGGTTCATAAGCCCACTAACATGGATTGCACAGGCACTAAGACCAAGCAATATATAGGACTTCACGAAACAGAAACAGACACCATTCGGGCAAAGCAACAGATTACAGAATGGGAAAAGATCTTTAACAATTAGACATCCATTAGAAGTTTAATATCTAAAGTATATGGGAAAATTATGGACATCAAGAAAACAAGTAACTAAATTAAAAATGAGGTATAGAACTAAGTATTGAGTTTTCAAAAGATGAAACATAAATGGCTAAGAAATACTGAAAGAAATGTTCAACATTCTTAGTCATCAGGGAAATGTAAATCAAAACTACTCTGAGATTTGAACTTAACACCCACCAGACTGGCCAAGATGGATAAAACAAATGACATCTCATGTTGGTGGGGATGAAAGGAAGCTAGAACACCTAGGTATTGCTGATGGGAGCATAAACTTGTACAGTCACAAGTCCTTAGTGTTTTCAATGGGAGGTGGGAATAGAACCTTAAGATCTAACTCTACCACTCTTGAGGACACCCAAACAAGAACTTTAAATAAATTGACTGGGTAAAGTTCTCTGATTGCCAGTGCATCATCTACCTTTGATGTCATTCTTAATCACTTGTGTTAGTTTTTCTCTAAAAAGAGTTACCCTTATCTCCCAATATCCTATTTAGAAAGATTTCAGGTCAATATTATACTAGTAGTCTGTTCAGTTTCATGATACACAAATAAATTTCAACATGCCATTTTTCCAGTAAAGGAAATAGTGCCACAGAATGGAGTTCAGAAAATAAATATATTTGTTGGCCATCAAATTCTCAAAAAATAAATGAAATATTAAATAATTGAAATAATTCAATAAAATTAAAGAAACAAAATATTTCAATAAGATGGTAAAAGATAGAAAAATCCTACCTATGCAATATGTGTAGAACATAAAGGAGGTCTTGGATTTGAAGTCATTGAAAAAATGCATTTAATGGCATGGGCTGCTTAGCAATTAGTACTGCTTGACAAAGTTTCAGAATTTCAATATTGCAGATCACACTTCTCCAGGACCCTTTTACTTTCAATTTTAATGATTCCTAGTACGTATTATGGGATTTCCCTATTGTCTTTTCCTTTGGGAAACTTTGTGCAGACTTTGAAGAATGAAAATATATAAAATGGAAGCCTCTTTAAAGAAAACAATTCTTTGGAAAAATCCCCACCACTGTGAAACCATAAAGTTTGATGACTTAGCACATACGAATCCCCACTATGCCCCCTGATTACACCAAGAACAGGAAAGTTAGAGATTTACTAATTGGACACATATCACACCAAGGACTAAAGCACACAATCCAGATCCTGAGGTCATTAAGGACAAGAGTTAAAAATTATAGCGGAATCAGAATAGTGCTATGTAGTGAGAAAAGAGTAAGATCTTGGACCTTCCCATTTGGGAACATATGAGCAGAACAGATAGATATAGTAAGACTAAGACACAAAGGAGTGAAATTAGGGAATAGTACAGTATAATGCTGCATCAAGACCCTCAAGGAATGAAAATTACTCTTAAAATGTAGTACTGTATCTGGTCCCCAGAAAAACATCCTTTTCTCAAGGTCAGATTTGGATAAGAGTCTCCATTGCCTCGGGGTCTTGAGAAAATTCCTGTTCATTAAAAACAGTCATTAGCCTTATCTCTAGCAAGAAGAACTTGTGACTCTTCCACTGGCTTAATGGGGAGTTAATAAACCTCAGAAAACAATAGACATTTAGATCCTTGTTGAACTTTTCACTTTTATCTCAGAAAAAAAAATGTTGTAATAAAGTTAATGACCAATCTTGTCCCAAAGGATTGAGCCTGCTTTTTTCAATCCTGTCTGTGGCTAAAATATTGAGTATAAAATGTGTAGCTTTTTTCTTTTTATTTTACTTAATTAACATTTTCATTTATTTTACATATGGGCCACAGTTTCTCCTCCCTCCTTTCCTGCAGTCCCCCTACCCATCCACTCCCCTTCCCATCCACTCCTCCTTTCTCTCTATTCAGAAAGGGGCAGGGCTCCCTTGGTCTTAAGCAAAGTTTATCACATCAAGTTGAGGTAGGACTGATCTACCCACACATCAAGGCTGGCCAATGTAATCCAGCATGGGAAATAGGTTCTCAAAAGTCAGCTAAGTGCCTGGGACAGATCCTGATCGCACTGCTAGGAGCCTTACAAACAGAACAAACTATACAACTGTCACACACATGCAGAGGGTCTAGGTCAGTCCCATGCAGTTTCCCTAACTGTTGGCCCAGAGTTCAGGTCAGCTGCCTCTGTGGGTTCCCTTTTTCCACAAACATGCAGGCAGCAATCTGGATTCATCCTCAGATCATATCAGTCCCTGTCCCTGCAAGTCCCTGCCCCTACTGACTCCACACATCATTTTTGGGACTTTAACCTGGAGAAGGTCTCTGGCATTTCATAATTTCTTTAATCATGGTACTTTTTAATTTTTTATTTTAATAGAATACACCATCCTCTCTTCCTTTTACTCCCTCCAGTCTTAAACATCTACACCCCTTGCTCACTCACAAATTAATCACAGTAGACTTAAAACATACAAAATACTATCCTTATAAAAATAATTAGCTGATGAATAGTTTCCTATGACATTGAAATTGGATAATGGAAACCTCCATAATGTGTTTCAGTCTAAAGTACATCTGCCTGTGTCTGCCAATGTATCCTTCCTTCTCATTGAGGAAATTTTCTCTCAATATTTTGATATCTGTGTGAAAAAATAATTATAAAGACACAAATTAAAACTATTTTGTCTCTAGTTAAATTAATGTGCAGACAGGATAGAATCTGTTACTTTGAAACTATGTCAATTCCGAACAATTGGAAGCCATGGAAGTGTTCATTCAGTGGTTAATAAATGTTTCCATGTTCATGCTTCCTGTATCTTAAAAAGTATGGGCCCCAGAGAGTTAGAAATAAAAGAATTGATTTTATGTTAATCTGAATATTTATAGTTAAGTTATATATTACTTGAATGGCATGTATATTTGCCTAACTATTGCAAGTAAAATAATCTTAATTTTTCTGTCAATTTTATGCAATATACAATATTAATATATATATATTACATGTAACACACATATATATATACATATATAAACCTATATGGAGAACCTATTGTGTTTAGGTCCTAGAAATCAACTTTAATAATAACTTCCCACACATAGAAGTAATTGGAGCCAAAATACTAAAAATAAGATAATCAGAGTGTATATAGTGGCACATATCTGTAACTTCAGTAATCAGAAAGCTGGTATAGGAAAATTGTGAGTACCAGAGTAGTCTTGGTTTAACAAGACTATCTCAAAACAAAGCACAACAAATGATCTGTCATAGTATGCATGTGATTCACTAATTTCTTTCTATCAGTTTCTAGTCAAGAGAAATTTTTAAGCAGGTGCTCAGAGATATTTATCACAATTATGTTGCAGGTACTTTTTTCCTGACTCCTGTTTTCCTCAGTAGGAATAAAAACTAGATGCAATGCTCATTACATTAGTAAATTGTAGTGTATTGTTTGAGTTCACTGAGAAATTAGGTCTGATATTGGAGTTGTCTCCAGCACATTTCATACCCAAACAGGTTTGTGTCAAATGTCCTCAAAGCTCTGGTGGTCTTTCTGATAAAAAGGGAAGAGAAGAATAAAACAGACTAAGATTAAATCACTTTGTTCTTGAAAATAGCTAGAAAGTAACCTATATCCAATAAATATGACTATTTTTTACGACATAGTGTAAGGGCATGTATTAGAAAAGAGAATCTGAAAGTTCAGTCACAGGAAGTTCACACGTGGGGAGCTCATGCATGAAAGAACAGTTCAAGTAGAACTAGCTGACCACCTCAATCTCACCAGTTGATTTCTTTTGGATGTCATGAGATCCCAATTTGATGCTGCCAGCCCTATCTGTTATTTGTTCTTTCACCTGGAATCACTCATTCTGCTATTTCACAGACTTATCCTATGGGGAGCTCCAGTTGACAACTTTAAAGAGTTCCAAGTAGATTTATGTTGCTTGTTCTGAGTGTCTGATTTGGTGATGTTTTGCTATGTAACTACTAATAATTTGCTATTCTTTTATTTTTGCTTGGTACATTGTAGATCATTCACTGAACAATATAGAACACAAGTTCTGACACTATCTCTTCTTTTGAAAATAGGTGGTCTAATGTGAGAATGGAGGAAACAATAGAAGCCTGCAAGTATATCATATAGTGACTCCAGAGACAGATCTGTTATGTATTATATGTGCACTTTCTTTTCCCTCTATAGCTCTTTCCTATAGATAATACAGCCTGAGTATCTGATAATCTAACTTGGAATCAACCATGCATCTCCAAAAGAAGAAGACGGAGATGAGGTATCTTCCTGCAGTAACAGGAAGTAATATGATTGGTTATTAATAAAAAACAGTAGTCAGTTTTATGTTTAATAGCCTAGTCCAACTTTTCCTCACCATGTACATCATAGACATGTGGGAATTAGAAGTAAATAGTTTAAAGGTATCCATTTTATGTGAGGTAAGTGTATGGAAAATCAGGGTCAATGAAAAACAAATTGTGAATGAAGTATCTTGTATACTCAATACAAAAGAACATATATTTCATATTCCAAATAACTGAAATAGTTTGTCACTATTCTCCCATCTTTATACAAGGATTGTCAAGTTCATCTACACCAATATAGAAAGAATCTTTCCAATATTCCTTCACATATCTGCATTCTCGCCACCTACCAGTTTAAGCTACTGTTCTGCTCTGTCATGATCAGGAAGTACAGATACATTCACCTTATCACACCAGATCCTGAGGGGTGTGCAGTCTCTGTGCCACAGAAGATATGAGCAGTGGCATTTAATAGTTTTCTGGTGTGGGTATCCATGCAAAGAGAAAGATGCATGAGCCAAGTTCACCGTAACGTGAAAGTGAAGAACTGGAAGCACAGGATAATTATTGACTCCACTAGGACTGGGAGACTGAATGCACAGAGATCATTATCCAGACTGATTCAGTCTGTCTCAGTCTCTAAGGACTTCGTAAATTAATTTGGAAGAATAAGAAAAGAAAATGGATATCAACAAAAACATTTTTAGACTTTTTTCTCTACTCCAGAAAACGTCTTAAGTACTGCTTTTTTCTTTTATTACTGCATATAAAAGTCACATTTATGTGGCCTCAGGACAAAATGGAACATGCTATTTTTGTGCATTTTTAAAAGTCATTTGTCTGCTTAGTTATATTTTTAAGAAACATATGCATTTACACTTTCCAATTTAAATATAATTAAAATATGTTTGTCACTCTAGTTGCATTCACTATATCTTACAACAATCAAAATCCTATTTCACTAGAAACTTTTAATCTTTCAGATTAAAAATCAATCATCACTTTACAACTTTATCACACAAAACACAATAATTGAAACAATAATCCCACTTTGCAAATTCATGAGAAACTAAAATGATGAAATCACAAAAGTAATATTGCAACACTTACAAATCTGCATGTTAAAACTATTGGTTTTTGATTAATAGAGATGGGTTAAATTAAGATTTAAGAGTTAACAATAGGAAGCTAGAGTGAATGTGCCAAGCAGTGTTTTAAATAAAAAAAAACTATTGGTTTTTCAAATTGCATTACAGTGCATGACATAGGTCTTCAGGTCATGCTTTTCTGTTTCAGAATACAAATAACATATTTTAGATTTTCCATTTTAAATGTCATAGTTACACCTTTACTCAATTTACATGTCCATTTAGGTTATATTTCTTGCTCATTTTGCTCTTCTTTTCCCTTCCCACTGTTCTATTTTCTATTCCAAAACAGCCTGTTCTCTACAAATGTGAGGTATATGTGCGTGTGTGTGTGTGCGTGTGTGTGTGTGTGTGTGTGTGTGTGTGTGTGTGTGTAAAATATTGCTTCCATATACAGAAAACATTCACTAATTTGTCTTTCTGATTCTGGTTTATTTCAGATATGAAGAATAAAAACATGGTATAATAGCAATAAAATGTAAAAATGTATAGAATTCTTAATTTGATTATATGAAATATGAGAGAATCATTATATGTATGCAATATATTTGCTTATCTATATATTAATCAACATATAAGTTAATTCCATATCTCACCTGTTTATTGGCTTTTTGATGAATTCATCAAATGACTGTTATGATTGCCACCTTAATAAATAGGTGGATGTGCAGGGGTATCTATATTGTACAGACATACATTCCATTGCACTTATTAGCAGAGTTGTTGTAGGTGCATCTATTGCCAGTTATTTTCTATTTTAGAAGCCTCCATACTAAATTCCATAGTGGTTCCACTGAATAAAATTGTGTCCAAGATTGTATGTGAGTTCCTTTGTCCCACAGCCTCACCAGCTTTTGCTTTCTTTGTGTGTCCATTTTTTAAAGATCCATTCTTCTAGGGATGACTTAGAATATTAATGTATCTTGAATTAGATTTTCCTTAATGGCAAATCATGGTGAGACCTATCCCGTACACTTATTAGTTACATATACCTCTACCTTTGAAAGGTGCCAGTTCATTTCATTAGTACATTTAGTCACTGAATCATTCAGTTATAAAGTGTTTACATTTTTAGAATTTCAGAGATTCTAAATTATTAGTTCATTACCAGGTATATAGCTATGAATTATTTTGGAATGTTTTGCTGAGAGCATTTTCACTCTGCCAAGTGTTCATTTCTCAAAAGTGCTTAAATTTCATTCAGTTCTATGCACTGATTACTGCTGTTATTTTCTCACCTACTGGAGTCTTTTTTCAAAGTCTTTGTCTATGTGTGCATCTTGAAGTGTTTTGAAAATATTTTTCTTTTGACATTTCAGACTTAAGTTTTTTAAATTGATTTTTTACAACTTCTTTGTTTGAAAATAATTGAATACATTTTGGCACTATTTTGAAGCATGGATGTAGTTTATTAAAGTCATTGAATGCAGGCCTTACCCACAGAGGTTAATAAACAGAGTGTTCAGGGAAAAAATAACACATATCAAACCAAATGTGTGTGCTACTCCTAGGGAAAAAAACCTCCTCATCATATTTACAATGGCTGTCCACATAATCAATGACTTTCACAATCATATTTTCTGCTGTGATATTTTGTTTGTGCTCTGAAAAATAAATCTGCCCTGGAGATAGAAAGTGGAGCTAGCCACTAGTTAACCATAGAGTCTGGTGATCTATAAATACAGGAGACAGGAAGAGAAAGCATGGGGTAGAGACAGGAAGTAATAATGCAGGGTATAGACAAGATGTTTGTCCTTTTGGCAGCAGATTCACAGGGGTAAAAGGTGACTGTGGCTGTTCCTTCACTTCTCTAATCTTTCAGCTTTTACCCTGACATCTGACTCTAGGTTTTTATTGATAAGATCACTTAGGATTGTGCTTCATCTGGTGTAAAATTTGGGGGGCACAAATTCATAAAACAGCTGTTTGCCTATGACTTTGCAACCCCTGGCTCAAGCGGAGTTTAACATAGCCAAGTCACCACAGTTGGCTAAATTTTCCGTTTTTTTTCCACAAGCCCTCTGAGCAAGTCTGGAATTTTTCTGTTGCAGCCTCTCTGCAGCAAACTCCACAGACTCTTGGGCTCCAAATACTACTGGAGTTAGTCCCTCACCACTGGCCAGCTCTGCCTTTAGGCAGATCCAGTTGATGTGCTTTTTCCCAGGATACCCTGTGGGTATTTTTCAGACAACAGGCTCCCTCTCCCAATGAGTTGTGGGCATTCCCTGGACACCCTTCCTGGGCTATTGCCAAATTAGGTAGCTGCCTAGGAAACCAGCTTGGGATTCAACTGTTCTACACAGCTATAGTCAGCCTCATCTTCACCATTATCTTTACTTTCATTGTCAACAGTTTTGGTGAGATGTTGGGAATTTTTAAAGATGGAAATAAGTTAAAAAAAAAAAAAAACAGAGAGTGGCCGGGCGGTGGTGGCGCACGCCTTTAATCCCAGCACTCGGGAGGCAGAGGCAGGCGGATCTCTGTGAGTTTGAGGCCAGCCTGGTCTAGAAGAGCTAGTTCCAGGACAGGAACCAAAAAAGCTACAGAGAAACCCTGTCTCGAAAATAAAAAAATAAAAAAAAATAAAAAAAAACACAGAAAGTTTTGTCCCACATTAAAAATGAGAAACATAATAACTACAATGGGGGGAGTTAGGTCTCTGTATGATTATGCAATGGATGGTTTAAAATAAAACAATTAAATGAAGTGTATAATCGATTTAACTGAGATTGATATAATGATATCCTTTTCATAATTCTGATTTTAACCCTATAAAAGTTGGTTAATAGGAGTGTCAAGATAGGTCTTAGAAAAACATTGTGAGCGGCTTCTTTGTTCCACACGACCCTGCTCCTGTACTGAGGAGATCCATCCAGAGGGGTAAGTGTGTGTCAGCCCGGCCAGACCGCCCGGGAATGGAGTACAAGGCCCCTCCAGCTCCGGCTGTAAAGGCTTCTTTGTTCCACACGAATCTGCCTCCCCTGAAGCCTGCCCTATTGTCTGCGAGGTCCTTGGCCCAGAAAGAGTTCCTACTCTTAGGCTGAGTAGATCTATCCAGAGGGATAAGTGTGTGCCCGCCCACCAAACCGTCTGGGAATGGAGTACAGGACCGCTCCAGGTCCTGCTGCAGCAGCTTCTCTGTCCCAGATGGCCCTGCTGCTGTACTGAGGAGATCCATCTAGAGGGGTAAGTATGTGCCCTCTCGGCTGGACTGTTAGGGAACCAAGTACAGGGCCTCTCCAGCTCCTGCTGCAAGGGCTTATTTATTCCACTTGGCACTGCCTCCCCCAAGCCTGCCATATTGTCTGCAAGGTCCTTGGCCCAGGAAGAGTTCCTGCTCCTGCACTGAGGAGATCCATCCAGAGGGCACTCCTTTCCATCTTTGGGGTCCTTAGATCCACCAGCACAGCCAGCCACATCTCTGAGGGGTCCTAAGAGAGGGCAGACCAAGAAAAACCCCCAAGTACACAGTCAGTCACAGCAAAGATTGGACCAAGACGCCAAGACTCTCCTGGCTGCGTTTGAAGGAAGAGATGGACAGGCGCCAATGCAAAAATTCCTCCAAGAACCTAAAAAAAGCAACATGACAACACCAGAATCCAGCGAACACGCAACAGGAAGACTTGTACACCCTATTCCAGAAGAAGTAGAAGAAATCGACTTTAAACATAACATTATGAAAATAATAGAGGACCTTAAACAGGATGTGAAAAACTCCTTTAAAGAAATGAATGAGAAGACAAACAAAAGACTTGTACACCCTATTCCAGAAGAAGTAGAAGAAATCGACTTTAAACATAACATTATGAAAATAATAGAGGACCTTAAACAGGATGTGAAAAACTCCTTTAAAGAAATGAATGAGAAGACAAACAAAAAGTTAGAAGAAATGAAAAAATCTCTCAAAGATACCCAAGAAAACCAAGAAAAAGCAATCAAACAGGTAATGGAAACAGTTCAAGACTTGAAGACCGAAATGGAGGCAATAAAGAAAACACAAACAGAGGGATATCTGGATATGGAAAATCTGGATAAATGAACAGGAACTACAGAGACAAGTATAACCAACAGAATATAAGAGATAGAAGAAAGAATCTCAGATTCTGAAGATACTGTAGAGGAAATAAACTCGTTGATCAAAGAAAACAGTAAATCCAACAAATTCTTAACACAAAACATCCAAGAAATCTGGGACACCATGAAAAGACCAGACCCAAAAAGATGAATATGGTATGTACTCACTCATAAGTGGATTCTAGCCATAAATAAAGAACATTGAGCCTATAATTCATGATCCTAGAGAAGCTAAGTAAGAAGGTGAACCCAAAGAAAAATGTATAGTTATCCTCCTGGATATTGGAAGTAGACAAGATTGCCAGGCAAAAATTGGGAACTTGGGGGTGGGGGTGGGGTGGGAGTAAGGGGAGATGGGGAGAGAAAAGTGAGAAGGGGAGGATGGGGAGAGTTTGGGGTAATGGGACGGTTGGGATGGAGGAAGGGTGGATATGGGAGCGGGGAAGTAGATATCTTAATTAAGGGAGCCATTTTAGGGTTGGCAAGAGACTTGACTCTAGAGGGGTTCCCAGGTATCCAAGATGTCCACAGCTTGTTCCTTGGGCAGCTGATAAATATCTTGCATATCACCATAGAACCTTCATCTGGTGATGGATGGAGATAGAGACAGAGACCCACATTGGAGCACTGGACTGATCTCCCAAGGTCCAAATGAAGAGCAGAAGGACGGAGAACATGAGCAAAGAAGTCAGGACCACGAGGGGTGCCTCTACACACTGAGACGGTGGGGCTGATCTATTGGGAGCTCACCAAGGCCAGCTGGACTGGGACGGATGGAGCATGTGATCAAACCAGACTCTCTGAATGTGGCTGACTGAGAAACCAAGGACAATGGCACTGGCTTTTGAATCTACTGCATGTACTGGCTTTGTGGGAGCCTGGTCTGTTTTGATGTTCACCTTACTAGACCTGGATGGAGGGGGGTGGACCTTGGACTTCCCACAGGGCAGGGAACCCTGACTGCGCTTTGGACTGGAAAAGGATGGGGAAGGGGAGAGGGGGAGGGAAATAGGAGGAGGTGAAAATTTTTAATTCAAAAAAAAGAAATGTGTTAAATTAAAACGTAAGAATTAGCCAATAAGAAACTAAAGCTAATGGGCCAAGCAGTGATTTAATTAAAAAAAAGAAAAAGGTAAAATCTATTTTCAATAAAAGGAAGATAGAAGATAGATAGATAGATAGATAGATAGATAGATAGATGATAGATAAGATACTAAATCTTTCAATTTTTATTAAACATAGTTTCTTTTCTCACACAATATAATCTGAAAACAGTTTTCCTTCCCTCTGCTCCTTCCAGTTCCTCCCCAACTTCCTTTACCATCTGGATTCACTCCCGTTCTGTCTCTCATTAGAAAAAAAAAAGGGCTTCTAGGAGGTAACAATAAAACATTTAAAAAACCTAAAATGTAAGGAAAAATGAAAATCATCCTATTGAAATAGGACAAGATGAGCAAACAGAAAAATAAAAGAGCTCCAGAGAGAATGTACAAGAATCAGTGACTCTCTTCTTTACACATTCAGGATTCCCATAAAAGTAGTAAACTTAAAACTATAGTAAATATGCAGGGGACCTTGTGCAAATACATGGCGGCCCTGTACATGTTGCTTCAGTCTCTATGATTTCATATGAGTTTTGGTCAGTGGTTTTAGAGGGCCGTGTTCTCCTGGTATCTTCCATCCCCTCTGTCTCTGCTTCCTCTTCTGAGGGGTTACCTGGCCTCTTTGGAGGAGGATTTAATGGAGACATATTTAGAGTTGTGGGCCCCAAGGTGTGTCTCTCTCTCTTTCTCTTTCTCTCTCTCTCTCTCTCTCTCTCTCTCATAATGTCTGACTGTGGGTCTCTGTATTTGTTCCCATCTGCTGCAGGAGTAAGCTTCTCAGATAATGACTGAATAAGGGACCAATCTATGAAAGTAATGGAATATAATTAGGAGTCATTTTATTGTTACCTTTTTTAGACCAGTAGTATTTGGTTTTACCCTAGCACTCTTGGTTATCTACTCTGGTTCTTGGTCACCCAAGCAATGTCTGTTATATGCTTCATCTCTGGGAATGGGCCTGATGTCAAATCAGACATTTG
Organism: Microtus oregoni; assembly: GCF_018167655.1. Lineage (NCBI taxonomy): Eukaryota > Metazoa > Chordata > Mammalia > Rodentia > Cricetidae > Microtus > Microtus oregoni. The sequence goes on from NW_024543067.1 coordinate 36,832,159, forward strand.
GTTTTTTACTCCAACAAGGTTTGTGCTGTAGCATATTTTGCAGGCAGGACAGATTTTAGATCAAAAGATTTGAGGTTACATTTGGTGTTTGCATTTCTCTTTTGGTAGCCTGAAGAGTACCAACACGTTACAGACACTAGAACATGTGTCAAAGGTTCTATGTTGACATCAGCTGGGCCATCTCCACATTCAATAAGTTGTGTATGTATTGTCTTCCGCAATGGGGCCTTGTTGTCAATTTGTGGTGAGCAACCTATTGCCTTGGCAATATCCTGGGTTATTTGAGAATTTCCATGGAACCCCACTAGCCAACAACTCAACTGGATAAAACCCAGTTCCAGCATGGGAAGCTTCATTTGGTGACTAGAAATGGCCAGTAGGGTTTTCATCTCCCTCATTATTTGGAGACTTTATCATGATTGCCTTCATATATTACAGGAAGTTTTCACTGCACTAGTTTTGCATACCACTACTAAAACATTCTTCAATTCTAGTTGTCTCTCCCCTGATTATCCCCCTCAATCCCAACTCTCCTCTCCCTTCCCACCTGATCCTCCTATTCTCTTCCCTCCCACGCATCTTCCTTGCTCCAGTCTACCCATAAAATCTATTTTACTTCCCATTCCCAGGAAGATCCATGTGTCCTCCTAACGACTTCCACTATACCTAATATCTCTGGGTCTATGGATAATAACTTGGTTATCATCTATTTAATGGCTAATATCCATATATATGCAAATATATACCATATTTAAATTTCTAGGTCTGGATTACCTTACCCACAGTGATTTTTTTCTAGTTCTATCCATTTTGCCTGTAAATTTAATGGTGTCATATTTTTAGGAGCTGAGTAATATTCTAGTGTGTAAATGCACCAAATTTTTTTTAACTATCTTCTGTTGAGGGACATTTAGGTTACTTCCAGTTTTGGGCTCTTATGAATAGAGCAGCAATGAACATGTTTGAACAATAGCCTCTGTGGTAGAATGAAGTGTCCTTTGGGCGAATGCCCAAGAATGGTATAGCCAAATCTTAAGGTAGATCAATTCCCATCTGATTTCCACACTGATTTCTATAGTGGTTATACAAGTTTGAACTCCCACCAGTAAAAGATGACTATTCCCCCTTGCTCCACATCCTTGCCAGCATGAGCGTCACTTGTGTTATTGACCTAAGGCATTCTGGCAGGTATAAAGTGGGATCATAAAGTAGTTTTCATTTGCATTTCCCTGATGTTTAATGATATTGAACATTTATTTATGTGTTTCTCAGTCATTTGAATTTCCTCTATTTGTAATTCTTTTTAGAACTGTACCCAATTTTTAAATTGAGTTATTTAGTCTTTTTATATCAAGTTTCTTGCATTCTTTATATGTTTTTTATATTAGCCCACTATTGGGTGTGGACTTGGTTAACATCTGTTCCCTCTCTGTAGGCTGACACTGTGTCCAGAACACATTCTTTGCTGTGAAGAAGTTTTTTAGTTTCATGAAGTTCAATTTATTAATTGTTGATATTGGTGCCGGCGTTAATGGTATTGTGTTCAGAAAGCATTCCCTTGTGCCTATGAGATTGAGGCTATTCTCCAATTTCTCTTCTATTAGATTCATTGTACCTGGTTTTATGCTGAACTCTTTGATCAACTTGTACTTGAGTTTTGTGCAGGGTGATAAGTATTCTATATGCATGAATCCACTTAGACCAGCACCATTTGTTTAAGATGCTTTTTTTTCCTGTGTGTATTTCTGGATTCTTTATCAAAAATCAAGTGTCCATAGATGTGTTGGTTTATGTATGGATCTTCAATTCTGTCTGTTTTTATGACAATACCATCCTGTTTTTATTACTACTGTAGCTCTGTAGTATAGTTTGGAATGAGGGATGATGAGTTTCATAAGTTCATTTATTATTCTGGATTATTTTAGATATCCTGAGATATAAAAGGCTTTTTTCTTTTGGGCTTCTAGCTCCTAAATTTTGACACAGAGACTTATTATTAATTATGAATGTTCAGCCTTAGCTTGGGCTTGTTTCTTGCTAGCCCTTATTGCTTAATCTGTTTCTCTTCCTCTTCATTTTGTCTCAAGACTTTTTTCCTTCCTACCTACCTTTCTTTCCTTCTTTCTTTATGGCTTACTTTCCTACTGTTCCCAAGGCTGGTGACTGCCTGGCTTCTGCCCCCAGATGTGTCCCTCTCTTTCTCCATTGTTCTCTCCTCCCTCTTCTCTTTCAAACCTAGATTTCTTCTACTACATATTCTCTCTGCCCTCCAACCCTGCCTAACCTTCCCCTGCCTAGTCACTGGTCTTTCAGCTTTTTATTAGACCAAGTAAGTGCCTTAGGCAGGCAAGGCAAAACAAATGCAACACATATTTTCATAATTAGGCAAATACAGTACAAACAAATGTAACACATCTTTACATTTTAACAAATACAGCAAAAACAAATAAAACACACCTTCACATAATAAAAGTAACTTCACAGCATAAAAAAAATTAACACATCTTTGTCTAGTTGAAATAATATTCCACAGCACTGAGTTTTTATGTTTCCATAACAGGTTGATAATTGTCCTTTTGTCTGTGAAAAATTGGATTGGAATTTTGATAGAGACTGTATTATATCTGTAGATTATTTTCCATAGGATGACCATTTTACAATATTAATCCTACTGATCCATGAGCATGGAAGATCTTGTCACCTTCTGACATTTTTTTCACTTTCTTTCTTCAAAGACTTGAATTTTTATCATAATCTTTCATTTGTTTGTATACATATACCCCAACGATATTTTGTATTTTTTGAGGATTTTGCAAAATATGTTGTTTATCTGACTTCTTTCTCAGTCTGTTGATCATTTGTTTATAGAAGAGCTACTGATTTTTGAGAGTTAATTTTGTAGCCAACAACTCTGCTGAAGGTATTTATCAGCTATAAGAGTTCCCCAGTCAAACTTTTGGGTCACTTATGTATACTATCATATCATCACAAATAATGATACATTGATGTATCTCTTTCCAATTTGATACCAAATTTATACTTTCTCTATATTTTATCATTTTCTCTATATATTTTATACTAATCACAAACAGGCTATTCATCACTTAACCCTTGCTCAATGTATTTGTAGCAGCTAGAAACCACCTTAGATAACAATACTAAGTTTTAGCCATTATAACAAACTGCAGTGCATTATAGGTAAAACGTGGAGAACAGAAAACAAAATTATCACTATTTCATCCAATACATTAATTTTTTTATATTTCCAACTTCCAGAATATTTCTTGAGGCTACATATATGGCTTATTGAATAAAATATTTACAATGAAAATATGACAGTTGGAGTTCAGATACCCAGCCCTTACATTAAAAGCTGAGCAGATACTGAGGGCACTTACAATCCCACCATTCAATGATATAGAAGGAGCTGCCTACCTCAAAGATGGGTAAGCTCTGCTTTCAACCAAGAGACTCTGCCTCAGAAAATCAAGTATAAAGCAATGAAGAAGAAACACAATGTCAACTTGTGCCTTCCATACGCATGCATATACATGTAAAATACATACATGCCAACACATATGGATATGCATATACATGTACAACACACACTCATACACATAAAAATAAAACACATTTTTGCTAGGCTGTGGATCACACTTAGGGCCTAATATATACTAACTAAGCACTCTTCCGCTAAACCACACACCAAACCTCTAACTATCAAAATGTTTAAGAAACCCCAAAACCGGACTCTCTGAACATGGCGAACAATGAAGGCTGATGAGAAGCCAAGGACAATGGTTTTGATCCTACTTCATGTTCTGTCTTTGTGGGAGCCTAGCCAGTTTGGATGTTCACCTTACTAGACCTGGACGAAGGGGGAAGGACCTTGGACTTTCCACAGGGCAGGGAACCCTGACTGCTCTTCAGACTGGAGAGGGAGGGGGAGAGTGGTGGGGGGAGGGGGAGAGGGGCAGGAGGAGGGGGAGGGAAATGGGAGGCTGGGAGGAGGCAGAAACTTTTTTTCTCAATAAAAAATAAAAAAAAAACTAAAACAGAGGCAGAACATTTTTAACTTTCTGTGTCTTAGAAGGAATAAAATTAAATCCTTATTTCAAGCCTCCTCTTGAGACTAACTGAAGATTAAAAGGGAAGTAAAGATGTAGACAGATGCATTTATTTATGCTGAGTTATCATGTGTCTATCTGTGAACTTAGCCTATGGTCTATACCCATCTATCCTATAGCTGATACAGCAGGCACCACCCACTGATGTCTGAAGTGTGGATTTCCACTTAAGAAGAGCACAGTAGCAAGCTAAATCTTCCTGGAATGTCAAGTAACTGAAATGACTGATTTGTCAGGAAAACCATCGGGGGCGGGGGGGCGGAGAACAGTAAAGATTGCAGCCAAGTGTGACAACCTAAGTTCAAGTTATAGAACGCACATGACTAAAGGAGAATACTGACTTCTTCAAGTTGTCCTCTGAACTCCATATACACACTGTGGTATATATGTCACTCACATATACACAGTAAATAAAGAAACAAACTTCCAGAATTCTCTTTGCAAGGTATTCTGTATTCTGACATCCCTGTGCTGTTGTTATTCCTGTTGTTGTGGTTTAGTGGTTTAGTTTGGGATTGGTTTGGTTCTGCTTTTTTTTTTTGAGATACAGTATGACTACACAGCCTTGACTGACCTAGCACTCACAAAGATTTGCTGGTTTCTACCTCTAAGTGTTAAGGTTAAAAGTCTGCACAACCACACCAGGCTTGTGTTTTGATATGGCTTCATTCATTCCTACTGAAACACCTAGAATATGTTACAATAAAAATTATGTGTAAAATAACAAAACAATGAGTATTATAACTTAGACTGTACATTCAAAATGATGCATACCAGACAGAACATATGACTCAGAGTATAGAGAGCTTTTTATCTAGAATTCTTTCAGGTCTGGAGTTTAACTCAGTGTCAGGGTGCTTATCCAAATTCAGTCTCCAGAGCTAAAACCAAAATAATAAATCTTTCATGAGGTTGCGATTACAAACATTCCCTTTATCATTACTTCAACAATCCTTTGAAGTTCAGAGGAAAACGTTAAAGGGGCACATCTTTCTGCTAGCGTGTGGAGAGGACCTATGGTCAGTAGAACTAGTGTGAGAGGATTGGATAGAAATTCCACGATTTCCATCTCAGCAAAGAACATAATTATGCTCTTCCTAAACTGAGGTTTGGCAAGTCAACATTTTTCCATCCGGCTATACAAATGGTCATATTTGTTTTGTTGATAATAAAACATGTTTTCCTGGAAGTCCCTCCTCTACGTACCATCCCTTCAATACCCATGAGTTGAAGTGCTTCTGTGCTGAATCATGACCAAGGATGTTCAATGTTCTTTACTTACCAGGAGCTCAGGCTCCATCTTTAGGGGTGGTACAGCCTTAGAAGTGTTCCAATTCAGACAACAATGGGAGGAAGAGAAAGCAGCACCCATGGGTTGAAACTAGTAATCTTAGGAGTTGGCTTATGTTCACATCTGTATGATCTTCTAAAATCAACCTTGAAATTACTCAGTTTAATCCATGTTTTCTCAATTTCTAGTGATTTTCTAGTCATAATGGAAGAAGAAAAATAGAAAATCAATATTTATGAAAATTTAGGTCTCCTCTCACCTCATGAGCAACTCATGTGTAGTATTCATTTCTTTCACAGTTTTTCTGATGCCTAGGTGGGTTTTGTCATTGTGTGTAATGGCAAAACATGAGTAAGATAGAAAATTAAGCATCTTAAGTACTGTTATGTCTACCTCATTGGTAATAGTTTCATTCCCATTGTTATGTAACCATCACTATCATCCATCTACAGTACATTTTTGTCTTCACTAATCCAAAAATTGTATATACTTTTAAACTTTCCTTCCTCTTGCTCCACAACTTTGCCAACTACTATTCTATTATGAAATGTAAATGGGGATTACATCATCAAAATCTAAAATCAATGTAGCTGCAGAATCAGGATGCATGGTCTAGAGGTTTTGCTCTGCTGTGCTTAGCAGCCCACACTCTAAATGGGTGCCATGGGCCCTGAAACTACAGTGTTCTGATGTGTAGTCTCCTCACTGCTCTTTTCATGTCCTTGTTCCTCAGGCTGTAGACGAAGGGATTTAGCATAGGTGTGACCACATTGTACATCAGTGAGGCCACTGCAGTATTGCCGGAAGAATGTGATACAGCTGATCCAAGGTATACTCCAATGGCTGTTCCATAAAATAAGCAAACAGCTACCAGGTGAGAGCCACAGGTGGAGAAGGCTTTCCACCTCCCACCCAATGACGGGATTCTCAGAATGGAGAAGATGATTTTGTAGTAAGAGAAGCAAATTCCAGAGAAAGGAAGTGAACCAGAGATGACACCAACAAAATACATGACTATGTTATTAATGAATGTGTCAAAGCAGGCAAGATTAAGGAGTTGTGCAGGGTCACAGAAGAAATTGGAAATTGCTACATCTTTGAAGTGGATGATTTGTAAGGCAATGAAGTTGTGTGCCTGAGAATCCATAAGACTAACCAAAAAAGACAGGAAAACTAAAAGGCCACAGAGGCGAGGATTCATGATGAGTGAGTAATGCAGAGGATGACAGACGGCCACAAACCTATCATAGGCCATCACAGTCAGAAGCATGCCATCCATACATCCAAAAAGGATCAAAAATGACATCTGTGTAAGGCAACCCACATAGATGATCTCTTTACTGTGAGTTTGGATGTCCACAATCATCTTTGGAACTGTGGTAGAGATGAAACAGATGTCAGCCAAAGACAGGTTGCAGAGGAAGAAGTACATGGGGGTGTGGAGGTGGGAGTCAGAGCTGACAGCCAGGATGATGAGCAGGTTCCCAAGCACCGTGACCAAGTACATGGAGAGGAACAGTCCAAAGAGGATGGGTTGCAGTCCCGGATCATCAGAGAATCTCATAAGATGGAATTCGGAGACACGTGTCAGGTTTTGTCGTTCTATATTGTTTGGACAGCTTTTAGAAATGAAAAGATAGTTAGTAAAAGTGACAGGAGCTTATCATCAATCAACACTGTGTCTGTATCTTGGACTAAAGCATCTGATTCTGTCTTGCAAAATTATCAGGTGACTGTACATCTTTGGCAATGTTTCCGATTTGCTACAATCTCACTATTCTTTTTTAACTTATTTTTGTTGACAATTTCATACATGTATAAAATATATTATGATTATATTATCCCATTACCCCATCAATCCATTTCTCACCCATGATGACATCTTTTTTATCAACAAGTCTCCTCCTACTTTTATTCCTTTTTATATAGCACAAAGGCACAAATACAACTTATTTCCCATTGGCTTGTGTTACTTACTCATCCCTTTCTACACTCATTTACATTAGAGATATTCTTAGGAAGAGATTGCAAGACCAAAATCATTAAATATACCGTCCCTGATCACAATATATTACAAAATATACAAAATATACAAAATACAAAATAATAAAAATATAATTTAAAAAATCCTTCCCATGCTGAGAAAATACAATTATAACTAAAAGAAATCAAGATACTACCTAAAATATCTATGTTATACTAAGATGATGTATGAATTGTCTTGATATGATAGTCTGTAAGACTAAAGATTTTGATATGGACTATTTATAAAATTTCTGTAAGGCTAAAGGTCACATTTTTGAGATTCAAAATATCACTGAAAGTTCATAATCCCAGAGAATGTTTTATGTTCCATTTAACTCATGGAGTTGCTTAATTCTTTGATTTTTCTCTTTCATTAATCAAAGACAATTAGGGCCTATTTAAATTCATAGATTGTTTTCAAACAACTTCAGTCCCTGACTTTGACTCTGCCGAACTTCCACTTTGACAAATGTGCATATAACTCTAAAGTGCCCTGACCACATAATGCATTACCAACATACCTGAAATAATTAAATAATGATGAACTTTTAAGAAGTATTTATGAAATATTTTATTTTCTAGAATTTTGTATAAATCCCATACAGTCAGTCCTATGAAGATATCCTTTCTATAAGATTACCTTTGCTATTTTTCTATATAGCATTCACTCCTTTATCTGATGATAAATTCTACATACACAAATGAGAAATATAGAGTCTTAAGCCTCCCAGAAGGAGGTTTTTCATCTAGTTGAAAGAACTCTATGCTAATTTTCCTGCCCAAATAAGACGCCTTGCCTAGTAATGTGTGGGAGATGCCAGCACGACTGGGAATCAGTGTGGGAGGAAAGCAGATTCTAAGAGTTCCTGGAACCCAACCAGTCCCCAAAGTCAGCTCAGTCCTCAGAGCAGAATATTTGCACGATCCCAAAAGCCACATTTCTTCATGACAAAGACAGTGTTCCTGACAGTGCCTCTACCCTTCTAGCATCTCGATGCGCACTTACTGCACTAGGATGAGTCTCTGCAGGGGCATCACCAACTGCTTCCTTCCTGCATGGTATTCACCAAATCCACAGGCTGAATGCTCAGGACTGGAAAACAAGACAAGCTCAAGTTAAAGAAGGTGTTCAAAAGAAGTAAGAGACATTGACTGAAGCTGGCGAATTACAAGTCTGAAGGCACTATCTAATTACTTCAGTTGTGTGACCTTGGGGGTTCCGCGCACACAGCTCCTAATTAGCCAGTTGGTACACATTATCCCCTGCTTCGGGGATTTATTACTATTAACAATCAAGAGAAAAGGGAAACATGCTAGGAAATTTCAGGAAAGGCTTTCCCATAGACCTTCCAACTTTTGCTAATAGAACATTTGTGTAAAACTAAGATCTATTTTTTCAGTTTACTTTTCAAGATAGTATTTCACTGTGTATGCTTTGTTGACCTGGAAGTCTGTATGTAGACCAAGCTGACCTCAAACTCACAGAGATCTGCCCCCCACTATGCCCCACAAGACTATTATTTTTCAATTCAGCTCGGGGTTTTGGCATCTGACAATGCATTGCATTGCTCAGGAAATCAGAGTAGAAGCAAATCATACTAATCACCATATACTATTTCCATTTCTTGGTTTTTGTCTCTAAGGAAAAAGTCTTATTTTCATTTTCTTTCCCCTTATTCATGCTAGTAATTTTTCCAGCATTATATTTTCATAGGTTATTTGGGGACTTCACATCATGCACCCCAATCACACTCACTTCCCAGTCCTCCTTGTGACCTTCCCCCTCCAAGAAAGGAAGAGGAAGATAAACAGGAGTATGATAAAGAGGAAGACGAAGAAGAATAATGTCCAATTTGTGTTGCTCATATACTCACTGGAGCATGGTGAGCCAGTTAAAGAAAACTGAGCCCTTCCCAACTGCACCATGGTCAGAAACCATCAACTGTGGAGAACTACACCTCAGCATCGTTATCACAATGTTTAAGAGTTCTCTTTGTTGACTTTCTGTCCACACTGTTACTTTTTGGGGGTGAGCAGTTGCCACAGACGCTTTCTATGTATAAATGTCATTTGGTTTGGTTTCTCCTACTTCCAGTTCCATACATGCTCTCTTAAATAGCAGAATGGTGATAAACAGCCCATCCTGTGTTTGTCCCAGATTTCCCATTTCCCATTGTATGTTCTTTCCCATTCATCAACAGATACATAGGCTGTTTCCATTTCCTAGCTCCTCTAAACAGTTTTACAATAAAACTGAGAGAGTCACCAAAGGGCTAGTGAGAAACATGGCACTAGGGAAATTCCCAGGAATCCAGAAGGATGACCCCAGCTGATAGTCTAAACAACAGTGGAGAGGATGCCTAAGCTGGCCTTCCCCTGTAATCAGATTGGTGACTACCTTAATTGTCATCAAAGAACCTTCATTCAGCAACTAATAGAAGCAGATACAGAGATCTAGAGAAAAGCACTGGGCCAAGCTACTGGAAGCCAGAGTCCAAGAGAAGGAGTGATAATATGAGCAAAGAGGTCAAGACCATGATGGTGATACCCACAGAAGCAGCTGACCTGAGCTAATGAGAACTCATTGACTCTGGAATGATAGTGGGGGAAACCTGCAGATGACCAAACTAGGCCCATTGAATGTGGGGGACAGTTGTATAGTTGGAGCAGACTTTAGGGCCACTGGCAGTGAGATCAGGATTTATCCCTACTCTTTGTTCTGGATTTTTGGAACCCATTCTCTTTGGAGAAATACCTTGCTCACCTTAGATATAGTGGGAATGGCCTTGGTCCTGCCTCAAAGCAATGTGCTAGACTTTGTTGACTCCCCATGGGAAGCCTTACCCTCTTTGAGGAGTGGATGGAAGTGGAATGGGGTGTTGGGGGACGGTGGAGGGCTTAGTTTGGTCCTATGCTGGGTCCCTCATTGTCAGGTCAGAGTTGGAAGGCTTTCATTAGTTCAGGAAAGCTGTTTCTGTGGGTATCCCCATCATGGTCTTGACCTCTTTGCTCATATATTCACTTCTCCCTCTCTTCAACTGGACTTTGGGAGCTCAGCCCAGTGCTCCACTGTGGTTCTCTCCATCTGCTTCCATCAGCTGCTGGATATAGGTTCTACGATAACATTTAAGGTAGCCAACAATCTGACTACAGGGCAAGGCCACTTCAGGTACCCTCTCCACTATTGCTTAGGGTCTTAGTTGGAGGTCATCCTTGTGGATTCCTGGGAATTTCTCTAGGGCTAAAACATTATTTTCCAGTCTTCTAGTTAGTTTTATTCTATTTCCAGGAATGGTTTTCCCTTACTTCTTAAGCCAATCACGATTGGAAGTGACTCACTAGGTTCTATTCACAGTAAATGAGAGGCATGAACATAAGGTGTCTTCAGAGAATCTTCACTGCTGTCCACTTAATCTTCTATGAGAAGTGAGGGGTCTAAATACATTACTATCCAGGTCTCAAAACATGTTTTTCCATCACAATTCTCCATGTCAACCAAACTTCCTGAAAACAAACTGGAAACAGGATATGATTTTCACGATGTTGGTTCTTTCTACAGACACCCAAACAGCTTCTCAGAGCATTGCTCCTGGCTTACAGTTGTGTAAGTGCCCTGGTTTCTTTTCTACTATAAGAGCTTGCACTGACACTTTAATAAACCACAGCCAACCCATAATCAAATTTCTTCGATGTCTTCTGTGATTCTGATCTCTCCTGAGGAGTAGGAATCACCTTCCTCTAGAATATATTTGATTTAAGTTCTTTTCATTCTGAGCTCTTGGGCACTTTCAAAAATTGTGTTTGCTACTTATTAGGGTATTTCTCATGGATAAGTTACAGTATATGTAAATAGTAACATGTTACTATTATTACAGATACATACAGTCTTGTCACACAGTCTGTCTTGAGTATCAAAATTTTGGTTGCTTTTCTTGATACAAAGATAGTTGGTACACACAAATGGATATGGTAGAAGACATACTTGGTCACTATACATGGAAAAAGAAGGTGTTTGAGGGCTAGAGAGATGGCTCAACAGTTAAATGCACTTACTACTGTTCTTCCTGATGATCTGACGTCACTTCCCAGCACCCACACTGCGGCTCACCACTTTCTATAACTCCAGTTCCAGGGGAACTGATGCTCTCTGGCCTCCATGGTCACTGTACATATGTGGTACACAAACAAATTGAGGCAAACACACATACACTTAGTATATACAAATACATGTATGCATACAATCACAATTAATGAAAAAAAGAGGCCATGAAATTGAAGATGATCAAGGAGGGATATGTGGGAAGGTTTGAAGGGAGGAAAGGGAAGGGATAAATGTTACGATTATGTTATAATCTCCTAAATAAAATTTTTAAGAATTGTGCCAGACATGGTGACACATGCCTTTAATCCCAAAACTCAAGAGGCAGAGGCAAGTGGATCTCTCTGGTCTACAAAACAGGTTTCTGCACAACCAGAATTGTTAAACAGAGAAACTGTCTAGAAAAAAAAAAGTAAAACTTAAAAAAAGAAGAAGAATTCTTTCTGACAATCATTTGAGAATTTGAGACCCTCTATAACCAATTTAATAAATTTCATTGGCTCCTTTGGTGAAATTGTACATTTTGGGACAATTTAGTATGCCTAGTCCAATAAACGTGTTAGTTGTGAAACAGTGCTTCCCATGGTACATGCAGCACATGATGAGTTCCACAATATTTCTGAAGTAATCTTCTTTGCTCATAAGGGCTAACGAAGGAAAGAGACTCCCTTGCACCTTCATGTTCAGTGAGCTGTGAGACCTGAAGTTCTAGGCTCAGGAACAAAGTTAGGTATGCACCTCCTGGTTAGACACCTCTAGGAGGAGGAGATAAACATTCGGAAAGACTTAAGACATGGGATGAAGTTTACTTTTGTATCACCTAAAGAACTTTGCATGATCATGAGTACCCATGATCTGTAAGTGCCTCAGGATTATCATTGTACGCCTTTCCTGACTACCACATTACACAACCCATAAAACCACCGTGTTCTCAACCAAGGTTTACCTAAAGACTTTCATGTGTACAGCACATATATTTCAACAAATCTCTCCATGCAGGTCCTGTCCCTTTACTCAGAAATTTTAAAAATACCTTGGTTTTTCTCCCAGCAGCAAAATGTCACAATGTGCTAAAAAAAAAAAAAAAATCCATGTCAACGCTCAACTGATGTTCCCGATATGTTCTTAATTTTCTTATCGAATTTATTTCCCTTCACAATGTGTTTTCTTTGGAATTTGTGTGACTGTTTTAAGCTAATTAACTCTGTTTAATGATTCAAACTTTTGCCCATAGTATTAGCAGCAAAATGACAGAAAGCTCTAGACTTCAGTCCTCCTCAGAGATACAAATTTCCTTGTGAGAACTCCATGAACTGGTTTAAAAAGATCAACATTTCAGGGAAGTACAAACCCAATAGCAGTATCACAGTGAATAAGAAAGTTTGTTACATTTGCCCACCAGTAAAGATTACATTCCCAAAACCAGATGACAAAATAGGGAGAAAGTTTCTAACTCCTAGGTTCTGTCTTTGGAATAAATAATTAAGGCAAAATACTTGTCTAAATTGTCTTTATCCTTTCATTGTGTCCCTAAAGAGCTAGTTGATGTGTTGCATGACTTAAAGAACTAAAAGTAATGACAATATACTTAAAATGACAGTACCAGGCCCACAGACAAAACTTCTAAGGCATTTTATAAAGCATCAGAGAAAATGCAGTACCTGGGACAGACAATGAGTAAAACAAAAGACAAAGGGGCTCTTGAGAAGAGAGGGAAGCCTCCTTGATTAGAAAAGGACATATACACATCCTTAGATAAGATAAATTTTAAAACCTTCCCCTATATGAAGCCAACATGTAAAACTTGTGAGAATTCACATTTTTAACCTCAACAACAACATGCAAGATATACAAAGGAACAAGGAAATATGGCCCAAACAAATAAATAAATAATAGGAAAGCAACTCTTCAAATTTTCTTTAAAAATAGTGATATATGATTTATTCAACAACAGATTCAAACAAAGGCAGATAATAAATGAGGTTGCTACACAGACAAAAGTTATAAAAATGATACATGAATAAAATGGTACAATCATATAAATTATTAGAATACAACAATCTTAAAGTTGAGGAACAACACAATAATCCAATTGAAATGGTCAGTATGGTGCTTATGATAGATTCTACTAAGCAGAAAGACGAATCAATGACCTTAAGCACAGATTCTTGGAAACCATTGAATCAGTGAAGCAAATGAAAAGAATAAAGAAAACAGAGATATATTAATGGGCTTACATGGTACAAGAAAGCCAAAATGTTTACATTAGGGGAATTCCAGAAGGAGTGTAGAGAAAGACAAACATGTTTAAAAACCAGAATGCATTACTTCCCAATTAAAAAAAAAAACAAAAGAACTAGCCATATGTAAAATCTAACAGTGGTAAATCAACACTCACAATTAGTGTTAGTGTCATGGAGAATCCTAAAATCAGCAACAAAATTTTCATTTCATGCAAGGAAGTGACTATAAATGCATCAGCATATCTTTCGGGAGAAACCTTAGGTGTCTTTTAAAATCTGTGTTCAGCCCCACTGTAGCGGCATAAACGAATGCAGACAGATTGTAAAAATATATATAGTTTTAATGTAGAAATAGACTTACAGAACCACCGTTCCCGCGGAGACCAGGAAAGCAGAAGAGACAGCTCGGAGCATGCTCGCCAAATTTATAGGCAGACATTAGCCCGAGGCGAACACGCCCCCTAAGGGGCGGGACTTATCCCTACATCTCCCCTTTTTGTCTAAATAAGACAGAACTAAACCAAATACAACTACATACAATAACAACAAATAATAAATATAACAAACAATATTGAGAACAAAAGCTTTGCTAAACATTCTATCTCAAGGAGTCCAAATAATGTAAAGAGTAACTACAATTATATAATCTTCAACTCAGTCAAAGATCTGAGAAGGGAATAAACACTACTCAACAAACGAGATATATCCAAAATGTGCAACAATTGACAGAGACAATTGACTACCTGGGCAATCACCCAAAGTCTCGTTTGCAATGTTGAGTCAACCAATTTTGGCTAAGGCCTAACATAACTGACATACCATTATTAAAGGCAAGGAACTTTTCAAAACTATCTTACCCTGTCTTGGCAGGATATGACAGTCCTGTTTTATCCATTGATGCACGCTCTGTATCTGTGTCAGTGGTTGAGGTATGGGCATTTCTTTGTCCAAAGGCCAGTTCTGCCAAATAGAAAGGCTCCAGATGGAGTGTCTTTGGTGCTCAACATTTTCTCGGGAATAGAGCGGTGTTGCCAGGAGCAATTGTGTCTCACTATCACGAAACTCTGAGTTAGATTAAGGGCCATTTTCTACAGCTCTTTGAAGAGGTTGAAGATTATCTATCTATACTGAGTATAATCTCCATATATCTAAAGAACCTGATTAGTCTAATTATAAATGACAAACTTAGATGACAATTTATCTATATAATTCTCAATATCTATCTAACTTAAAGACTAAGACAATAAACAACTGTGTAACAAATGAGGATAATGACCTCCAAATATAAACACTGTACAAATATACATTGCAATATGGCAAATATATATCAATACACAATCATTATATAAGTATCTTAATCAGAGGTAGAAATGTACACTGCAATATGGTAAATATATACGATATATATATCAATACAATATATGTCAATACATAAAAAATGTTTTAAACAGAGGTAGAAACATGCATGTGTACAATAGTCAATATAATTTAACTTTGTATCAATATACAAGAATCTATACCAATGTATTTGTCTAAAAGCAGTAACTCACAATTACAAATCTATTATCCTATCATCCCTCTTTTTTTTTTCAAAATGATCCCTGAGCGTATAAAATTCCTCCCCCAACCCTCAATCGTATACTAATTATAATCAACCCCTAAATGATGTCCCTAAACCCAAGGGCAAACTTTACTGGGAGAGGGGACGTCGTCCTCTAGAATTACTTCCAGCTGTCATGGGGGCGACGTTCTTTCTGGGGGATCCTGTGAAAGTAAAATGATGGTTAAATTTCAAGATCAATGTCTTTTAAAATTGCAAATAGTCTCTGAGTATTTTGTGGAGGTCTGGCCAGAATGTTGTACAAGATGTGCACCATTTCAGCTAACCAAGTTGGGATCGTCTTGTGCAGCTGGTATCCAAAACAGGTCTTGTAGTAGCGCTATCAGTATCATGACGTCATATCAACCAGGTAGAGTTGTTGTTGTGGGGCCCCATCTTCTTCCTGGAAACTTCAAATGTCACTTCAGGAAAAACTCATTGTTCATTGTGAAAAACTTAAACATTAATCATATAGACATATATAGACATACATATATATATTCAATGAAAGGCATGATAGATATATTCAATGAGAAGTATGATAGATATGAAGAAAAGCAAAGATGTTTTCTAAACTCATATTTCTTTCTGTCCCATATCATGGCTCTTGACATGAGACAGAAACTCCAGAAACTCTGGGTTTTTCTCTTACTAACAGGCTTGGAATTGGAGAGGGACTGAGCCAGAGTCCAACTTCAAAACCAGCTCTATATATTTATAAAGAAATGTTTAATAAGACATATAAATAAAAATTAATACTTACAAAATGTGTCCACCCATCAGTAATTAAATATTCAGGGTCCCTCAATTTCTTTGAAGATGAGTATTTTCCTGTGGAGATAAGAAAAGAACCCTGCCTCCAACCTATCTGTATTTCTTACCATCAGTATGTTCGCCATCCTTATGAAAGAATTGTTATTTATCTTTTCCAAGTGGCTTCTCTTCTTCAAACCGAACCTTTATTAATTTTGATGGTATCCACAATTTTTCCTCACCTGTGGAGATAAGAGCAAAACCCCTTCCCCAACGTAGCACATATCCTGGCTTCCATTGTGAGGTCAGCACATCCTTGAAATAAACTGGTTGATTTAGTTCAGTAGAATTCAAACCTTTGCTATTAACATGATGTTTTTTATGAAATTCAGAGGCTTCTAGCACACTACCAATCAATAATTGATCAATTTCTGCATTACCTTGTGCTGGAGGACCTGGCAGACCCATATGGGATCGGATGTGTGTTATGTACATAGGGCAAAGCCTGTTCCTGATCAAATCTTGAACCTGGAGGAACAATGAGGTTAGTTCAGTATCATCAGGTATAAATTCAGCAGTTTCAATATGTAAAATAACTCTTTCTGCGTATTGTGAATCTGTAACTATATTAATAGGTTCTTTAAAATCCCTTAGCACCATAAGAATGGCATATAATTCCGCCTTCTGGACAGAATTATACGGACTTTGTTCCACCTTATCCAAGTCTTCTGATTTGTAACCTGCCTTCCCTGATTTATTGGCATCAGTATAGAATGTACGGGCTCCAGTTATTGGAGCATCATGGACGATTCGAGGAAGAATCCAAGAAGTTCTCTTTATGAAGTTAAGCCGCTTGCTTTTTGGATAGTTGTTATTAATGTCTCCCAAAAAATTAGCACAAGCTCTTTGCCATGGTTCATTATCTTCCCATAATTTCTTTAGTTCATCAGCAGTGAAAGGCACTATAATTTCTGCGGGGTCTATGCCTGCTAGTTGACAAAGTCTCAGCTTGCCTTTTATAATTAACTCAGAGACTTTTTCCACAGAAGTTTTCAGTTTCTTACTTGGTTTATGTGGTAAAAAGATCCATTCCAAAATAATATCATCTCTCTGCATTAAAATTCCTGTAGGAGAAATTTTTGATGGTAGTATGACGAGAATACAATCGAGCTCTGGATTCACCCTGTCCACATGTGCCTGTTGTAATTTTTCCTCAATCATTGTCAGTTCCTTTTCTGCTTCAGCTGTTAATTCTCTGGGACTGTTTAAATCTTTATCACCATCCAAGGTTTTGTTCAAATGAATTATTAGATCAGGTGTTATTCCAATAGCTGGTCGTAGACTGGAAATGTCTCCTAACAGTCTTTGGAAGTCATTAAGAGTCCGTAGGCGATCTCTCCTAATTTGTGCTTTTTGTGTCTTAATTTTTTGCAAACCTATTTTATAACCTAAATAATTAACAGAATCTCCCTTCTGAAGCTTTTCAGGAGCAATTTGCAATCCCCATTTAGGTAAAAGTCTCTTTATTTCTTCAAACAGTCTGTTCAAGGTATCCATGTTTGAATCGGATAACAAGATGTCGTCCATGTAATGGTATACTATAGATTTGGGAAATTTCTTGTGTATTATTTGCAATGGTTGGTTCACAAAATATTGGCACAGGGAGGGGCTATTTAACATACCCTGGGGGAGAACGGTCCAGTGGTACCTCCTCGAAGGTTGAGAATTGTTATAAGTAGGCACTGTGAAGGCAAATTTTTCTCTATCTTCTTTTTGCAAAGGTATAGTGAAAAAACAATCCTTTAAATCAATAACTATGAGAGGCCATCCTTTTGGTAATAAAGAGGGCAAAGGAATTCCAGATTGCAGAGGGCCCATAGGTTGAATAACCTTGTTGATGGCCCTGAGATCTGTCACCATTCTCCATTTACCTGATTTTTTCTTAACCACAAATACAGGAGAATTCCAAGGGCTGGTAGATTCTTCTATATGTCCGGCATCTAATTGTTCTTGTACCAGCTGTTCTAAAGCCTGTAACTTTTCCTCAGCTAAAGGCCATTGCTTTGTCCATATTGGTTTCTCAGTCAACCATTTTAGAGGCAAGGCTGTTGGTATCTCTGAAGGGACATCAATTGCTTGTTCTTGTATAGCCCGAATGGCCGGTTTTCTCCGTTTGTAATATCTTTTAATATTATTCTCAGAAATATAGGCTCTAGAAGTAGCAGGAATGTTAATTTCGGTATTCCATTGTTGTAATAGGTCACGACCCCATAAATTCATTGTGATATTGGCTACATATGGCTTTAATTTTCCTATTTGTACCTCTGGCCCTATACCATCAACCCATCTCGTGCTCTGCCTTACTCGAGATAGGGTTCCAATTCCCAGGAGCTGAACATTTACATTCTGAAGAGGCCAATACGGATGCCAAGATTCTGGGGTAATGATACTTACATCAGCACCTGTGTCCAGCAGGCCAGTAATAAAAATGCCATTTACACACACTCTCAGTTTAGGTCTTTGATCATTTATAGAAGTTTGCCAAAACACACATAACTTATCTTTCTGAACATTATTGCTTGTAACAGTAGGCATGGTGTTGCGGGAGGTCCTCCCACTCCTCCAGCCTATCACCGCTGAGGTACCAGCCCATTGGGGCGTGGTTTCTCTCCCTTTAAAAAAGCGGCCACTTCCCTCTCCTCTCTCTCTTCACTTCCTGCTCCACCAGCGACTAGACTCCTTTCCTGGTTGCGTAGAGGGCTGTTGCCTGGGACAGTGATCTGTAAGTTTTTCCCCTTTAAATAAATACCACCCTAATAATCATAACCCCGAATTGGTGTGGCATTGTTTGTGACTTACGCCTTCATTTTGGCACCCAACGTTTGGTTTCAGAACCTCTCCTTTCCCCGCTCGCAGCCGCGAGTTCGGCTTGGTGGCCACAAGTTCGGCTTGGCAGCCGCAAGTCCAGCTTGGCAGCTGCGAGTTTGGCTAGGCGGGAGCCCTTCCTTCCTCAGCCGCCACCTGTGCCTTGCAGCGGCGGCCTTGGACTCCCCACGTGGATTTAAACTCCACAGGCCCACGGAGTCTCTGCCCACGTGGTTTGCTCTTTTCTGAGTCATTTTTAAATCTCCCTTGCAAGTACAGCTCTTAAGTGGCAGGAACCAGAGCACGCGGTTGCTGAAAGCTGTAACCCCTCAGGGTGACTCTGTCACGTGGAGGCATAAGTGGCTTCCAGATTGCTCTTCTCGACCCCTGGATTCTGGGTTTATGGTTCCGTCTCAGGAATTGATTTAATTACATTTACTTTGTTGAGAAACTTGCATTTTCCAGTTTTTAACATCTACTAAGGCACTGAAACAGGACCATGTTTTCACCGCGACTCTGCAACAGCGCCACCTGCTGGATAATAGGTAATATGGCAGTTTTCGTTTCTAACGCAAATTTTACTGCTTTGTTTTCACTAATACAATGGATTAGTAAACTTATATTTACTAATACAATGAATTACAACATACAAGGTTTATATGATTATGGGGATACCTTAATTTGCTTGTTACTAGGCCTCAGTTTTCTTTTCCATATTCTATCATTAAGGAAGAATATGGCACTCCTAAGAACGATTGAATCTTTACGTACTAATAATGAACAGAAGAATATGGCACTCCTAAGAACGATTGAATCTTTACGTACTAATAATGAACAGAAGAATATGGCACTCCTAAGAATGATAGAATCTTTACGAACTAATAATGAACAACTAATGGACAGGATTAAAATTATTGAAAATCAGAGGTTATCTGAACAAGTGGATACTATGACAGACAAAATTGATTCCATATCCAAGGGTATTAGAAAGTTACCTGAAAGGGTTCAGGCTGTTGAATTTGACCTTCAGACTTTATCACAAAGTTTTGATAAGGTAACAGACAGAATGTACCTCCAAGATGGGAATCTACATGATATACAAGAAAAGTTTAAGGAGGACATGTTATCTTTGAAGGAAAAAATTAAAGCTTTGGAATCACAGGTGCAGAATGGGGACCAAAAAATTGATACCTCAGTGAAATCACTGGAAATATATACAGGTCAGGAGATTCAGGATTTAAGAGAGACAATGATAAAAAGATTTGAAAAGATTGGGGAAATTATTGCAGCTGGTGAACAGAGTAAGGAGGCACAGGGACAGGATACAAGGCCTCCACCAGCTATTAGAACTGGCTTACCCAGGGTTCTAGCGACATACCCTATACTTAATTCTGAAAAAGCATCAACTTCTAAAGGCTCAAAGGGAGTCAGAGAAGCTAGATGGACGCCAATAGCAATGAATGATCTGAAAGAAATTAAGCAAGGTGTTGTTAATTTTGGCTTGCACAATGCATATGTAAAGGAAATGATAAGGACTTGGGCTTCTAATGCTAGAGCTACTCCCCATGATTTCCATCAGTTAGTGTCTGCAGTTTTAGATAATGGACCTTCCTTGATGTTTGGAATTTATTTCAGAGAAGAATCCAAACATATGGAACAGCAAGGAAGAGCAAAAGGTATTGAGGTTTCCCAAGATCAAATTCTTGGTGCAGGAGAATATGCTGATCCACAGGTCCAAGCTCTTTATGACGATGAAGTACTGTGTCTATGTCACCAAGCAGCTTTAAATGCTTGGAATAGGATACAAGATCCAGCAAAAAGGGTTGAATCATATACCAGAATTAGGCAGGGACAGAGAGAACCCTTTATTGACTTTTTGCAAAGATTAATTAAGGCTCTGGACATAGGGGTAACAGACCCAGAAGCTAGACAAATACTTCTTGAATCTCTAGCTTTTGAGAATGCAAACATAGAATGCAAAAAGGTAATTGGGCCTTTAAAGTCTAGATCAGCACCTATGGATGAATGGATTCAGCATACGATGAATGTTGAGACGTTTAGCTATAATGATGAATCTTGGGTAGGAGAAGCGATTTCCAAAGCAATGAGGAGACATCAAACTGCCAGGTGTTTTAATTGTGGTAAATTAGGACATTTGCAAAGGGATTGCAGGCAAAGAATTTCTAGGAATAATATCTCTTCTGGGAATGACAAAAATAGGAGACCTCGGCCTTCAGGTATATGTAGGAGATGCAGTAAAGGCAGGCATTGGTCCAACGAATGTAGGTCAACAACAGACAGACGGGGCAATCCGATATCATCGGGAAACTCCTTGGGGGGCCTCTCGCAGGCCCCCAAGCCAACAGTGGCCCAGTCATTCCCAGTCACAGTGGAGAACGTGCCTCACCAAGAAAATTAAAAGCTCCAATTTCTGCTGTAAAAAGTAATACTGGTCTAAATGAAGAATTACGTGTGGAGGATGAGTCAAAAAACCCAATAGGACAGAGTAAACGTATATTTTGGCAGACTTCTATTAATGATCAAAGACCAAAGCTAAGAGTCTGTATAAATGGCACTTTTATTGAAGGCTTATTAGACACAGGTGCGGATGTAAGTATCATTACCCCAGAATCTTGGCATCCGAATTGGCCTCTTCAAGAGGTAGATGTTCAGTTCCTGGGAATTGGAACCCTATCTCGTGTAAAACAAAGCACAAGATGGGTTGAATGCATAGGGCCCGAAGGGCAAATAGGAAGACTAAGGCCATATATAGCCAATATTGCCATAAATTTATGGGCCGTGACCTGCTACAGCAATGGAATACCCAGATTAACATTCCTGTATTTCCAGGAACTCATAATTCTGGGAAGGATATGATGAGGTATTATGGAAAAAGGTCACCAGCCATTCAGGCTGTACAAGAACATACAGCAAATACCAAACCTTTAGAGGTTCCAACAGCCCTACCTTTAAAATGGCTAACTGAGAAGCCAATATGGACCAAACAATGGCCTCTAGCTGAAGATAAACTACAGGCATTGGAACAGCTGGTGCAAGAGCAACTAGATGCTCACCATATTGAAGAATCAACCAGCCCTTGGAATTCTCCTGTGTTTGTTGTAAAAAAGAAATCTGGTAAATGGAGAATGGTGATAGATCTAAGAGCTGTCAACAAAGTAATTCAACCTATGGGCCCACTACAATCTGGAATTCCTTTGCCTTCTCTGTTACCAAAAGGATGGCCTCTTATAGTTATTGATTTGAAAGATTGTTTTTTCACTATGCCGTTACAAGAAAAGGATAGAGAAAAATTTGCCTTCACAGTGCCTACTTATAATAATTCTCAGCCTAATAGGAGATATCAATGGACTATCCTCCCACAGCGTATGCTCAATAGTCCTACACTGTGCCAATATTTTGTAAGTAAGCCATTGGAAATAATTCGTAAACAATTCCCCAAGTCCATCATTTATCATTACATGGATGACATCTTGTTATCTGATTCAAATAAAGATACTTTAGAAAGGATGTTTGAAGAAGTAAAGAAAGTCTTGCCTAGGTGGGGATTACAAATTGTCCCTGAAAAGATTCAAAGAGGAAATTCTATTAATTACCTAGGTTACAGAATAGGGTTAGAGAAAATTAAAATGCAAAAGGCACAAATTAGGAGAGACTGGTTAAAGACTCTTAATGACTTCCAAAGATTGTTAGGAGACATTTCCAGTCTACAACCAGCTGTTGGGATAACACCTGATCTAATAGTTCATTTAAACAAAACCTTAGATGGTGATAAAGATTTGAA
The DNA here is from genome assembly GCF_018167655.1 of Microtus oregoni. Classification (NCBI taxonomy): domain Eukaryota; kingdom Metazoa; phylum Chordata; class Mammalia; order Rodentia; family Cricetidae; genus Microtus; species Microtus oregoni. Next base: position 36,854,964 of record NW_024543067.1, read on the forward strand.
TAGTCCAAGAGAACTGACAGCTGAAGCAGAAAAGGAACTGACAATGATTGAGGAAAAATTACAGGAGGCGCATGTGGATAGGGTGAACCCAAATCTTAGCTGCATCCTAGTCATATTGCCTTCCAGAATTTCTCCTACAGGGATTCTAATGCAGAGGGAAGATATTATTTTATAGTGGATATTTATACCTAATAAACCAAGTAAAAAATTAAAAACTTATGTGGAAAAAGTCTCTGAATTAATTATAAAAGGTAAGCTGAGACTTCGTCAACTAGCAGGTATAGACCCAGCAGAAATTATAGTGCCTTTTACTACTGAAGAAATAAAAAAGTTATGGGAAGACAATGAACCGTGGCAAAGAGCTTGTGCTAACTTTTTGGGAGAAATTAATAGCAACTATCCCAAAAGTGATAGACTTAATCTCATAAAAAGAACTTCTTGGATTCTTCCTAGAATTGTACGTGATGCTCCAATAACTGGAGCCCATACGTTCTATACTGATGCAAATAAATCAGGGAAAGCAGGTTACAAGTCAGATGAATTGAGTAAGGTGGAACAAAGCCCTTATAATTCTGTCCAGAAGGCAGAATTATATGCCATTCTTATGGTGCTAAGGGATTTTAAAGAACCTCTTGATATAGTTACAGATTCACAATATGCAGAAAGAGTTATCTTGCATATTGAAACCGCTGAATTTATACCAGATGACACAGAGTTGACTTCATTGTTTATCCAGGTACAAGACATAATCAGGAACAGGCTTTGTCCGATGTACATAACACACATCCGGTCCCATACAGGTCTGCCTGATCCTCTAGCCCAAGGCAATGCTGAGATTGATCAATTATTGATTGGAAGTGTGTTGCAGGCCTCAGAATTTCATAAGAAGCATCATGTCAATAGTAAAGGCCTAAAGAAAGAATTTTCCATTACTTGGCAACAAGCTAAGGACATTATAAAGAGATGTCCTACTTGTTCTTTCTATAATCAAACACCGTTGCCTGCAGGGAGTAACCCAAAGGGTACTAAGAGAAATGAAATCTGGCAGATGGATGTGTTCCACTTTATGGAATTTGGTAAATTAAAATATGTACACCACACCATAGACACGTATTCAGGTTTTCAATGGGCTACTGCCCTGAGCTCAGAAAAGGCTGATTCAGTAATCACACATTTATTGGAAGTTATGGCCATCATGGGTATACCTGCGCAAATAAAGACAGATAATGGTCCAGCATATGTATCTAAGAAAATGAGATGCTTTTTTGATTATTATAATATAAAACACATTACAGGTATACCAAATAATCCTACAGGTCAGGCAGTTATAGAAAAATCAAATCGTACTATAAAGGATATGCTGAACAAACAGAAAGGGACTGAAAATACCCCCAGAAATAGATTACATAATGCTTTATTAACCTTGAATTTTCTTAACGCTAATGAGAAAGGAACGACAGCAACAGAAAGACATTGGATAATGGAAAAGTCTGCTGAACTAAATCAACCGATTTATTTCAAAGATGTGCTGACCTCTCAATGGAAGCCAGGAGATGTGCTATGTTGGGGAAGGGGTTTTGCTCTTGTTTCCACAGGAGAAGAAAAATTGTGGATACCATCAAAATTAATAAAGTTTCGATTTGAAGAGGAGAAACCTCTTGGAAAGGAGAAATGACAACTCATCCACAACGATGATATTCATACAGGTGGTAAGAAAAACATATAGAATGGGGGCAGGGTTCTGCTCTTATCTCCACAGGAAAACACTCATCTTTGAGAAATTCAAGGGACCCTGGATGTTTGGATACTGACAGATGGAAAAATACCTGCACAATAGGAAATATCAAGACAACTGAATGGGTTGTGTAAGTAATATTAAACCATATTTCTAAATTAATAAAGCTGGTTTTGAAGTTGGACTCTGGCTCAGTCCCTCTCCAATTCCAAGCCTGTTAGTAAGAGAAAAACCCAGAGTTTCTGGAGTTTCTGTCTCATGTCAAGAGCCATGATATGGGACAGAAAGAAATATGAGTTTAGAAAACATCTTTGCTTTTCTTCATATCTATCATACTTTTCATTGAATATATCTATCATGTCTTTCATTGAATATATATATATGTCTTTATATGTCTATATGATTAATGTTTAAGTTTTTCATAATGAACAATGAGTTTTTCCTGAAGTGACATTTGAAGTTTCCAGGAAGAAGATGGGGCCCCATAACAACAACTCCACCTGGTTGATATGATGTCATGATACTGATAGCGCTACTACAAGACCTGCTTTTGGTACCAGCTGCACAAGACAGTTCCAACTTGGTTAGCTGAAATGGTGCACATCTTATACAACATTTTGGCCAGACCTCCACAAAATACTCAGAGACTATTTGCAATTTTAAAAGACATTGATCTTGAAATTTAACCATCATTTTACTTTCACAGGATCCCCCAGAAAGAACGTCGCCCCCATGACAGCTGGAAGTAATTCTAGAGGACGACGTCCCCTCTCCCAGTAAAGTTTGCCCTTGGGTTTAGGGACATCATTTAGGGGTTGATTATAATTAGTATACGATTGAGGGTTGGGGGAGGAATTTTATACGCTCAGGGATCATTTTGAAAAAAAAAAGAGGGATGATAGGATAATAGATTTGTAATTGTGAGTTACTGCTTTTAGACAAATACATTGGTATAGATTCTTGTATATTGATACAAAGTTAAATTATATTGACTATTGTACACATGCATGTTTCTACCTCTGTTTAAAACATTTTTTATGTATTGACATATATTGTATTGATATATATATCGTATATATTTACCATATTGCAGTGTACATTTCTACCTCTGATTAAGATACTTATATAATGATTGTGTATTGATATATATTTACCTACTGCAATGTATATTTGTACATTGTTTATATTTGGAGGTCATTGTCCTCATTTGTTTCACAGTCGTTTATTGTCTTAGTCTTTAAGTTAGATAGATATTGAGAATTATATAGACTAATAGTCATCTAAGTTTGTCATTTATAATAGACTAATCAGGTTCTTTAGATATATAGAGATTATACTCAGTATAGATAGATAATCTTCAACTTCTTCAAAGAGCTGTAGAAAATGGCCTTTAATCTAACTCAGAGTTTTGTGGTAGTGAGACACAATTGCTCCTGGCAACACCGCTCTATTCCCGAGAGAATGTTGAGCACCAAAGACACTCCACCTGGAGCCTTCTTTTTGGCAGAACTGGCCTTGGGGCAAAGAAATGCCCATACCTCAACGACTGACAAAGATACAGAGCGTGCATCAATGGATAAAACAGGGATGTCATATCCTGCCAAGACAGGGTAAGATAGTTTTGAAAAGTTGCTTGCCTTTGAAAATGGTATGTCAGTTATGTTAGGCCTTAGCCAAAGTTGGTTGCTTCAACGCTGCTAACGTGATTTTGGGTGATTGCCCAGGTAGCCAGTTGTCTCTGTGATTTGTTGCATGTTTTGGAAGTTGTTTTACTAAACTTCCTAATTACCCAGGTAACATTATTTCCCTTCTCAGATCTTTGATGGGGTTGTCTTAGTCATTAAGGGCAACATTGAATAAATGGGACCTACTTAAACTGAGAAGCTTCTGTAAAGCAAAGGACACTGTCACTAAGACACAAAGGCAACCTACTGACTGGGAGAAGATCTTCACCAACCCCGCAACAGACAAAGGTCTGATCTCCAAAATATATAGAGAACTCAAGAAACTAGACTTTAAAATGCTAATTAACCCAATTAAAAAATGGGGCACTGAACTGAACAGAGAATTCTCAACAGAAGAAGTTCAAATGGCCAAAAGACACTTAAGGTCGTGCTCAACTTCCTTAGCAATCAGGGAAATGCAAATCAAAACAACTTTGAGATATCATCTTACACCTGTCAGAATGGCTAAACTCAAAAACACCAAGGATAACTTTTGCTGGAGAGGCTGTGGAAGAACGGGTACCCTCATCCATTGCTGGTGGGAATGCAATCTTGTGCAACCTCTGTGGAAGTCAGTGTTTCGGTTTCTCAGGAAATTCGGGATCAACTTACCCCTGGACCCAGCAATACCACTCTTGGGAATATACCCAAGAGATGCTCTATCAAATGACAAAAGCATTTGTTCAACTATGTTCATAGCAGTATTATTTGTAATAGCCAGAACCTGGAAACAACCTAGATGCCCTTCAATGGAAGAATGGATGAAGAAAGTATGGAATATATACACGCTAGAGTACTACGCTGCGGTAAAAAACAATGACTTCTCGAATTTTGCATGCAAATGGATGGAAATAGAAAACACTATCCTGAGTGAGGTGTCCCAGACCCAAAAAGATGAATATGGGATGTACTCACTCATAATTGGTTTCTAGCCATAAATAAGGACCAAGGTGTCTACAATAGGTGAACCTAAAGAAGCTAAGGAAGAAGGTGAACCGAAGGAAAAACATATAGTTGTCCTCTTCGCTAAGGGAAGTAGACCAAATTTCCGGGGAGAAAATGGGATCTTGGGGGGGGGGGTGGGATGGGGGTAAGAGGAGATGGGGAGAGAAAAGGTAGAAGGGAAGGAGGGGGGACCTGGGAAACAGGAGAATTGGGATAAAGGAAAGGTGGATAGGGGAGCACGGAACCACAATTCTTAGTTAAGGGAGCCACTTTAGGGTGGGCAAGCGACTTGACCCTAGAGGGGCTCCCTAGTGCCCAAGATGAGGTTCCCAGTTAGTTCCTTGGGCAGTTGAGGATTGGGAACCTGAAATGACCCTATCCTATAGCAATACTGACGAATATCTTGCATATCATCATAGAATCTTCATCTGGTGATGGATAGAGATCAAGACAGTGACCCACACAGGAGCACTGGACTGAGCTCCCAAGGTCCCAAGGAGGAGCAGAAGGAGGGAGAACATGAGCAAAGAATTCGGGACCACGAGGCGTGCATCCACCCACTGAGACAGAGGAGCTGATCTACGGGGAGCTCACCAAGGCCAGCTGGACTGTGACCGAAAAAGCATGGGATAAAACCGGACTCTCTGAACATGGCGAACAATGAGAGCTGATGAGACACCAAGGACAATGGCAGGGGGTTTTGATCCTACTTAATGTGCTGGCTTTGTGGGAGCCTAGCCAGTTTGGATGTTCACCTTCCTAGATATGGACGGAGAGGACCTAGGACTTAACACAGGGCAGGGAACCCGGACTGCTCTGTGGACTGGAGAGGGAGGGGGAGAGGAGTGGGGGGAGGGGGAGAAGGGTGGGAGGAGGGGGAGAAGGGTGGGAGGAGGGGGAGAAGGGTGGGAGGAGGGGAAGGGAAATGGGAGGCTGGGAGGAGGTGGAAACTTGTTTTTTGTTTATGTTTTTTTTTCTTCTTTTCGCAATAAAAAAAAAGAAATAAAAAAAAAATTTGGAGGGGTCCTCCATCTGGGCCTGTTATCTTAGCCCCTGTGTCCTCAAAATGAATTTGGGCCCTTAGCTTGGTGAGGAGGTCTCTACCCAACAAGGGATAGGGACAGTCCGGAACATGCAGAAAGGAATGCGTCACCTTACCAGTAGTCAGCTGAACCTTCCAATTAGTTGTCCATCGATATCTCTTGCCACCAGTGGCTCCTTGGACCCAAGCAGATCGTTCACTGAGTGGCCCTGAAGTCTGGGTCAGGACTGAATGTTGGGCCCCGGTGTCTACTAGGAAGGTGACTGGTTGCCCCCCGACATCAAGTGTTATCCTAGGCTCGGGGGGGGGTGGGGGGGGGGGGCTCGTGGCCCTGAGTTCCCTAATCCTCTAAGGTGAGGAGGGAGGTTTGGGGCCTGGGCTTCCTAGGTCCTTTGTTCCTCCTGGGGCAATCTTTAATCCAGTGTCCTTGTTCTTTACAGTAGACGCATTGGTCTCTGTCCACCTTGGCCCTAAGTCATTCTCCCTTCCTGTTTCCCTCTCTATTCTGTCCCTGAACCATGGTGGCCAACACCCTAGTTAATTCCTTGTTTCTCCTCTTGTCTCTTTCATCCTCCCGATCTTTCATTCTCTGCCATAATCTTTCCTCTTTTTCTTCTGGAATCTCTCTCTTATTGAAAATCTTCTCTGCCTCTTTTAGTAAGTCTTATATAGTATATCCCTGGAGACCCTCAAGCCTCTGCAATTTGCTTCTAATATCCAGACTAGACTGCCAAATGAAAGACATGGATACACTTGTAGCTTGCCCTGGATCTTCAGGGTCATAGGGGGTATACATCCTATAAGTGTCCTTGAGCCTTTCTAAGAAGGCTGAGGGCATCTCTTCATTTCCCTGTATTACTTGCTTAACCTGGGCCAAACTGGTGGGGCGGCGTGCTGCCCCTCGGAGACCCACGATTAGCAACTGGCGATAGAGGTGTAGATGTCCCCTACTGCAGCCCTGGTGAAATCCCAGTCAGGTTGTGTCAGAGGGAAGGCCTCGTCAATTTCGTTAGGCAAAAGGGTTGGGCTACCGTTGTCGCCTGGGATGTTTTTCTGAGCCTCCAAAAAGACTCTTTGCTTTTCCTCTGAGGTCAGCAGGGCTTGCAAGAGTTGCTGGCAATCATCCCAAGTGGGCTGGTGGGTAACTAAAATAGACTCAATCAGGTTAGTCAGCGTTATCGGATCTTTGGAGAATGGGGGGTTATGGTGTTTCCAATAGTATAGATCTGAGGCAGAGAATGGCCAGTATTGCTGTTGGCCGTTTGGGCCCTCTCTCAAGGGTAGGGCATGAGAAGTGGAATCAGGGGGTGGCTCATGCCTTCCCCGGAGTCTTTCCGCCATGGGTGAAGGGGCTGGGGAGACTTGTGCAGGCTGTCCACCCACCGCTGCAGTCTCCGGCCCATCCAAACTCTCTGGATCCTCTGGATCTGCATAAGGAGGGGGTTCTTCTGATAGAAGGTCAGTGAGGGGAGAGTCAGGGTTCGGAGGAAGGACGGGAGGGGGTGCAGGGGTAGGTTTCAGAGGTTTTTCTTTGGGAATCTTCTCCTTAAGAATGGTGGGGTATAGGGAAGAAGAGGGTGGGGCAGGGGAAGGTGCAGGAGGAAGAGGCACAAGCGGTTGGCTCTCCGGAGGAGGGGGAGCCTTAGGGGCTGTAGGGGTAAGAGGAGGTTGGGGTTTGTTAGAGATGACAAAGGGCTGGACCTATAGGGGCGGGTCACGTGCCAAACTTTCCCAGGTAACGATGAAGGCACGTTGATCCGGGTGTCCATGTGGTCCCAGGCTGAACACTTTTGCCTTATCCTGGGAAATAATATTGAGAAAAATTAAAAGTGCCGTCTCTTAGCCATTCTGCCCCAACAGTAGGCCACTTGGATGAACAAAAGATCACCCATTTCTTCTTTCGAACATCGACTGACAGGTTGTCGGCTCGGGCGCGGACGTCAGGCCAGTGGTCTAAAGTAAGGCTCAATGGGGTGGTTAGGGTTTGTCCCATCTTCTCGAAGAGAAGGGAACCAAATATAAAAACAAAAAAAAAAAGGACACACAAAGACAGAGACAGAACAAATGCGCAGCACAGCTCCGGTGTAAAACCGAAAGCAAAAACCTAGACAGAGGCTCTGAGGGTCCGGATCCCTCTCCTCCAACTAGAACCACGTATCCTTCGCATATGGGCTGAGCTCCAAAGAATCGGGCTCCAGAAGTCCTTGCGGACTGACTCCGGGGGCTCAGGTAGGCTCCAGAAACCCCTGCGGGCTGGCCTCCGAGGGCCCGGGGTCCTTATGTCCGTGGAACGTCTTCCAGGACTGCGGGGGAGAAGTCCCGGGCTCATCAGCCCCTTCCTTCCACCAGGTACAGCGCACTCAGACCTGAGCGTACAGAATTCGACAAAGAACACGGAAGACCACTCAACAGAGAACACAGAAGACAACTGAACAAAGAACACAGAAGACAACTGACTCGGAGCTGGCCAGCTTACCTCCCGATGGTGAGTCGGTGGTCCCTAGGTGGGGGTGGGGGTGTCTCAATTTCCCGGCCAACGCACCAAATGAAAGACCCTCGACGAGGACCTTTTTTCGGGAGGAGACCTCCCCAACGCCAAGGAACAAGCCGAGACCGCACGGATTCAAATCGCAAGAGGTTTATTGAGTAGACACAGGTACCTGCGGGCAGCAAGATCTCTCGGAAGATTTGCGCACCTGCCAACTGGAGGGCGGGCTTTTTATAGGGAAGAGCAAAAAGCAAGTTTACAGAAGCAAAAGCATGGTTATCGGAATGAGGCAGGGGGCATGAATGGTTTCCTCTCTCAGCATGGATGTCTGGCAACAGTCATCCTGTTCCTATCTTATAGATATCCTGTTTTGCAGTCAACCTGCTTTGTTGATGTCCTATCTTATCAATATCCTGCCTTGCAGTCTTCCTATCTCAAAGACATCCTGCTCTCTCAAGCACATGGGATGTTCTTACGAGAGCAGGCTGGCTGCTGATCTGGAAAATTGTTTTTAAAACAAACAGGATGTTCCCCTGGGAGCATGCTAGCTGCGGGTTTTGAGGAGGGGGTCTGTAGGGTCTTTCAGAACAACCCCTCACGTGGTCCTGACTTCCTTGCTTGTCTTCTCCCTCCTTCTGTCCTTCAACTGGACCTTGGGAGCTCAGTTCACAAGCCTAGAAAAGCCAAATAACAAGGTAAACCCAAAGAAAAACATATATAGATCCTCCTGGAAATTGAAAGCAAACAAGATTGCTGTGCAAAAGTTGGGAGCATGGGGGTGGAGGTAGGGGAAGGGAAGAGGGGGAGAGGGAAGGGAGAAGGAAAAGACTGGGGAGAGCTTTTAGGAATGTGGTGTGGGAGAACTGTCTGTATTCTGTCAATCATGTTTTAAATAAATGCTGATTGGCCAGGCAGGAAGTATGGGGGGGGGGACCAGACAGGAAGTAGAGGTGGAAAAAAGAGAACAGGAGAATTCTAGGAAGGAGGAAGCCCATTCCTTCTATTCCAGCCCAGATCACTGAGAAGCAAGATGTAACCTGTCTGACTGAAAGGTACCGAGAGCCATGTGGCTAACATAAATAAGAATAATGAGTTAATACACGCTACAAGAGCTAATTAGAAGACTGAGCTAATGGGCCTATCCGTTTTATAACTTATGGAGATCTCTGTGTGGTTTTCTTTGGGGCTTGCGGGCTGTGGGGTACTGGGCGGGACAGAAACCCCAACAAGCCAGCCCTCATATTACAAGAATGGGAGTGTGGAAATGGAGAAAGGGCGGATATAGGAGCAGGGAAGAAATCTATATTAAGGGAGCCATTTTAGGGTTGGCAAGAGACTTGGCTCTAGAGGGGATCCCAGGTGTCCACGGAATGTCGCCAGCTAAGTCATTGGGCAGCTGTCCTAGCCCCACTATCACACTGATGATTATCTCTAATATCACCATAGAATCTTCGTCCAGTGACAGATGGAGATAGAGACAGAGACCCTCTTCAGAGCAACGAACTGGATTCTATTTTCATATCCATTCTATTAGGCTGTCTGTATATTGGTAAATTGAGTCCATTTATATTTATGAGAGATGTTATTGACCAATGATTGTTAATTCCTATTATTTTTTTTGTTTTGGTGGTGGTAATGTATTTTCCTTCTTTGGGTTTTGCTGTTGTAAAAATATTATCTGTGTTTTCATGGATGTAACTTGGGCTGGGATTTTCCATCTAGTTCTTTCTATAGTGCTAGATTTATGAACAGATATTTAAATCTGGTTTTGTCATGCAATATCTTGTTTTCAATGTCTGTGTTGCTGGGTATAGTAGTCTGGGTTGGTATCCATGGTCACTTGGTGTCTGTAAAGTCTAGGATCTTCTGGCTTTTAGAGTCTACATTGAGAAGTCAGGTACAATTCTGATAAGTCTGATTTCATATGTTACTTGACCTTTTTCCTTTGCAGCTCTTAATATTTACTTATTCTGTATGCTTTATTATGTGGCAAGGGGACTTTTTCTTTGGTCCAACCTATTTGGTGTCCTGTAAGCTTCTTGTACCTTTATAAGCATGTCCTTCTTTAGGTTGAAAATGTTTTCTTCTACTTTGTTTGTTGAATATGTTGAACTTCTTTGAATATGGTTTTGTGCCTTTGAGCTGGGATTCTTCCCCTTCCATCCCTATTATTAAGTTTTGTCTTTTCATGGTGTCCCACAATTCCTGGATGTTTTGTGTTAGGAATTTATTGGATTTAACATTTTCTTTGACTGATGAATCTACTTTCTCTATCCTATCTTCAATACCTAAGATCCTCTCTTCTATTTCTTCCTGTGTTCTGTTGATGATGCTTCTCTCTGTAGTTCCTGTACACTTTCCCAGATTTTCCATTTCCAGAATTCCCTCAACTTGTGTTTTGTTTCTACTTCAGTTTTCAAGTCTTAAACTGCTTTCCTTCACCTGTTTGTTTTTTCTAGGCTTTCTTTAAGAAATTTATTGATTTCTTTCATTTTTCCTTTTTTTCTCAACTTCTTTAAGGGATTTTTTTCATTTCCTCTTTAAGAGCTTCTATCATCTTCATAAAATAATTTTTAAGTTTCTTTTCTTGTGTTTCAGCTGCATCACAATGTTCAGGTTTTGCTGTTATAGGATCATTGGGTTCTGGTAATACCATATTGCTTGCTCTTTTGGTTGTTGAATGTATCCTCTTTTTTATTAGATTTAAAAAAAATACCAATCCAAATTCCCACTCCCTCTCCTCCTTCCATTCCCTCCACACACCCTCCCACCCGACCTCCATCTAATCCTAAGAGCAGGTAAGGCACATTGCTTTGTGGAAAGTTCAAGGCCCTCCCTACTACATCTAGGCTGAGCAAGGTATACATCCAAAGAGAATAGGATCCCCAAAAGCCAGTACATACTGTAGAGATAAATCCTAGTGCCACTGCCAGTGGCCTCAGTCTGCCCCAGCCATACAACTGTGTTGAATGTATTCTTACACCGGTGTTTACACATCTTTTTTTCCAATTGACGTGGGTTTTGCCTGTGCCAACCGTTGTGGTTTGCACCTATGTCCATGTAGTCTGCTGTTTTTCCAACTGGTGTGGTTTGTGCCTGTGCCTGTGTAGTCTGCTAGGTTGTGGGGAAGTGTTGGCAACAGGGAGCATGCTCAGATTCTTCTTGTTGGGCAGCAGAGTAAATCTTGGTGAGACAAACCTCCGGTGGGTAGCAGAACTGGGGGTGCAGCCTGGAGGCAGGTATCTCACCTGCTTGCAGGTTTGTGTGGACTTATGTCTTTTATTTTTACATTTATTTATTTTGTGTATTTGTATGCTCATGTGTCACAAATGTAGAGGAAAGAGGATAACCTGCAGGAGTCAGTTCTTTCTATTTTGTGTTTTATGGGAATCAAAACTCAAATTGTCAGGCTTGATGCTAAGTGCCTTTAACTAGTAAGTCATCTTTCAGTCTATGTCTGTCTTTTGACAAATGAGTTTAAACATCCCATTTAAAGCACCTATATACAAGGATCATGCACTGTGGTTTTGAGTCACACCTATAATGCAACATTTATATATTATATACAATAATCAAGTGTCACACATAACAGGATAAGTAAATCACCATACAGAAAGTTACAAAATAAACAGCACTTTAAAAAGTCAATACTCTTTCATGATACTCTCAACAAATTTAATATATAGATGACATACAAAAATTTATCAGTGACTATATATGTATGAAAAGTCAGTGGCAATCAACACACTCAGTGAAACCTCCAAAGCTTTTTCTTTAAAATCAAGAACAACAGTATCCCTGCTTGGAACTTATATCCATCATAATTCTGCAAGTTGAGCCAATTAAGAGAAATAAAAGGCATCTAAATAATAAAGATAAAAATGCTTACATATATTATCATTTTGAATAGAATAAAAACTGGTAGAGCTATCTGGAAAATGGTATTGAAGCTCCTCATAGAACTATATATACACCAACTAAATAATCCAACAAACTAATTATGGGCATACACTCAAGGAATGCTTACAGAGATATCTGTAATCTATGTTCAATGTAGCAGTTCAATTTGTTTCCAACAATACAGTATGGAAATGACCTAAATGTTCCTTTGTGTAAAGAAACTTTCATAGGGGCTGGGGAGATGAGAAATTGACTCTATCTTAAGGTGGAAGTCAAGTATGAAATCCAAAGTTTTCCTGATCTCTACATGCACATTGTAGAGTCTATATTCATAGAGATGCATACACACATCACACACACACACACACACACACATATATACACACATACATACAAAAATTTTGAGTGTGCTTAAAAAGTAGACTGTCTACCCTCTTTAAAAAAAATTTTCATGCAAGACAACAGGGATAAAACTAAAGACATTTTGTTATGAAAATAAACCAGGCACAAAAACTAAAAATACATTATCCATATTCAAATATGGAGTATAGCTGGGAGAAGTGGTGTATGCATTTAAACCTAGTACTTAGGAGACAGACGATCTCTGTGAGTTCAAAGCCAGGCTGGTTTACATAGTGAGTTCCAGGACAGTCAGAACTACATAGTGAGACCCTGTCTTTAAAAGAGGGGGATATAGTCAAACAGAAGAAAAATGTAGTTGTGGTTATCAAGAGCTAAGAGTTAATGTTTATGAGTTATTGTTAAAGGTTATATACTTTCAGTTACAAGAAAGGTAACTTAAGAGTGCAGTTGATGAATATAATTAACAATGTTCTCCACCTGGATTTTCTAAGGCAGTAAAAAGTGCTTCATAATACCAAAATTACTATATCACATTTTAATTATTCTGATAATTGCTTCATATACATATATTCCACAGAATTTTGTACATCTTGAATCAATATTAAGACTGGGAAGTCATTAAGTGAAAATATTAAAATATCTCTCAAGTATTGAAAATGCAAAAAATGCTCAAAACAAATGTATAAAACTATCAAGAAAGCCAAGTTTCTGCTAGTATACAAGGTCTTAAGACATAGAAACAATTTCCATATTCTATACACACATTTACCCAAATGTGAATCACTTCACGCTTACTGAATGTTGATAACTAATGTAAATAATTACTTTCTAACATTTCTTACTTTCCCAACGTCCTCCACTGTAATACTGTAGATAATCAAAGCACTGAGCAGAAATACAATTTTCCACATTGTATCAAGAGTTTCTCTCCCATACTTATAAAAAATCCATGAAACAGTGAAGGCTTTCCATCTTTCTGACATTGTATAGCTTCAAAGTGGGCTCATGTGAACTGGATTTTGAGCATTCTGATGACTTCCCACTCTTTTCAGTTCACAAGGCATCTATGCAACTTCAATTGTTTCACATCTTTGAAGTCAAATATTATATAATCACTTTACAAATGGCTTATACTGATAAACTTTCTTTCCACTGTGAATTTGAATGCACTCCTAACGTAACAGAACTTCCTAAAGCAGTCTCTCCATTCCTTCCAATCAAAGAATTTATCTCTAGAGTTTTTATGTGTTCTGTAAGATGAGAACTACTGAAAGCTATTCCGTAACCTTTACATTTATAGGCCTTCTCCCCACTGTGAACTCGTACATGTTTACTGAGATGTGAGTAAACAGCAAAAGCTTTCCCACACTCTTTACATCCATAGGGCTTCTCTCCAGTGTGCGTTCGCATGTGAATCTGAAGGTAGGAGGAACATGTAAATGCTTTCCCACACACTGTACACTCAAAGGGCTTCTCTCCAGTATGAATTCTCAGGTGTGCAATAAGATAGGAGGAAGAAGCAAAGGCCTTCCCACACTGGTCACATTCATACGGTTTCTCTCCTGTGTGACTTCTTATATGTTCGAGGAGGCCTGAAGATGTAGTAAAAGCTTTCCCACATTCTTTACAATTATAGGGCTTCTCTCCAGTGTGAGTTCGTATATGTTTTGTGAGACCAGAACGCACAGTGAAAGCTTTCCCACATTCCTCACACTTATGGGGTTTCTCTCCTGTGTGGATCCTTACATGTTTACTTAGATGTGAAGAAACAGCAAAGGCTTTCCCACATTCCTTACACATATAAGGTTTCTCTCCAGTATGAGTCCGCATGTGATTATGAAGATAGGAAGAACACGCAAATGCTTTTCCGCACACATTGCACTCAAAGGGATTTTCTCCAGTGTGTGTTCGTAAATGCTTGGTAAGGCTTGTGCGCTCAGTGAAGGCTCTGCCACATTCTTTACATACATAGGGCTTCTCTCCAGTGTGAGTCCGCATGTGAATGCGAAGGTAAGAAGAACATGTAAACGCTTTCCCACAAACTTTACACTCAAAGGGCTTCTCTCCAGTGTGTGTTCTCAAATGTGTAATAAGGGTTGAGGAAGAAGCAAAAGCTTTGCCGCAATGGTCACACTCAAAGGGTCTCTCCCCCATGTGACTTTTCATATGTTTAATAAGGCCTGAGGTTGACGTGAAGGCTTTCCCACATTCCTTACACTCAAAAGGCTTCTCTCCAGTGTGTGTTGGTAAATGTTTACTAAGGCCAGAGCGCCCCGTGAAGGCTTTGCCACAGTCCTTACATTTATAGGGCTTTATTCCAGTGTGAACCCGAAAGTGATCATTAAGGCATGAGGCATTTCTAAAGCATTTTCCACAAACCTTACATTCAAAGGGTTTCTCTTCAGTGTGAGTTTTTAAGTGCTGAGTTAGTGGGTAACACCTAGAAAAGGCTTTTCCACACTCCTTACATTCATAAGGTTTTTCACCGGTGTGGGTACGCATATGAATATTAAGGTTGGCAGAATATTTAAAACTTTTCCCACACTGCTTACATTCATAGGGTTTTTTTCCAGTGCATGTTTGCCCATTCCCAGCATGGCTCATAGGTGGGTTAAAAGCATCACCACACTGTGCCCATTTAAAGAGTCTGTCTTCACATGCCTTAAGGGCCTGATGAAATTCACTAGATTTGAGGACTTTGGCTGGTTCACATGTTGTCTGGTAAGCAGCACTTGTAGCCAGACTGGTGTCTTTTCCACACTGGCTTAACTCAGGACCTTTGTCTGCAGAACAGGCTTCCTCAGGGTGTGCAGGAAAGGCTTGTCCATGCTGAACACAAT